>NW_024104284.1:0-440000 GCF_003945595.2 Pipra filicauda
AAAAATAATGCTAAAAATAGGATTAAAATGTTACATCCAACAAAAGGAGTTTTAGTTGTAAACATTAAATCTTTTTGTTTGTTGGACCCACAGTGATTTTCTCTTTAAATGACAACATATCAGACTAACATCCTGTTACCTAAATGTTTGCACTGGGTTTAGTCAGTAAATGTCCAGTATATTTAGGATGCTTTCTGACATAGGTGCATTTTTGTTACCTCTCTTTAGCCAAATGAGCCACTATTTTGCTCTTTCCTTCAGATTAGAGGGAAGATAGGAAGCTGTTTCTTCCCTATAGTATAGAGTACAGGAGTTTGGTAAGTGTTTGGAGTACAGGCAGTGAGGTTCCAGTGCTTTTTCCTGGTTTGGAGGACATGAGTGGAAGGAACAGGAACATGATATCAAAACAAAACGAGCTAAATTATAGTCAGCAAACAGGATGATAGACTTCCTGGAAGCATTTAGTTTACTGCTCAAGTTGATTTAATGATAAGTCAGTTTGTGCATTTTTTTGAGCTCTTCTTTTTAAGAAGAACAACAAATTCAACAGTACCTACTACTGCATCACCATTTAGTTGCTGGAATTTATGACAAACATAGCTGTTTGTTTTAGTTGCATATTTTATTCTTTCAGTTAATTGCAGTCCATAGCAAACTTGAGAAGTCAAGACTAGCACTTAGTTCCATAATTCAGTCAAAGATATTTTAAGGATGCGGGCCGCTGCTGCTATGTAATTGACCATACTATTTTAGGATGGAAGGTTAGGGTCAGATCTCTTGGGAATGATGGTTTTGTTTATCTGTAGAGATAGCATCCATTCTGTAAATCATTGCACTGCAGTCTTCACAGTAGAAGAGGCTAAAAAAAATATTTTGAAATGAAACTCCGTCTCTTCTGAAAAAAAGCCTGTGGAAAGTTTCTAACTCTGTGGATTTGGCAACTTTGCTCTGTACTTATCCCAGTTTCTTTCATATGCTGTTGGAAAAAATCAAAGTTTAGCAATTAGTGATTTTTAACAGGCAGTTTTGGGGAAGTAAGATTAAGGCTGAAAGACCAAGCAGTCTGCTTTTCTTTTTTCTTCCTTCTGACAGAATTTCAGCCTGTTAGTGTAGTGTCTGCTTCATTTTTGTGTGTGAAGTATTAATTCTTCTACTGGGCTTGTGCTTCATAATTTAAAGTGAACCCATCTTCCCACAAGTTTTCTTTCTTTTTCCCTTAATTTTTAGTATAAAAGTGAATACTGAGGATCTGAAATAGTGTTAATAGAGAGCATCTTGCCCTGACCTTGGTACCTCACTTGCCTCCCTGCCACTGGTGCTTCCTACAGTCAGGATCTAAGGGAAGAAGGAAAATGAAGAGGTTTCTATCAGGATCATGTATAGACAGAAGACTTTTGAACTTGATCTTGGCATCAGCTGAAGCTACTCTGTAGCCATGGTTCTGCTTCTGAAGCTATTTTGCCTGCATTTTCAAGCTATCTCTACCGGTACATTCATGTAGTGCCATGGCTCAGATGGGTTGGTAGTTTTTGTGCCACCCATACCCTGTTCCTTAAAAGGGGAAATAGGGCTTTGTTGTGGAGGAGCAGCATCTTGTAGTCAGAAAATGAATCTGTGGTCACAGTAGCTTTTATTACTGCCCAACAGATGAGCGTTTCCATTTCTCGCTGTCTGCAAATGCAATGCCTTTGATTTGCCCAGGTATGGCAAATTATAGTGATCTATTATGGGCACAAGGAAAACTTGCAGAGGCGTCATTTCCTCATCCAGAGGAAGGACTGCAGGATCCAAAACTATTGAAGATGCTGGAAAACAATACTTGATATTTATTTATGGTGGTCTTGATTTCCTGGTCCCACTAACACCATTGTTTTCTTGTGTTGTTCTTAGAAATCTGATATCTGGAGTTTTGAATGGTTTAGACAATTCTTTTTTTACTTTGGAGAATAGGAACTGAAAGTTCATCACAGCAAATTCATGAATGAAGTAAAAAATAAAATAATAAAATGATGTTCCATATTGTTATGTAACCTCATGTGGAAAGACTGGGTGAGACAGTCTGTGGAATCAACGTGGGTGTCTTGGTAAGCAGCAGTATGTCCTGGTACGAGCAGCACTCAGTGCTGTCAAACTCCAGTTGAGTATTAACAGAGGGCATTTGTCACCAATGTGCTCTGCTTGTGCTTGCCTGCAGTTATGGTACTGGTGGTTTGGTGAGGAGGATGATTTGCATGATGCTTTGACAGTTGAATATTTAGTGGTCCTACAGACTGTCCCTGTGGACTGATGGGGAGTGAGAGTTTTCTTGTACTATTTTTTACATGCTAATATTTAAAAAAATCCCCAAATCTTTCTGCTTCAGCCACAGGATGGTTTAAAGCTTTTGATTACAGCCTAAAAGAATGAGCCTCTTATTTCAGAAGGTAATAATAAACTCTCTTATCTTAGGGTTCCAGCATTCAAGCAAAAAATTTCATTAAGAAGGCGATGAAAACGGTATTGTTAATAAGATTTTGTCTTCTGTTTCCTTATGAAAATGAATGAAAGGAACAAGAGCAGCCATGCAGTCTTTGTATTTCTCAAGAACACACGCTTCACAGACGGTGTGGTGAAGTTGAGCAACTATGTTGGAAACTCATCAAAGCCAAAGACAGGCCATAAACCTACATAAGACAAAAAAAAGCGTCTGTGCATGAATAGGAAAAGCAGAAAAGAAGGGACGAGTGAGAGAAAGATAGCCTGTGAATGTGTGAGGGATTATTTCTCCCCATTATGGATGTAGAATCCAGGTCCATATTTCTTGAAATTAGGAATTTATTTGACAGTAAGGCAATCCAGCTAATATGGATAAACTCAGTTTGTGTGGCTTTATTCTTGCAGCTTTAATGTGAATGTCAGGATGCTCTAAAATCATCTACTTGGTGATCATGGTATCCTTCAAGAAATTAAACCTCTTTGATGGACATAAATGGAGATTAGCATGTAAATAGCCTGTGATATAATTAATGTTCAGCAGATAAATAGATGTTAGCATAAAGGAAAAAGTCAACTAGTTTTTTATCATATAGTCTTTTTGATAGTTATCAAGCTATTAAAGAAATAAAAGATGAACTATTCTTTGCATTTGCACAGTTGATGCATCTCAAGAATCAAATATAAGCTAAAAAATATTATTAATGATTGCATTTCCATGGAAATTGGCTCAAACCCATATAGGCAGATGGAAATTCACAAGACCAATTCAGGGCAAGCAATAGGGACATATAACAATCTTTTGTTTTTTGTATGAAACTGTGTGTAAAGTAAAATAACTTAATTTTTGATGCAGTTGTTTTCTTTTTGGATTGGAGTTAAGATAACTGACACTGCATCTAATCTTCAGAAACCGGTACTTTTCTCCTTTTTTGATTTTATTATTTGTATAATGAATTAAAGTTCTACTTCAAAGTGAAAAATACTAAATGCTTATACAAACTGCAATGTTTATGAAATAGTTTTTGAAAAAGTATTTTAATTAAGATACTTTTAGTTTTTCAAGGTGAATTTTAAACCTATTTCCTGTCATCAGAATATCTTCTGTGGAGAATCAGTCATGGTTGTGGTTTGATCTTTTAAAACTCCAGTAAGATACAGATGAATGAGGTCCTCTTCTTTCATTGAATGTCACTGATTCCTATGCGATCCTGAATCAGAAATGCTGGGGGTCTGCAAATCTGAAAGCTGAGCCTGTGGCAGTATGCAGAAATTGTAAACCTCAGTTTACTGCTGCAACCAGTTTGGTATTTCAGAATACACTAGTTTAGTTTCTTCAACCTATTTTCCAGGGAAATGTTAATTTTTTTTCCTCCTCAGACCTTCATACCTTAAGTAATTACCATGACTTTGGTCAGCCTTGCTTACCAGAATTCAGAGTTCTGTTCTGCCCTGGGAAGATTCCATTGACTAGTTGACAAGAAGATTCCATTACTGTTAAGAAATCTTTTAATTTGGTTTCATGTCTGCCATTGGACAAATACGGTCCTCGGTGCAGGTGTTATATAAGCTGCTGTTGGTAGCAATTAATGCATCTTGGGTTCTGTGAACTGGTTGTTTACTGGTTAGGGATGGCAGAGGGCATTCATATCAGCGTTACATTTATTTTAAAATTCTGAAGTGTGAAAACTAGGAGTGATAGTAGGAGCTTTGAGTTTGAACAAATACTGAAGATTAAAAGTTGTTTTGTATTAGTGCAATGGAACTGTGTTTGTCTGACTGTGACCTTTGGTACTACATGGTGGTACAACCAGAATAGTATAATTCTCAGTAAATTATTCTTTTAAATATATGTAAGCATGTGTGTTTCTGTGTGTTCTTGAATACCTACCACTATCACTATCTTCAAAAGTAGTCTGTCACTAAATTTATTGCTGCTATCTGACCTCTTTACAAAGAGATCCTGTTCTCTGTCTTTGAATTCCTTTGTGAAGAAGATCCTGTTTTCCAATGACATTTTGAGAGCCTTGGAGTCATACAAAAGGGAGTGGGGGGGAGGAGGAAGAAGAAATTTAAAACTGCAAACCCGTGTCTCTTTACCAGGGCAGGCATATAGGACTTCCGTTTGGTTTAACTATCTGAATTCAAATACTCCCTTGAAGGTTTGCACCAAAAATTAACTGCTCTACATGTCTGTATAGCAGAATTGCTATTAAGACTATTTTGTTGCTAATAAGAGAATTGCTGTTAAGACAGATTGCTATTCTGCTGCCAGAATGGTTCTCCTGATCCCAAGTGTGGGGTATATATAGTCTTGGACTTCAAATTAAGGACTGAATTCGTGCAGATGCTTCAGCCACTTTGTTCATGGGGACTATCATCAAAGCTGACTTTAATGACCATTCTGGCTGCTTTTGCTGTTTGGTACATTGTTCCTTGAGAGTTGTGACTGAACAGATATATAGTTAATGCTACACATCTGAGGTGAGTGGATAGGTTGCAGGTGAGTATTATCTTGGATTTCGAATAAACTCTGGTTTATTGTACACAAAATTGCAAGCTTTTATTTCCCCCCTGATTTGCAGAATATGAAACCATGAGTGCAACAAGAACATCATACGAAAACTGCTCTAGGGGTATTGTTTCAAATGCATCTGGAAATGCAAATCTTAGTATTCTTAAATAGTGACAATGTTGTATGCGTATTTCGTCATTACTGGTCAGAGGTGAGCATGATAGGGATAACTGTAAAAGTCTGGATTCACTTTAATTTTTGTTGTATTTCTTGGGAGCACATTCTCCATGATGCTTTTTCTTTTTGTTTACCCTAAATTTTGTTGACAATACTAAAGCCTTGATTTGGGTCTGGGATTATTTGCTGTTTTCAAGGCCTTCTTAAGACTTAGAATTTGTATTTATTTAATAATTCTTCAGCACTGTCTGTGTTGCTTAACTAGTGGCTGAAATGAGTTCAGAAGCCAAGAACATCTTAACTCTCAGTGAAATAAGTAATCTAAAATAACACAGTTTTCTCAAGACCTTATTTTGCCTTGTAGATAAAAGTTGTTTCACAGTGCATTTAAATAGCAACATTGTTGTAGTAGAGAACTGGATTTTTTTGATTATGGAGATTCTCAGCTAGATATATTTGTAGGCGAGTATATATCATTGTCTGGGAGTTTTTGCAAAATAAGACAATTTTCTTATTAAGTCTCAGAAATGTGGCACATGATTGTTGCATGAACTGAGGCATCATTGCATACAAGTCTGTCAAAATACAGACCTGTCTAAATGGTGAGTGATAGAAATTACCCAAGACATAAGAGAGATTTCCTTATGTAGGGAAGTTTCTGATTAGCACTAATTGGGAAAGAACTTAAATGGGATGTTTCAGCTTTTTTCTGTGATCAGGAGAGCACTTTTTAGAAGCACTACACTCACTACAGCTTCCTTGTTGGCTTTGCAAAGAATTGAAATTGGGGTAGAAAACTGCTCTTTCATATTCTTCTTTGCTTTGTGTTTTTCTTGGCATAAGTGTGAAAATACAAATGACAGCCAGAATTGGCACAGGATAGTGTTTGAGAAGTAAACTTTATTTACACAGCTCTGGCAATAAAAATTGTAGAACTCTCAAACATTCTAATTCCTAATTAGCATGTACCCATATTAAACTTTAAATAAACTCATATTTAAGGACTGTCCATTCCAATATTAGGAAAAAAAAGTGTTATGTTTTGAAAACTTAGCATGGAAAAATGGTTTGCTGAGCTTCCATTATGATCTCCTGTCAGTAGTTGCAAGTTTTCTCAGTTTATAGGTAAGACAGTTGATTTTTTTTTTCAATTGGCTGCCTTAATCATGAAGGATTTAATAATTTGTTTTCATTAGTGCTGAGTGAACCTTCTTCCCTTATTCAGATGATTTGGATTTAAATTCTGAAAGTGGAGACGTGATGTGTTATTTCAGGTTTCCTTCTCATAATTGGTGATAAAGATTATGGCTTTCATAATTCTGGTGGATACTTTTGAGTCAGGAAAGACTCAAACTTGTTTTTAAACATGTTAATGAACTTTAGAAAGATATAGGAGATGAGCAAAGAATTAATTTCTTGTAATAGTTTTGAGATTTTTATTATTTTTCAAATTGAATCAGGAAATCCAAAAATCCTTTCAAAGGGGTCATTTGTGACAAATATGTATCATATATTTCTCATCTTCTACACTTTCTGAATTTCCTGATTTGCTACAAGAAATTTGATGTGTAGAATTAGAGAGTTGTCTCAAAAATATTTTGGAAATGTTGAATTCTTCCAAATTGATGCACACTTGTTCTGAGGTTTCCTAGATTCTAGTTTTGATTTGCTTTTAGTGGACACAGCTGAATTCACTGAGATTTCCTAATAAGAACCTACTGTTCTGTAAATTCAGGAAACTGCTGACTTTTATGAGAGGTAAACTGTTGGTAGACGTAATTTCTTTTCCATTCCCACTTGAGTAATACAAGATCAGTTATGTGATTAGCAGTATATTATTCATAACATGCACATAACAGGACCATATGATGTATTTCCACAGAGAATTCCTGATACATGTAAACATTTTTCAATACAGAGTATCATTTTCCTCGAAAAAATCTTAAAATCTTCAAAATACAGTGAAGATTAATCTTGGCATGCTGGAAACACTTCATTTATTGATATGGATGCCTTTTGTTTGGCTGGTTTGTCTATCACAATCCCAGCAGGCTGCTCAGAAATTCACATGGGTCAGGCAAGTCCCCTTTTTTGCCTTCTTCAGCCATTCCGTTGGTGATGCTGAGACTGGAATCTAACCTGTTTGCAGGTTACTTTAAAATCTAATCTGTTTTAATGGGATAAAGTCTTGGTTAGCAGCAACCCACGTTGCATAAAATATTTACCAAAAATATTAGACAGACTGTGCCTTCTGTTCAGCCTGCAGACGAATGTACATCCCTTATGCCATTGTATGGCCTTTTGCTGAAGCTCTAGGTAAGCTATATTTTAATCAAGCGTGAATTTAGAGGATCGTCTAACAGTTTTCTGTATGTGACATCAGATCATAGGAGCATGTGTGAGCCAGCCTGACATCCAGCCTCTGATTTGGTAATTCATTTTGGCATGATCTCAACTGCAAGCTTGAGAGTAACTCCATTGTTACTTGTCAACCAAACTTCTATGGACCAGCAAGAGCACAGCTAGTCTTCAGAAAAACAGGTTCCTGAAATGAAGATACTAGATATGGGTGACAGTATTCTTGACATCTGTGAAGAAAAGGAATAGGTATCTTCTGAACTGTGCCAGGAAAAGGTTGTACTAAATCTTTTTGAGAATGGTTTCAGTACCAGGAAGAGGGTGGAGACATCTGACTTCCCGCCTGGCTGTGGGGAGCTGGACTTTGACTATAAATCTCTTGCTTTCATCTGCTGTGGAGCTGAAAGGAAGGAAGGGATCAAAAGTGAAAGCACAGTCATAGTTCAGGTGATTTTTAGAGGTGGGGAAGATCAGTCTAGGGGGCACTTCCTTGTCAAAGGAGTGAACTGACTTTGGAGTCTCAGTGTGCATGAAGGGAAGAACAAGATGTGCAGTAAGAAGTCCAAAAATATTGTCAGTGACTAGGAAATGCAGAAAAGGTGATCTAAATACAGAACAGGGTGAGGAAAGGCTTTCTTGTTCTTTTTTTGGAAGAAGTTTTTTTATGTGGTAGAGAAAGAAAATAAAAAAGAAAAACATGATAGAGAAAGGGTTAAGATTACCCTGAAATGTGCCAGCAAATTAGTTATGTATGAGAAGGTTCTGAAGTTCTATGTTTCTTCAATGCAATGATTTGTGTGTGTTTACTTATAAATTCATGTTTACTTAAGAAGCCAGAGATGGTCTTTCAGGTAGACTGATGATGCCCCTTGGGGTGAGATGAATGGAGAAGGGAATAGTTTGGTTAGTTGTGAAAGGAAATTAGCACTAGAATGGCGAGTATTGCAGATGTGATCCATCTGTTCTGTACTTATAGGTATCAGAATATGAAGCCAGCTTTGAAAGTGGTTCTAGGTACAGTAGGGAGAAAGAATGTATCTGACCTTGGCTGATGCTCTTGCTGCTGGTTGTGATTCATCCAGTCCTGCAGGCAAGATGGGAGAAACAGGTGGTGCCTCAGCTGGTGAATCACTGGAGAGAGAAAGAAGAGTCTTTTGTTCAGTAGCAGAAGCCAGCCTGAGCAGCTACTGCCACTGCTTCTGGCATAGGTTAATAGGAAGAGGAGAGTAAGTACACAGTTTTTGCCACAGCTGCTATTGCTGCTGGAGTCTTCTCTATTGATTTTTTTTTTTTTTTTGGGCAAAATCAAACAAAAGTGCTTCAACAAAACTGCTGCAGTGTTCTTCTGGGACTATTGTGTTCTAAATTTGTGAAGATGAGCTTATTATCATAGACTCAAAATTTTTGTATAAAAATATGAACATTTTCCTTGTTGTGAGTTTCTTTAGGATTTTGTCTTTTGACACTGTGCAAAATCAAATTGTATTCAGTTTTAATGTACGTAACATTTTGCTAGCTTTATTCAGCAGACTTAAATGTGATAGGTTGGGCACTTTAGTTGAACTAGTTTTCCTAAAGTGAAAATGTACAGGAAATGATCTTATTAAAAATATCTATGCTTTTTACAATCCACCTTGGTTTTGTTTATGACAGTATAGATTTAAGGGTAGAAAGACTGTTAAAAGAAGTTTGAAGGGAAAAAATAAGAAACAACTTCTTAAAAATTCTTTTCTCAAATAAAAACCAGTATTTATTTCTAGGCTCAAAAAAGTAGGATTGCTTTCAGAAAGCTAGTTAAATTTATTTTGTGATCCAGGTGCTCTGACATAATTTCAAGACTTAACTTTTTTATCTGTCAAGAAGGCAAAAAACTCTTTGTGCCCTCAGAGTCTTCTGCAGGCAGACTTCTTTGTTTTCCCTGGTTTCATTCCAGATGTCAGAGAAGTCATTTGTACTGTTGGCAGCTCCATGTGCTATCTGCAGCAGTGGTAGGTTTTTTCTCCCCCCCCCCCCCCCCCTTTTTTTTTTCCCAACACACAGAGCAACTATGGAGAAAAAAACCCACCAAACAACCAACAATGCTACTCTTATTTTGATAAGACCAGAAGTCAAAATCCCTGTAACAGGAACCCAGTGTGTGTTCTCTGTGAAAAACGCTACCTCGCAAAATGGCAGCAGACCAGCAGACAGGCAAACACATTAGTGTTTATTTGGCATAATAAACAGATTCTTTTATAATTCTTTGAATTTGGATTTTCAGTGGTTTATGTTTTCATTTTCACTCCCAGTGTTTCCTGTACTGTGTTACTGCAATGTCAGGTAAAGGGTAAAAAGAACAGGGAGTAGTACAGGAAGTATGTAACAATAGTTTGTGGGTAATAAATACACAGTCATGAAAAAAGGATGTAATTATCTTCATTGATATTATTAGCATGGAATCTTCTCCAAATGATCTGTGTAATTTTTTGCCACATTTCTCAAAGGTACAGGTGAGTTACTCTCCTCCTTAGCAGCGTGGTACTGGGACTCTGAGTCATAGCCAGAAATAGAGGCGTTTATGTCCCCAATAGGACCTGAGTGGAGTTAGGAAACTTTAGTACTAAACTGTTATATATTTTGTGTGTAGGTGATCCCCTATTCCAGGGGGCTCAGTTGGTACCCCATGTTTTGGTTTGCAAGTTTGTCAAACTTCTAAAGATCATCAAATTTCTTAAGACGTGACTCTCCCTGTTTAGAATTTTCTCAGCATTTTGAGGAATTTCTTCTCCAAAGCAGGTATATGCTGATCATACAGATGCTATTCTGTGTTAATGAAGTTTCCAGAAGGATGCTCTAGAAAATTTAGGTTTGTAATTTCAATGTCAAACTTTGTGGAGACAGGGGTTGTAGCACTCTGAGTGACTCAAGGATATTCCTAGAATGACAGAGTTTTCCATAAACAGTTCTAAAACTTGGCAAACAAAACTGGGTGGTGGTTTTTTTAATGTAAATAACAAACATCCTCTTTTATATTTGCTCTTCACCTGATCTTTAAGATTTATGGCACCCAGCCAATGTTCTGCTCTGAAATGTTGCATGGAGATCTCTTAAAAGAGAAATCATCTATAGTCTGACGGGCAGAGAGCGCCAGGAGCAGGGAATCTCCATTTGCAGTGCTGTAAGGTTGAATCCCTGTACTATAGCAGTGTAGCTAGAATGCTGGTGGCACAAGATGAAAATTTGGAAAATTGTGTTCTGTTTTGACCACGTGTCTTTGCTGTTACTTGAGAAAACTAAGAATTGAAAGAAAGTTAAGGGAAACTCTGGAATTCACTTGAAAAGCTTTGAGAAAGTTGAGAGACTAGGTGACAATGGTCTGGGATCCAGGGGTGCACAGAGATAGATGTATGTTATTCTCTGGCTTTGATGTTGTGTTATGAAACATCTACACTAATGTAGATGAATTTTTGTTTGGTCTAAAAATGGGAATGATGTATGACAATTGATTCCTAGAGTTGTTTGCTCAGTCGAGGAGCAGGATCTATTCCATATGTGTCCTTTGTAATTGCTTTGCTCCTTCATGTAATGGGGTGCTCAGTAATGAGTCTGGACTTGAAGCAGTATACTTTAAGTAATGGCAGAATTTTTAGAAGCAACTCAGTTTTTTTTTTGTCCAGTTCTTTAATGAGTCATAAATTGGCTGAGATGTCCATTTTACATTTATTTCTTCTTTTTTTTTTTTTACAGGTGTGGTGTTTTTCTATGATTATTAGTACTTTATGCAGTATATCTTCAAAAGCTACTATAATTTTTTTTCCATTAACTCAGGAGCTCACAGCTCCTGGGTAGGTTTCTGCCTATCCTTATATATTTTCCTTTTAAAGTCTTTACGTCTGTGTTGGGGTCCTCCTTACAGTTATGTCTGCAAATTACCTGCTTTTTCTCTGTTTACTAATTTTTGAAGAACTGTTCATGGTTTTCCTTGGTTGATGCTCAAATAGTTCTGGAGATTTTTTGGAATAGTCAGCTCTCTCTCAGACCTGCCATGTGTTCATGCAAGTTCAGAGCCATTTGTCTTTTCATAGTTGCAGTGCTGGATTAAGGTTATCTTACACTGTAAAAAACCAATTACTTCTTCATCCTCCTGCATGATGAAGACTGACTGTTCTCCCTAGTAAAGGGAGAACTAAAGTCCTAGTGGAGAGTAGTTATGTGCATGGAGTCAGTGGAGTCTCCATGTTCCAGGAAGGGAGTTGGTAAGGCGATTTGCATCCTGGAAACCTGAATCATTGCTATGCATTTCTCATTCCACAGCAGTTGAAGCCCACCAAGGATCAGTCTTGGTGGCACATGAATGGAGGTAGACACCTCCATCCCTACCTGCATTCCCCTAATTCTCTTAAAGCACTCTTCCTAGGAAATGTGAGATTATTCCAAATATCTTGCAATATGTGTAGCTTTGTAGTGCTCTCATGTAAGTGCCTGAAAGATTCAAATGGTCACACCCATTGATTTTTGGGACACAGTGTTATGATTTTTTCAAGAAGCAAATCTGCATTGATAGGGACAACAATGGAGCTCTAAGCAATCTGGTCTAGTGGAAGGTGTCCCTGCCCATGTCATGGAGGTTGGAATGAGGTGATCCTTGAGGTCCCTTCCAACCCAGGTGATTTTATGATTCTGTAATGATTCTATGATTTAGGTGGCTAATCTTGGGGGAAAACTGGCATTATGACTACACAAGCCCTACAGTATGAGTACAGGAAAACATTACGTGGCTTGCACGAAGTTTCTGGAAGGGACTGAAGTTATCCCAGGCCTCCCTGGAAGAGACTGAAGTTATCCCAGGCCTCCCTACCTTAATTAGTGGTTTGTGTCTAGGTTCTGCAAGAGTTTGGATTTTCCTGGATTTAGTTACTGATAACCTCTGCAGATGTCTGGGACAGTGCTGCTTGGACAACTGTTTATTGCAGCTGATTTATACTCTTCATGACCTCATGACTCTCGGCTAGTGTCTTGAATCACTTGAGAATAACTAATGCCTCAGCTCTCAGTTCCTTCTCAGTTTCACCTTCAGCCAACTTAATGTTCACCTTCCTTCACAGCTACAGGAAATGAAGATCTTCTGACATGACATGAGTGCAGATGAGCAGTATGTTTGGTCTATGGGGAAATAATGTGAACAGAGAGAAATTACAGATAGTAAAAATAGACATGAGTTTCAGGGGTAGTTCTTGTAATTCTTTTTTCCTCTTCAGTTTTAAAGCATATTTAATAGTGTTGTATAGTTTAGTGAAAACTTCCAGAAATTAACTTGGAGTCATGCAGGCTTTCACTCTCTGTGGGATTGGTTGTACAGTGTGCAGGCGATGCACACAGCAAATTTGCCATAACCTTCGAGGGTATTCATAGCAAGGAACAATATAAAAGGGTGTTGTTCACAAACAGTTAACTGCTGCAAATGAGTTAATGGTATTTTTTTTAGCACCAATAAAACATTAGAAAGAAAGAGGGGTTTAACGAACTAGAAAATCTACATCGTTGTAGAGGGTGATAGGAAACATACAGTATGCTGGCAGTATTCCAAACTTAATTTGGTTTATGTCCTGGATAACTAGATTTGACTCTTCAGTAATAAAAATGTGTAATGCCAGCTACATAGTCCTCTTCAGCAGAGAAAGGATCTGCTGCTTGGGAATAAAAATGTTTAAGTGCCAGCAGAGAGAAAAAAGGGTTGCTGTGACTGCTATCTTTCCACACGGGGGTTATTTATTGTCTCTTTTATGGAATTTGCACCACGTCAGAATTTAGATGAGCTCATGTACAGTGTACAATGCACAGTGACTGAAATGGTTATGAAAGACATGACATTGGCGCACTTGTGGTGCCAGGTTGAATGACTAAAGAATGTGTATGTCTATGTGAAGAATTATCAGGGTAAGACTGTAGATATCTACAGTGTGTAGATATTTTTCAGAACATACCCATGTCTTTGTAATGAACTGAATTAATAAAAATTCTATATTTTGTACATGAGATATTTATTTCTTTTGGAATGACTTACTGTACATATCTTCCTCTTTTTGTGTCCAGTTCTTGAATGTAAAATAAAAGAAAACTTAGTATTTTGGTATTTCATTGATGGTATTACTATCTTCTCATTTGATCCCCAGGGATTAGATTCTTGGGGAGGGAAGAGTTTTCATTAAGCAAAACCAGGTGCAGTTGACTGTTGTTTAAGCCAATTTACTTTACAATAGGTTTGATCAATAATACATCTGAAATCTGACTTGAGGTTGCTATGTAAAAGTTAGATTTCATAATAGTATCTCCTGATCAGTTTAACTTGAAAATTAGCAGCTTATTTTGGCTTGTCTTGTACTCGATTTGTGAAGTGCTAGAGTAAGATTTTGAAAATTAATACATTTTGTTCTTGCTTGATTGTAATACGGGTGCAGGCTGGAATGGTACTTCAGAGAATGCTCAGTTTCTCAGCTTCATTAATATTTCACTGTTTAACTCTTTTTAACACTACATTAGAATAACAGGACTACAAAATGTTTTATAAATAAAATACTTGTTTTAGATTCTAGGTAATATTCTGATGTGACTCTATGTCAAATTTGGGAAACAAATTAAAGCATAACATGCCAGAAGTTGTTCAAGTCTTCCTGAAATAACTTTTTCCTTATTTGTCTTGTTTCATGCAGGCTTTTCTTCACCGAATGATCCAACGTGCTACTGCCAAAGAGGATAAAAATGTCACAGAAGAGACAGTTAAGGTTAGTATCCTAATTGCATATTTCTTCTGTTTTGTGTCTGATGTTGCATTTACATATGTTTTATTCTTTTGCAGATGTTGTTTTCAAATATTGAAGATATTCTTGCAGTTCACAAAAACTTCCTGTCCCTGGTGGAGGAGTGTTTACAGCCAGAACCTAATGCACAGCATGAAGTTGGAACCTGCTTTTTGAATTATGTACGCTGTCTTTTATTACAGCCTTGTATAATGTTTTTCCTTTATTTTTTGTATTTATTAATTACTGTCATGATGATGATGACTTATTGTGTAATGTAGAGTACTTTGAAGTTATCTCTTAGTTACTGTCATTTCCAATAAAAAAAAAAAAAAAGAGAGGGAGGAGAGTGAAGAAGGAACATATCAAATGGGCTAACTTTTGTTGTTTCATCGTTTTTATATTCACCAGCTTAGCTCAGGCTGCCAAACTGAGCCCTGCAGCTTGGGCAAAGCTTCTGCCTATATGTGAGATGGAGGTACAAGGATCAGGGTTGCATGAATCAGTAAAAGTAGTACAATGCTATCTTTTTATTCCCCTTTGATGTTATGCAAAAATGTGAATATTTAACAAAGGATTGCATGCGCTGGGTAAAATACCTGAATGGTTCTGAATTGTGAAGTTTTTTTTATTTCTTACAATTGCAGTACCTCCACAACTAGGCATGTCCTGTAATAATTGGTTTCTAGGAATACAATTTTTCCTGTTTGAGCAAAACAAGGATGTTAGTGTTACAGAACTTTGCAGAATCAGGACAAATTAGTTTTCTTTCAGTTGTAGTCCTAGTTTCATTGTTATCTCTGGTTATAGTCCCATTTGTTTCTTAAGTTTTTGATTATTCATTGTGGGAGGAGAAAACTATTAATGTTTTGTGGAAACATTTTACAGAAGTTGAGTAACATCAGTTTTTAACTCTGCAGAGGAATGGATCATATTTGCAAACAAGTGTTTGCAGAAAAATTGGGTAATAATGTCAGCAAATTAGCCACTCGTGCATTTTCTTCATGAGTGTTTTATCCTGTGTGTTTGTGGTAGTCTAGCCTCTGAAATTTTTCAGCAAAACTGTATGAAGTTCAACAAAGTCTTGCACTTGGGAAAAAATAATCCTGGAGTGCAGCACAGGCTGGGATATACAGCAGTGCTGTGGAAAGGGAAATCTGTGTCTGGGTGGACAAAAAGCTCAGTAAGAGTGAACCGTGTGCTGCTGTGACAAAAAAAAAAATAAAGCCAACAGGATGCTGGGTTGCATCAGCAAGGACCTCACCAGCAGAGATAAAGCAGTCATTTATTATACTCTCCTCAGTGCTTGTCAGGCCACACCTGGAACACTGTGTTCAGTTTTGGTCACAAAAGAGATGTGCACAGTCTGGAGAGGGTTAAGAGAAGGGCCACAAAGATGATCAAAGGACTGGGAAGCCTGCCATATGTCTGCCTGAGAGAACTTGATTTGTTCAGACTTGAGAAAATCAGGCTTTTGGGAGACTTTATCGCTATGTTCCAGTATTTAAAAAGTGGCTATGAAGATGGAGACTCCCTTTTTATAGAGTCACATGGATAACAGGGGGTTAATGGGTACAAGTTACTTCTGGGGAAATTCCAGTTGGACGCAAGAGGAAAATTTTTCACAATGAGAAGAATTAGCCATTGGAATAATCTTCCCAGGGAAGAGATGGGTTCCCCAACATTGGACACTTTTAAGATTCAGCTGGACAGGGTACTGGGACATCTTGTCTAGACCGTGGTTTTGCCAGGAAAGGTTGGACCAGATGATTCTTGAGGTCTGTTTCAACCTGGTATTCTATGAATCTATGATTGAAATTCCCAAGTAGTGCTTCCAGACTGTTCATAATTCTAATTTGAGGCGAGACCTCAATAAATGTAGGAAGAAGAGCTGACCTTCTAGAATGAAGACTATATTAGCTATTCAACATTGAAAAGTGTTCATGCCATGTTTTATTAATTAAAAAAAATATCAAAATGATGAGTGAAAAACAATATCTTTTTTTTGTTTCTGCAGAAAGAGAAATTCCGTATCTATGATGAATACTGTAGTAACCACGAGAAGGCACAGAAAGTTCTGCTTGACCTGAACAAAATAAGAACAGTGCGGACTTTTCTTTTGGTAAATAAACTTAGAATTGGTATTCTGACCTCATATTTTTTGACTGGGCAGTGAATCGTTAGCGCTGTCACCTCCACCGTGTTACAAGTACAGGCACACCTGCAAGTGGTTAGCAGACAGTTTTAGTTGTGGATAATGTTTCCAGAGGAAAGGCGTGTGTACATCATATTTTCACTACTGCGCTTGGATCTGTGGATAATACAGCATTAGGCAATGTGCCTTGAACATGCTGGCCAGGAGACAAGGTTGTGAATCTGTAGAAAGGAAAAAGAATAGGATAAGATATGTGAGGAGAGATGGAGAAAGGAATTGCAGAAAGGAAGCTGAAGGACTCATCAGAATTTCTGAAGAGAAGATCCACATTCTGGTACTGTAGCCAGAGCTGTTGCAGACAGAGAAGTGTTTCATTATGGATCATAGAGTAGCCATCCTGATCTTAGACACTAACTTAATCTGAGGTTGAAAGAAACGGCTCCACAATTAATCTTTCACTTTATAAGACAAATAAGGAGAAGTTTAAAAATATTAAGTATGACAGTCCTCATGGTTTTCCAACAGCAAAACTAATTTCCATGAGTTTGTTAATAGTTGACATGAGTTGTTAAAAGAAGGACTCAGTGTGGAATGATTTTTGTGTTTCTTCCGTGGTGTCCTGTGGTAACAAGATTAGCTTTAAAATGTGGAGCTTACTATATTGGAACTTAAATACCTGAGAAGGTGCCCATGGATATGCTATCAAATTTTGAAGGGATAAGATTTGATTATTATGTTTTGGGACTGGAGAGCAAATGACTTTATCAGCAAAGCATCACAGATATGTTTAAAAAAAAAAAGAATCTGCCAATGCTGACAGTATCATAAGTTTTATTTAATTTTACTAATAATTTTTAACATGCAGTAGGGTTTCACTACTGCTGTTGACAGAGTTCTTGGTGAAGTTGTCCTGTTGCAGCTGGCTAATTTTTTGAGAAGTGTCAGCTCTGACTCCATAGCTGCACTTACTTACAGCCAAGTTAATGAGCAGTGCATGAATTTCCTTATTGTGGGGAGTACTGGGTGATGTGAAGTACCATATCGATTTTACTAAGAATCTCCAATTCATCCATGTTCCATTCATAGTTAGAAACGACTTCAAAGTTGTCCTTATTTTTCCTCAGTGGTTGACACAATATCCTTCACCTTGCCCCAGATTGAGGGGCTTCATACGCATGGTTTTTGTATTGGGAGCAGCATGGCCGGGCTCAAGAAGAAAGGGCGAATGCTGACTGCAGAGACAAAAAGCAAAATACTCTGGAGAAATATTGCAAAGAGCTTGTTTTTGTGAGAAAGGAAGCTAAGCGTGCACTTGCGGCAGTCAGCGTCATGTACTCATGGGCACATGCAAAGGGCTTTCACGTCTGTTTTGGGTTCCTCATAGATTTGGGACATGTCTGTACGATTAAGTGGCAGCACTCTAACCTAGAAAACAAGACATCTGACTCTACAATTTGAAAATACAGTCAAAGCCTTCTAGCCAGACAGAACAATTCAGGCCATTAGATACGTTGATATCTATAAATAATTTTGAGCCTTTGAATATAGTGACAGTCATTATATAAACCTATAGTCTGCATTGCCATTATCTTACTTTGTCAGTAAAGCTTTTACATTGGCAGGTTAAGTGAGATTCTTTAGGATAAGGGATCCTTTAGGCTAAGAGAAAAGCTGGTTAACAGTGAGCACAAAGCAGAGACTTAAGAGTGGATGTGGAGACCCCCCACAGCAGCACTGGGGATAGGGTATGTGTATTATGTGCTGAGTTGGGCAGCCACCCAGTTTTGTAGTCCCTGTTCCATCAACAATGTGTCTGCCTCCAGATTTGTGGCCTGTGTCAGCATACCATCTGGCTGTCTTAAACTGCTCTTGTTTAGTGTCCTCAGTTTAGACAACTTGCTCTTTGAAGCTGTAGATTATCTCATACCATTGCATCACAATTCCTTCTGATCTCTCCATAAAGTAATTGTCATTATTACTCTAGGTCTTTATGTACTTACACGTTAATTCCAGCAATTCCAAATATTTGCTGTGATGTCCCTTTGCTGCTTTTTCATGGATGCTTCCACCCAATATTTAATGTACTCTCTGCATCCATAATCAGATGTCTCGTTGAAACTTTAATAATCTTTTGCCTATGACTTAAGGATAATTTATTCATTGCATATCACATTTTAGAGGTGTATATTAGAATGACCATGTTCAAACCTTCAAACCATCTGTGATGCTAGTTAACATTGCAAACAGTTTTTAGAAACAACACCACCTCTAGTGGTCACCCTGAATTATTTGTTTTTGCTAGTTAAAGGTTGAAAGCATATTTTGAACATTTTATTTACTGTCTTTTATTTTTAAAGTTTAAAAAAAGCACCCTCTCTTCATCAGAATG
The DNA here is from genome assembly GCF_003945595.2 of Pipra filicauda. NCBI lineage: Eukaryota > Metazoa > Chordata > Aves > Passeriformes > Pipridae > Pipra > Pipra filicauda. The sequence continues at coordinate 18,843 of NW_024104284.1, forward strand.
GATGAAGAAGGTACCTAGAGAGATGCCTACAAAATGTTGTGACTTCCTTGTCATGTATGATAGTCAGTGTACCCAACATGTGCATGTGTTCAAGCCTATACTTTTGACAGTCTTGCAAACCTCCCTCCTTACATATACGTATATAATTTATGTATAGTTTAGCCAGTATTACTGTATACATGTGCCTTTGTCTTTATTTCTGATAACTTTTTTTGGATTTTTCAATCATTTGTGAAATTGTTCACACTCCAGAATTGCATGCTCCTTGGAGGACGCAAGAACACAGATGTACCGTTGGAGGGATATCTAGTAACACCAATACAGAGAATATGCAAGTATCCCCTTCTTTTGAAGGTACTTACAAGTTTGTTATTTTTGTTATACTTCCTGTATAAAACTGGTTGCTAAGCATGTTTCTGAACTCCAGGAACAGTGTCTTTACACAGTTATCCATCTCTTTATTAAGATATGGGACCCAGACTTACTGTCATTAAAGCTAGTGGCAAGTTTTCTGATATCATTATTAAAATAACTGAGGGGTTTGACTGGATAAAAATTATTAACTCCATTCTGCATCTAGTTCCATGGTTGAACAGAAGTGAGCCATTTGAGAGAGTTTAATGAGTCTAATTTCAACTGGGTTTGACCATGTCCTTGCTTAAAATGCTTGAGATAGCAGAGTTTTTTGGTGATATGCTGACATGATTTGATGATACTAATTTACATCAACAAACTGTAAATGAAAAACTTGTTTTGTAAGAAAACCTGTAGAGTAACACAAAGGTGCTGTAGATGGTTTTATGATTAGTTATATGTTTATTCTTATCATATTGTGACAACTTAAAACAATGAAAAATGTTAAATGTGGTGATAAATATTAGATAGTCAAACCTCTGTAATTTATCATGTTAAGAAATAAAATAATACAGGAAAGTAATATTCAAAACAAATTTTTGCTTAACAAATTAAAGTCTAATATGGTTTATTGTTCCAAACTATGAGAGGAAAGCCAGAGCAGATTCTGCTCTAGAAGCTACTGGATTATTGAGTAGTAAGCTACATGATTATTGGATAGTATTTTTCACAGTGCATGTGTGAATTTAGATTTGAAAGACTGCCAATTTTGAAGACAGATGACATAAAAAAAAATCTAAAAACAAACGTTAAAATAAAGGTTTTAAAAATAAATTAAACAATATAATAATTGCAATGAGGTGTGAGTCATCCCAGATGTCTCTGACTTTACAGTTCCCTTGGTTTATTTTAAAATTATTTTTCTATTCTGTTTTTTGAATGAAGGCTCTACAGACAACACAGGGGAAAATGACTAATGCATTACTCTAGGAGGCAATGAAATGAATATATTTATGTTAAATAAATTTAAATACAGGGTGTGGTGGCTGCAGGGTTAGGGCTCCAGAGGAGTGTTACCCACACGTCAGTCAGGGTATGCACTGAAGGCTGTCCTCCGTCAGTCCAGCTGTACATGGGTAGTTGATAGCTTGAGATGGGAAATCTCAAATGAATGCTGGCAACTCCATTTTTGTTTATCAGTATGGCTGCCAGTACCAGTAACCATCTGAAATCAGTGAGTCACCTAACCTATTGTTCCATGCTTTGCTGTATTGCATATTGCACTAGATTAAACAATAGTGTGGAGCTAAAGGAATGGGGTTTTTTTGCCCTGAGTTGCAGGAAAGGCAGGTGTTAATTTTGACATGAGTAAACTAATGTTTTTTTAAGCAGACCTGTTATCCTTGCTGTTGAACAGTTCCAACCTGAGGAATACAAAAACAAACAAACAAAAAACCTGCCTAAACCCCAAAACTCAACATGAAGAAACATTGTTGGGGAAGAAAGTAGCTGAAATGCAAACTTGTTTCTAGGTCATGATGATTATTTATTGTTAGTAATTAATTACTGTTGAGTTTTAGTACACACTAGGACACAATGCTAGAGGGTCTATTACTTTTCCATCTAGTAAAAGAGAAGTCTGGCTACTTTTTGAATTTGTATGCTGTTAAGTCTCCTGTAATGTACATTTAGAGATCAAAGACAGGATTCTTTTTTTTTTTCCTTTTTTCTTCCCCCCCCCCCTTTTTTTTTTTTTAATGTCTAAATAGGAATTACTGAAGCGGACTCCAAGGAAGCACAGTGACTATGCGGCCCTAATGGAAGCCCTCCAGGCCATGAAGGCTGTCTGTTCCAACATAAACGAAGCCAAAAGACAAATGGAAAAGTTAGAGTTTTTGGAAGAATGGCAGTCTCATGTTGAAGGATGGGAGGTACTGTCATAAGATTTGTTGCTTTGTATGTTGAGGAGGGAGTAACAGTTTTCAATAAGTGTGCATTGCAGTGTTTTTATATGCACTGTTTTTGTGATCCTGCAGTACTATCAACTCCTCAGTTCTATGAAATCACAACTTTTATTTGAGATCTACTCTGTAAATAGTGTTCTCCACGACTGAGCACTGCTGTATAAAATAATAGACTTCCAGGAAAGAGGGTAATTATTTAGTGTTTGCCTTGGAATATCAATTGTCTATATGAACATGTATGTGTACATGCATACACATTTATAAATCCTAATTTAACTGCTGATCTGATTTTACTGCTGTCTATACCTGGCTAGCAGCACTTTTTCTGGTTGAAAAAAATTTGATTATTTATTATTGGTTAAGGACTGAGTCTGTGAGTTTTTGTTAGCTTGTAGGTAGTCCCTTACTACTGGGTGAGCTAAAGTAATGTAAACATGTTCAATAGAATGTCTGGAAGACTTATGGTTTTTTTCAAGAGTTTGCAAATGAAAGAATGTTAATGCTCCAGCAAAGTTTTCTGAAGTAAGGTCTTCGCAAGTAAGTCTGTTTCTGAGTTAGAATTTTCAGTAGTAAACAGAGATCCAGCCTTTCCCAAAGAAAACAACAAGATCAAGTAGTTGTAGCACCAAAATCTTCCTTTTCTATTATTCTGAGCACTGTAAATAGTTCATATAGAAAGATAGGTGCAGATAAGAGTGTATCCTTAAATTGTCTTATGTGTTTTGTGTTGAAGTGTCTGAGCTGTCTGCATTGGTGTAGGAGGGAAACACCAATGAAGTTCCTTAAAAGAAACATAAAGCAAGCAATGTAAACATTAAAAACTGACTTTAAAAAAAAAAGATGCATGGTTTTTTTTGAGAGACAGATTTCAACATTTTTTGCTTTTTTGAATCCTTTACTCAAATATGCTACTTTTCTTCCTAAGAAAACTGCTTAAGAACTAGAGGAAGAGGCTTTTATCTAAGTTTTGTGGAAGATTTGCAGGCTAGGATATCTACCAAGAAAAATGTATTTGTTGCATGTTAGTCTGGTAGCTGACAGACCGGGTCTCAGTCTATACAGTGGGAAATGGCCTTTGTATAGTGCAGAGAAAACAAAGGGTTGGGGACACTGATGGGACACTGAATCAGAGAAAGCCTTGAGGTGGACCTGGATGAACTTTAACTGATGGAGTTCCCCAAGAAGACTGAAAAATAAAAATGAGAGTACTGACTAGAAGAGTCAACTTTTAAGTACATATTCATAGTAACAGGCTAAAAAGCAGAAACAAGAAATAGTTTCTACACAGCTTTGTTTGTTCTCTACACCTCCTACTTACTATATCTCCTATTTCTTGAACTTGCTGTGCCTAAGGATGTGCTCTGCTTCTGCAGCAGTGGATTTAATTGCTGCCATCCAGAAGGATTCAGCAGAACAAGCCACTGTCTGAAAGGAGTATAGACCTGAACAAAGACCCCCTAAATATTCCTCATGACACTGCAAAATTATTTCTGTCTGCTCCATGTGAAATCTCCCCATCAGTGGACTCAGGCAAACCTTTGATTTGTTGTTAATTGAGTAGTGTGGGAAGATTTGGTTCATTCTAAATGTGGATTAAGTGTCTGATTTTACTTTAGTCAAAGTTCTTCATGTTTCTTCAGTGTTTTGTGTGATTTGAAATGTTTCACTTAAGGGTTTTTTCCTTATTCTGTGTAGAAGCATTTTCAAGAACTACATTTCTGGCAAATCATCTCATGCTGGATTTCAAGGCACTGCAATCTTTTGGTACAGGATGGTCATTATGAAATTCCACTAAAATTCATTGTACCTCATGAGAAGGAATTTTAGCAAGTACAAAAGCTGTATAATTGCTGCTCTGTATTCAGACAAACCTTTCTGCATTTATTTTTAATCCTCAGTGTGAAATAAAATAGAATTTAAAAAATTCAAGACAAATGACGCACAGTGTGTAGTCATGCCATGGTATTGTTTGTAGGATTTTGAAAAAGAAAGAACTAAGATAAAGTAAACCTCTAAATGTTGTAATTGAAAGGAGGTCTAGTTGACCTCACTTAAAAGCTGCTCGTTTAGATCATGTGAAAATAAGTCTCTTCTTGTAATTAGCTTGAACTTGCTGTCATCAGCTGTAACTTGGAAAGGTTAGTGTATCTGAATATTAAAATGCATTGGATGTGTTTGTGTGATAACTTCGTGATATAAGCAATAGCAAGTTAAGTGCTTCTGATGCTGAATATTTTAGGGCAACAAAATGTGTTAAATAATCCTTATTGCCTATCGCTGCTTTACTCCTTCTATTATTTTCAACTTTTCAATTGAGTTTTCTACTGCACTATAGTGACTAAATTCTTCTACTTGATTCCAGTGCCTGAGTCATAGATAGTTGTCAAATCCATCTTAATGAATACGCTCAAGTGTAAAGTTACAGTATTATTAACTCAGTGCATTATTAGTCATATAAATTGGCTAAGAACTTACTGTTCTAAAACCTCTGTCACTGAAATCTACTTTCCTGCATAAAGTTTCTTCTGAATCTTTGGTCAAAAATATAGTAGTAAATAGGTTTGCTTTTGGAAATATGTTAATGAGCAAAGTTAACAATAAAGAAGGAAGGGTAGAAATACAGACATAAGCATGTGAAACAAAGACTTATTGTCTCTGTGCTCAGAATGTGTTCTCTGAACTGTAACATAGTAATTTCATACCAACCTCGGGGGTTTTTTTTCCCCTCTCCCCCCCCTCTTCCAAGATTTCATTTTAGGATTTCACTTGTGCTTGAACTCTGAAATAGTGCCATTGCCTTAAAATAGCATGTTTTTGGTAGAGTTATGTGGTGTTTATTGTATTTTAGCTGATCAGGTTTGCCATTACCATATGGCAACCCCAGGGTGTGCAATCTGGCAAAATTGCCTTGATCTTAATATGTGCATCCTTTTCAGACATAGCATAAGGTTAGTCCTTGAAATGGTAAGAATTTCAGAGCATGTATAAGAGCTAACAGTATTTTGAATGTTTCCCAACAACAACTACAAAAAAAATCCCTGAATGCCATGTTTGAGTGTGGATTTAATTAAATAAACATCTGGTTTTCTGCATTGCTTAAAATAAAGAGGCAAACTTGTTGGAGATTTCCTTCCAGAAGGAAATGCTTAGCACATTGCTTGGCCCCAACTAGAAGGAAAGGGAAAAAAATAAAGACTATTTTTAGAATTTGATCAAAGCATGACTTGAATTCCTATACTTAAGTGTCATAAAATGAAGCTTGTGTTTATTATGATAAAAATACAGATTCATGGAAAAGATGGAACATCTGTTTCAAGAAAGAAAATTTTGAGTATAATGACTTTCTCACTTAATTTCCTAAGTGGTTAGATTTATTGGCCTGAATTCAGAACTTGTGTAGGTGGCTGTCTCAGCTGGAGAATAACTCAGCAGCTGAAGGAGTCCGTCAGTAAAATTTGCGTGGATGTTTCTGTGAGAGAACAAAAAATAAAATTGTTGCATTTGTTGTAAGCTGGAAGCTGAACAACCCAGTCTGAGTCACAGGCCATTACTTAGTGATGATAGCATGGGGTATTCTGTTCCTTTCCATTTCAACATATCATCAAGTAGTATTTTACTAGAGATTTCTGTTTTTAAACTCCACAATTTCTAGCCCTTTTCTCTGTTTTGTTTGTTTCTTATGCCCTTGGGCAAATACTGAAGAGTAAGTTAATATTTTCTGTAATTTCCGACCCTTATTACTGTTAACTGGCCACTGAATCAATATGGTCAAACCTCTGTGTTTGACTGAAATTTGCCCAGAATATATAGATGAATAGCTTTTTGTAGCAAATAATACCAACCAATGCTGCTTTTAATCTCAAGGTAATAAAGATAATTTTTTAATGTTAAAGATGGATTCTTAATGATTTAAGGACGGGGGAGGTATTATTTTAAATTTTTTGAAAATGGTCTCCCTCCTTCCAGTGTATTTTAAATGTATTTGTTTTTCAATTTGGTCATGATAGTCCACATTTCAGACCTCTCACCTAAGCTGTTTCTTTAGTTGGAATGATAGGTGTCTGACTGACAGCCAAAGGTGATTAAAAACCGTATATATATACACCTTAGTATTATATATTTATACTTAAGTAACCTGCAAGCACCAAGATCTTAACAGATTTTCAATTTCCACACCAGCTATTCCGAAAAGCCACAAGAGTCCTTGGCTCCAGTGCTACCCACAGGAGAGGGTTGCTCTACAATCTTCAGTGACCCATTAGAATAGATAGAGGAAAAACTAGTCTAAATTCACAATATAAACCTGCTTTATAGGTCATCTTTTCCCCAACTGACCCCTTTATATGTTTTATTGGAAGATGATTAAAACAGATTTATTTCTATAATACATGGCGTTTTTAAATCAACGTATTACAAAAATGCTGGCTTCACTGAAAATATCCCATCCACTCTAATTGCAGATACTTTAAACATATAGAAACATGAATAGCTTAGTAGCGAAGATTTTATATTTAGGCTGAACAACTGTATCATCTTCACTTACAAGCCATGAGTATAAATGCCTGTGAAAACTTTGACATAGCAAATTACTTTTCAGGTTCAAATTACCCATATTTAAAATTTCCCTGGTAGTTTCAGTTCAAACACTTAATGAAAACATGGTTGTCTTAGAAGGTTTTGGTAATATTTGTTCCAAAACTATTGTTTGTAGGTAGTGTAGTTTAGTTTTAGCAGTGCAGCAGATAGCCTCACCTGCTTCTAGCACCAGGGTGATCACTCATCTGTTACTGCAGCCATCAACCTTCCCCCTGAGAGGAACAGCTCAGAGTTGGATTAAATGAATTATCCTGCTGGGCTGGATATCAAATGTAGCTTGATGTTCCTGCTGAGAACCCATGTGAAGGTTTAAGGTGTAGCTACATCCTTCATGAAAACTTGTTATAGTTGTCAGTCCTCCTTTGAATTACATGGTGGATATGGCAGTGTTTGTGTGTGCTCTCTGCTTCATTCTTTTTCAGGCATGTTTTTCATCTCTAAGGGATGTGGTGAAGAGGAATGTTCACCCCAGGTGTAGAAACAGTAGTGCTTTCACATAATATGCCCTTCCTTTTTTCTCCATTTCAGCTCCCTGCCCACCAAAAGTCCAGGAACAGGCAAACCCTAAGTATTACTAAGGCAAGGGAGTGATAGGGGATTTTTCCGCACTAGCAGTGTTATGTAGGACAGCCAGATGTGACTTCTGATCCTGTTAATTATTCCTTTGGACTTCAGCAAATAAAACAGCAATAACAAAATTCACTGATCTGCGGCCACAGCAGCCTGGGTTGTGATCCTGTCAGAAGGTATCCGATAAGTGACGCTAACACTGTTCAGTATTTGAACAGGAGACCTCCAAGGGAAAAAAGTATCCCTAGAATGTTGTTTTCATCGTCTAGCAGTTTATATTACAAAAGGAAGACAATTAAGAGGAAGACAAAAGCAAAGGGTAGTAACGTGAAACAGATAACACTACCATGTTGTAACATTGAACTTGAATCACGAATGAGGAGAACTTTAATGTTAGGTAGCCTGAATAATATACATTTAAAATACATAAATATGTGTTATTTTATGACCTGTTGCTGGCACAGTAGCAGATATTGCTAGGACTGTTGGGAAAAGGTGGTATTTTTCTACACTGAAAATGAAATATTTTCAGTAAGAAGAGACAAAATGTTTTTATAAAACCCTTTCTATGAAAAAAACACCGTTTTGTAGAAAGCTGAAACTGCTAGTCTGCTAGTACAATTTTGAAGCCTTAAGCTGATTTTTTTCGGCTTCCTTACAAAATAATACCATTTTTCAGCAAAGCTGAAGTTTTCTCTAAAAACAAACCAAAACTCCTTAAAAAGTATCCAGCCTGTTAAGATGCAAATTATTAGTAAGTACTATTCCAGCAAATTTGAAACTCAGACTAGGATATTGCTTACTCTTTTTAATACACAAGTGCAGTGAAATAGAATGTAAAAAAAATTACCTGCTTTTCTGTAATTGTGGTCAGCAAGCATTACATGCAGCCCTAATTTATGCTTAATTTATATTACTGCGTATGCTTTTAAGATGTTTCAGTGTTTGATTTCATATAAAACTGTAAAATTAGTATGCCAGTTTCTGGTACTGATGCTGTCTTAGGAAGGGAAATATGCTGCAGTGGCTATAGATGACATTAATTTTTGGCTTGTTTGATCCTAAATGGAAACAGGAGTGGTTAGTTAATAGACGTACTGAAGCTGCCTTACTTAGAGACCTGAATTGTGTTCCAGTGTGGTGGTTGTGCAATCCCACTTATCAGCTCTGTAAACAGACTGCATTCTCCTTAGAACAGTCTGAGGGATTGCTCAATATTCACGGCTGTGACGTACAAAGGATAAGCAGTAAGATGAAGAACTGCCAGAGCAGAATGCATGATTTCTTCTTGGCTCTTAATTAAATCCATTTTTCTTTGGACTACTGTGGTTAGATCAAGAAGAGGAAGTAACTACAGCTCTTGCATGCATAGAACATTCAGAACATGTGTAGGTGACAAGGAAGTCCTGGCTTTTGCAGGTTTTCCAAGCTGACTGTTGACTGCCTCAAGTCAGGAAACTCTTCAAACCATGGGTGTGTGTTTGATGCATAATTATCAATAGGATTGCATGTCTGGATGCATACAGCACAGCAACAGCAGCTCTGGCCCACAGGAGCATGGATTTTTCAGACTAGCAAAATACACCTCTGAATTCAAGGTAGTCTTCCTTGAGAGATAGATTTCTCATTATATGACATAAAAGTGTCATGAATTTTTCATATAAATACTTTGAGGCAATTTTTTCCTTTGTTAAAGTTCCTTCTTTTTGATTGACTTTTATGAAAATGCCTGGTTTCTTTTCACATGAAAGAATTATCTGTTTTGAGACAAAAATGAGGCATGGGAAGTTTCATCTGAAACATGCAAAGCTTAGCAAAATTCTGATGCCTTCAGAGTATGTTAGGAGGAATATTGTATATAGTATAGTAGACAGTCCTAGCTGTACATGCCACTATTAGCCTTGCCCAATTTTTTATCTTTCTGTCTTTTTGATTTTGTGTTTAGCTTAGTCTACTGTAGAAGTATACACCCTTAATGATCTTCAACTCCCAGGTTGCTTCAGCTTCCAAGTTCATCGTGGTAGAGGTGGTGTCTTGTAAAGCCCCATTTTAAGATATTTCTGAGTAAAGTTACTGAGGCTAAGAGTTACTGGATAAAGTTGGTCTGATTTTCAGGAGAGGTCTCTGCATAGATATAATATAATTTGGAAACTTTTGGTGATTAAACTGTATCTATTCAAAAAAGCCACACACCCCCCCCCCCACTACTACATGAATACAAAGCTGGTGTTCAGCATCATTAGAAATTACTATGTAATTACAATGCAATAAATCACCATGAGTTTTATTCTTAGTATTTCCAGAGATTTGTTGTGGTTGTGAGTTTATGTAAAAAACTTTTCCGTAATCGATGCAATCAAGAGTACTTCAGTTGTCACAGAATAAAAAAAAAAATAAATGTCTTTCCAATTGATTTTAGGGATCTAACATTACAGACACGTGCACAGAAATGCTGCGAAGTGGACTACTACTCAAAATTTCAGCAGGAAATATCCAAGAGAGGATATTTTTTCTTTTTGATAACCTCTTGGTCTACTGCAAAAAAAAGCACAGGTAAATGATTACTTTCAAAAATAATGTATTTTTCTCACAGTAGAGCTAATCATGTGTATGCTGTTCCGTTAGAACTGCGGTATAAAAGGTAGTGGTTTTAGAGGAGACTTATCCACCGATGTGTATTTGATTCAAGCATTGGAAACATGTTATACGAATACAAAATCCTAGTGGTGAAGTGCAAGGAGAAACAATGTGTTTTGTCAGCCTTCCACAGCAGGTTATATGTGATGACCTCAGTCTCTTCTAGGAAGGGTAAATAGACTGAATTTTTAGTTTAAACAAACTCGTAATGAAGCTTGTGCAGTAAAATAAATCTCTACAGATTCAAGAGTTTCAAGCTGTATATTTGTAATCGGGGAAAAGAGCCAGAAAGCTGCTGCTTGCTGCATTGCAGGGAGCAGTTCCTCAGCTGAGCAAAAAACTTCTACAGGTAATGTTCGGTCCTCTAATGCTTCTGGGAAGTAAGGGCTCTTTTGCAAACAGACATCCCTCTTGATGCTCAGGTTTGTCTCTTTGATCCAGAAATTGGTTTTGAGTAGCCGATAAATACGTGACACATTCCTGGATACGATACATACTCTTTTCAGAATTTATAATTTTTGCTATATTTTGTTGTCCAGCAATTACTGAGTACATATTATCTTTGCAATTTTCCTCCACTCAGTTGCATATTTTTGTAGCCGTATTCCAGATAAAATGCACTTTTGGATGAAAATCTCAAAATCATAAAAGATCATCTATGGTTTCTTCAGTTTTGAGCAATCATGTCGGACATGTCATAAGCTAGTACCATGGTGACATGTTGCAGACATAAGAATAACTCAATTTAGAACATAATTTCAAAATTGAAGGTGGGAAATTAATTGATTACATGCCAGCAAGATACTTTGGGTATTGATTGGCACATAGTTAAAGAGGGTGTTGCTCATAGGAGCTTTGCACTTTGATAATTTTACAAAAATTGTCCTATCTTTATGGTATGAGATATTTTATGTAATTTCTAAGCATCATTTTGCAGCAGAGTTGTATAAATGTGAATTTCTATATTTGGGGTCACAGTTATAAAGGTCACTAAAGCTATTGGATTTCTCTCACTTTAGAGAGAAAAACTGTGTGATACTGAACCTTTATGCTTGCTGCTGGTTTTGCTTTCTTTTTTTTTTCTTTTTTTTTTTTTTTTTTTTTTTTTTTTGTTTGTTTTTGTTTTTGTTTTTTTAATCTATTATTCAATTTTTGAATAAGACATTTATGGTATAGTCGAGTTATTCATTAGACAATAATGAAGTAATGATTGAGAAGCGGGTGAAGATTAATTCCTCTTTAGAGTGAGTGAAGGTTAAAATTCAGGTGATCATTAATTCTTAGGAGCAGACCTTTGGTTGATATACAGTATTAATTATCATTATAGGCAAATATGGACAGAAAATAATCCCTGGCTTATCTGAAATGGGAAAAGCTGTCTAGAACTGGGGTTCTCTAAATGCCTTGACTTCACTGGGAACAGAGTTACAGCAATGCAAAGTGCTTTGGAATATGTTGCAGTGAAACCGCCACAAAATTTCAGCAATGCTTAATTACAATTCTTGGTTAATCTTTATGTTAGATAGGAAAAATGTTGTCTTCATTCTTCTATACCTAAGTCCCACTTATGAGGCTTACATATGTAGGCCAAGATTTATATCCAAAGATGTTCTTATTTCATTTTTTTCAAACCGCCCTTGTGCTGAATTTCTAGACTAACACAAGAAGACTACATCAGTCAAGAGGAAAGATTCTCCCAATGCATTATTTTGTCTTTGATGGCAGACAATGGCATATAGAAACCAAAGTGTTGGAACAGAGCTTTTACAGAATGACACTTTCCAGATGAACTCTCATTCAGCCAGCATTTGGCAGCTAACTCTTACCAGCAGTAGCATCTTTGCATTACCAACAGCAGTGTCCCATTCAGAAATGGTTTCTACAGTTCAATTGCACATGTATAAATGTACTGTGATGCTTACAGTGGTCTTTGAATGCTACGTGTTCAGATAGCAGTGCAGAAATGTAGAAGGTGGTGGATGACGTGCTCAGATCTGCTCTTTCTTTAATCAGGCGATTGAAGAACAGCAAAACATCTGCAGATGGCCACCGTTACCTGTTTCGGGGCAGAATAAACACAGAAGTGATGGAAGTAGAGAATGTAGATGATGGAACAGGTGAGTATATTTGTGTTGCTCATTTGCAGAGCAGTCCTTCGAGCTGCTGAAATCAAATGCAACTTGATGATTTCTTTGGGAATTGACGGTGCTCCTTCTATTTAGAAAGAAAGAGTAAGATGCCACTTTAAAAGCACTATCTATTAGTATCAAAGTTCTGCTTCTTTGAATGGATGACAGCAATGTCATCCATTATTAGCTGGTTGGTCATAGATAACTATTTTATGCTAACATGAACAGAGTAGTAAAATAAGGTGCCATTTATTGCTCAGCTGAAATTGCATATTTAACTTCATTTTACAGCATTTCAGCGCTCTTAAAGAACTTATCCCTAGGTATGTGGTATATTTATAAAAGCAAATGGAAAACTTACCTCTGTTGGAATGAAACCTCGAACACTATAAATGCTGGAATTGTGACATAAGAAAGTTTTTTTAAAATATCTTTAGCAATATAATCCATATGATTGCTTGAAATTTTCCTGACATACATTAATAAAGTGAAAAAACAAAGTATTCCTACACATGTCAATTTTTGTTTTAGAAACTTGAGTTTGACCTTTGAGCTTAACAATTATTAGTTTTCCTTACAATTAATAAATAAAACCTGAAACATTTTAGGCTTTCTAATGTAAAACTAAAAAAAAAATAATAAATGAAACTTGCAGTGACACTGCAGATGTGTGAGCCTGGAGGAGATTTCTGGGAGTTATGTATTACTTCCCGTGATACTTTAAAGCATTTCCTAATGTAATTGTGTTCTAAAATTGAGCATTAATGACAGTGATTCTACAGTGGAAGTAAGCTTCATAGGAATTGAATATTTCTTTAAAATTAAGATTATCTTTTTCTAATCTTGAGTTCCTTGTTTTCAAAATAGTTCATTCACTGGGTAGACAGTAGAACTGACTTGGAGAACAAATTGCCTGTTGTTCTTATTGCCACAAATTAGTCTCTCTTCCATCTCTTATTTTAAAGTCTTTCATGTGTGGTGTTCGGGCGTTTTTGTTCTTTGCCCTTTGGAGGTTTTTTTTTTAATTTAGTTTACTTCCATCTTTTGTCATTAACCCTCAGTTTTATAAAGAAATTACATTAAAAATGCTTGGAATTCATAACTGAAGTGTCTAGACCTGAAACTCCGCTGGTGCCAAGTAGGATGGAATAATTACTGTAATGCTGCAATGTGGGATGTCTACTATTAATCCCAGAGTTGTTTGGCTTTTCTGAGAACATTATTTTTCAATTTTCTAGTTTGTGTTCCAGAATACCACATCAGAGCCTTCTGTGCAGTAGTGGTGCCTATTCCGTTATATTTTATACTGTGTTAATGTCTGAGAATAGGTCCTATTAACTACTTTCTTTTCTGTACTGAGTTTTATCTTATAATTTCTACAAAATATTGAGTTTGTATCTTGTTCCCTAAAGCTTTTGCAATGCTTCTTTTCTTAGTTCCATGAACAGTGGAAAATGCTGAACATAAGGTAGAGCACTATGGTGTCACACTTGATGTATTACCTGTGCTTACCAGACATTTTTTGTAAGAATTCCTTGACATCTGTTTTGGGCTATGTCCTTCACCAGGCCCACCAATTTAGTTAGTGATTTTGAGCTGTCCATGGGTACCTTGTAATAAATTTCTTCAAGCCTCTTTGACTTGAATATAGTTTATTCAATATTCTGTATCCTGCTATTTCCCTTTTCTGGCCGGTATTCTTGCCCAGTTTTTAGCTTTATTTTAGCATCTCAGTAATTTGTTTATGCAAAAGAAAGAGTTGATTGTTTCAGTCTTTCTTGTTGTGTATTATTTGAAACCCTTTATTTTTTTTCACCTTCCTTATATATGCTTTAGAAATAAAAGTGTCCCTGTTTGCATTATGTCACTTTCTAAGACGGCATCTCTTTGCTTGGAACTCTTGATGTTACTGTGGCCCCAGAGGCTTACACCCAACATCTTCTTCCTGATGAATATGCCAGGAATTCTGTAACTATTCTTCTTTCACTGATTCCAACCTGCATATTGCCACACTTTTAGTGTTGGTGTTAGAAAATATTTCTTTGGTCTTCTTTCCATGACTATCCTGTATTGCTCAAATCTGTCCTACCTCTCTTTGTTTACTTGTTCTAGCTATCCGGTCCTTGATCTCTTTCACGCCGCTCGTTTTGCTTCCTGCGCATTTGTTTTCTTCCTCAATGAATCATCAGTATAATTTGACCAAGCACAAATAGCCTTACTCTACACTCCAGACACTAGTAGTATAATTTCCTCCAGCCACAGGAAATTTTGCTACTGTCCCCATTTTCTATAGCTCTGCACACAGTCCTCATGGCTATCATACTTCCTTCCCACTTGCTCTCCTAAGCCATGTCAAATCCTGTCACTTTTATATATACATTATTTCCAAAATCCATACTTCTTTCCACTTCTGAGACATCAGTTAATGGTTTGGTTATTTTGATTTCTAGCTTATTAGAGTTAGTGGATGCCCAATCCCTGGAAACATTCACAGTCAGGTTGAACGGGGCTCTGAGCAAACTGATTGAGCTGAAGATGTCCCTACTTATTGCGGGGGGATTGGACTAGGTGATCTTTAAGGTCCCTTCCAACCCAAACCATTGTATGACTCTATGATTATTCTTATCTGTTTTTTTCTAACTTATCACCACATTTTCGCTTTCAGTTTTTCCAATATCCTAAAATATATTTTTCCTTGTAATTACTGCTATTTCATCCCTCCTTTCGACGGTTCTCTTTGAAATACGAAAATGTTTTTGTTATTTCTCTGAAAGGCAACACTTTGACACCTTAGTACCCTTTTCTTGTCACCCCCTCCTGCTTTTTTATGTAACCCCTCTGGTGTTCTCCTTCCTTCTGGTACTTGTGTATCCCGTCTCCTCACACTGATATTTTTTTTTCACTCAGATCATGATGCCCTTCTTTAACCTTCCTCTGTTCTGCTTGCTTTACTGTTCTCATTTGTTAGACCCAGATGTCTTGTTTCTCATCCCCTCTAGTCATCTCTGTTTGAACTGTAACCCAGTACTATTCTGCTGCTTTCTTTTTGTCTCATCGCATTCCCAAGTGTAGCAATATGATTGTCTGAGCCTCATTCACATTAGCTTTGCATAGTATTGTATTATTTTACGCTCCTTAATCATCTATTACCTATTACTTTCTATGATTCTTAATTTAGAGTGGAAGCTCTGAGTGCAGAGTGCTTGTATTTTCACATCTGTGCAGGACTTTCTCATGTACTCTATATGGAGTTCTTTACAGACATTAAAGACTATTGAGTCTAGATGATACTTCCACAGTTCTTTACTGTAGATTTTGGGATCCCCTTCTCACTTTATATAAAGGTCTCTATATACAATAGGGCTCCGGAAAACAGGGCAAACTGAGAGCGTTTGCTCTCAGCATTGATAGAGGTAAGAATGTAGTCTTCCTTATTTGTAAGTAGAAGCATAGAAATAGGAAAACAGACTCCCAGTGTGGTTTATTATCATGCTAATGACGTGCCTACAGAAATTAACAAAGCTTTTTCTGAAAAGCAATTTTTCTTTGATGAAGAAAAATTTGATGTACTTGGCTGAGCAGTACAGTTGGTGTGAGCTTTCTTTTTTTGTTACAGCACCATGATGCACTCTGCTTTTTCCTAATTGCACTGATTAAAGTGGAATGCATATTACCTATCAGGGAGAGTATTTGTGATCTTAAAACAGTGTGGCTACACAGCCACTTGCAAGTTTTAGAAAGATGGATATATTGTAATGTGTTTTTTTTTTCTGTAGCAGTTTTTCTTATTCAGTTTTGAAAGAAAAATATATTTCTGAAGACATTCACAAACCATTAAATGAATCTTATTTAGTTTATGAAGGAAAGCACTTGGGAGTTAGGAAATACCAGATTTATGTTTGCTATAGCATAGTAGCTCTGTCCCCTGTTGTTTTGAAATGAGGTATGATACAGAAAAAATAGAGGATGACAATGGTAACTAGAAGCTGCTTCAAAAAGTGTACATAGGAGAATGGCAGTTGATACTGTGCAGCAATTACTTCCTTGGTATTTCTGAGCATTGATGCTCCCAAGAACCTCAAGTCTGAGAAATTTAGAAGACCTTCAATACAGAGGTTTCTGTTTATTTTTTTAAGGGAAGAAGAAAATTCTATTGTATATGGCTGTAACAAATTGCTTCTTATGCATCACTTAAATGTTTGAGTCTTTAATTTTGAAAAATGTATTACAATTCAAATTACAAGCATTAACATATTACCACGTAACATTAAAAGATGATGTCATCTTGTAGGCTTAATGATTTGTTGATCATGCTGGTTCAGACTTCACATCGAGCGATTGAAGTCTCATGCTCTTCTTCTTTCTGTAACCATTATGTCAGGTTTGCAAATTATTTGTTTAGCTTGACTGGCAGCTGTGATTGACATGATGTGAAGAGTGCACGTCTGTGCTGTGCAGCTGGCCAGCCAGAATATGCACACCTCCTGGCTGGCCAGCCAGCATGGCTGCAGCTCTTGACCAGATTTTGTCCAAAAAGTCCAGAGAAGGTAGGAGTTTATATGGGATGATAACGTAATGCTGAAATGTTCTTGACTACGGGCATGGGTGTATTGGGGAGAACAAATTGCTCATGGGAGCCTTGGAGGATTGTATCTCTTCCTCCACCTGAACTCACTGCCGTCTGTATACATTAGGCAGTCATAGCACCTAGCTTGTTCACAAAATTCAGTGAGTTTGTAGTGACATGAGATAAATGTGGTCAAACTACCAGTGCTCTTGGCCCTGCAGTTAGAGATCTTCAGAGGCCAAGGAAGCTGCGTGTTTAAAAAGTCACCTCTACACTGAGATATTCAAGGGTCTGGACGAGCCATTTTTTCCCTTGACTGTTGACTCTGATTTTCTGAGAGTGTTTGAATAGTATGATGGGTAGTTTTCAAGAAATGGTGTTTTTAAAGGGACAAAGGATATTCTGAATAGGCTATACAAATAAAAATATGATAAAAAGGTAAGTGGTATAAACATGATGTTGCAAAAATACCTGACTTCATTTTCTTCCCGTTCATAACTTGCTTGCACTTTCTTACATGCTTTGAGTACTAGAAGGTTTTGTTGGTTTAGAAATTAGCCATCAGTCTCATGGTTTTCTAGTGGTTCCTGACATTTCCCAGCCCAGTACACAAAGCTTGGCTGCTTTCCATCTAATTAAAATGCAAAGTTATTGAAAGGATACTAGCATGTCTGCTGAGATTTATGATAAATCTTAGCAAGCATTTCAGTAAGGGTTTCAGTTTCAGAAAATCCCATCTCATCATACAAAATAGGGCTGAATTATGAAAAAGTATTTACAAAACAAAAAGCTTTGTAGTTATTATAGTAGTTCAGGACTTGCCCTAGGACTTTCTTGCCTCTTAATGAAAGTTTGTGGTGAGAAAACGTTGACCTTTGATTTTTTTAAACACTTTGTATGGTAGTTGCTAGCTCTAGTTTTTTAGTCTGTATTTTATGTAAAAAAAAAAAAATTCTTATCATAAGGAATTTATGTCTCCCGAGTTTTCCCCCAGGAAATGCGGGTAATCTTAGTGAAGGATAGTTAGGGGAATTAGTTTTGGAATTTCTGAATAAGATTTATGGGCCAGCATATTAAAATAGAATGTTACAGAAGTAATAAGTAGTAAGTAATAAGGGTTCGATTTTTATATCATAGTTATTTTTACATGTTAAGAGTCAGAAGTTCAAGATACCTAAGAACATCAGCAACTGTTATCTCTCCTACAGGGTGCACACTGAACATAGGGCTATTTAAAAAAATTATTTCAAATTACTGCATATTTCAAAAATTATGCATTTGGGGTTTGGTTTTTTTTTTACATCAAAGAACATCTTGTATTATATTTCAGTTTGTTTAAACTAGTAAGTGTAGATATTTATTTATTTGGGTAACCAGTAAAAATACATCAAATATATGTGACGTGCTTACTTGTCAAATTGAAATTGTATTTTACCCCCTGTAAAGTCCTTTTTTAAACTCAATAGTAAATCATTCAATCAGCACAGCAGCTCTGAGCAACTTAAGGGACAAAACCACAATGCTGTTTGTTTAAGGAATTATTTATTACAGTTTAACACAAACAGAAGTACTCTAAATACTGTTATCTGTTGTTTTAATAGGACTCTGCCTGTTTTAGTATCGAGTTTATACCTTCTTCCATATGCTATGCAATTCTTTGTTACATTTTACAAAGGACATTGTTTACTAAACATTAAAACTACAATTTATTAAGTTATAACAGTTCACAAGTGGCACAGGTAACTTTAATTTTTATTCTTCTGTATCTCCTGGGCTTCGTGTGTACTGAGAGTTCTTAGTAATTGTAACAACTATTGCTTTTTGTAAGAATTGAGACTCTTTAAGCCATTTTATCTATTCTTAGCTGACTACCACAGCAGTGGCCACACTGTTATTAATGGCTGGAAGATCCACAACACGGCAAAGAATAAGTGGTTTGTATGCATGGCAAAAACCCCTGAAGAGAAGCAAGAATGGCTGGAAGCAATTTTGAAAGAGCGAGAGAGGAGAAAAGGTAGGTTAATAAACTTCCTTGTGTTGCTTTGCCAGAAAGCCACGTTGTATTTTTATGTTGAGATATAAAGAAAACCAGCTGGTAGGCAAACTTGTGGTGTCAGATTCCTCTGAAGATTTATGAATAACAGCTTGGGAAAAATAAATCAAACTTGTACTAGGAAGGGCTTTATGTCTTCAATCATGTATGCTGGTAGTGAATGCTGTTTTGGAAACGGGGAGATGATTTAACCTGTGATTTTATAGCTTATCCTCAACCAGTATAAATTGTCATAAACTCATTGAGACCTGTGTAATATTATGGTTTTTGGTATCTGAGGGTCTGTCCTAAATGCCTTGTGTGATTTTTATGCATTGATTCCCTTTGTGAGTGGCCATTTGAATCACTGAAATGAGCAGGCTTTCAGTGTTGGATTTTAATGCGGATGATCTAAAGTGAAATGGTACAGAACGTACCCACCACCCCGTCTTTGGTGTATTCTCCCCTACCAAAAAATTAAGAAATCAGCAGTGGCAAACCACTATCTTTTTGAATAACTGAATTAAGGTGAAAGAATACTTGGATGAAATATAATCCTGATCTCAAATGTGACCATGAATAACTTCATGTGTTCAAGGTGAACCCAGCACAAAGTAGAAGCAGGGAAAGATGACACCTCATGATTTTCTGGAGCTAATTTCATTTGCAAGCTAAAATATCCATATTAGTATTGTTGTTTGGAGCCTTGATATTGAAGGAAAATATGGCCTTGTATTTAGGTCTGTAATGCTTTTCCTGAATTGTGTAGATTTTCTGTTGCCTGTTGCAGTAATTGTTGTTTTGTGCTTCTGTTGTCAATGGAGACCAACAATATTTTATTTGGTTTTTTAAAGTTGAATACTGGATGCTTGTAGAACATCTGTTGTAGGACCAGAGTTTCAAATAGGGTATTTGAGCACTGGCTAAGGAATTAATAGCAGAAAAGCTAAAAAGATGCTTTAACATTCTAAAACCTCAACATTTTTAAAATAACAAATGAGAAAGCAAAGTGGTAGAGATGGTGTCAAATACAACAAAACCCAGGTTTGTCTGCTGCTGTATAGGACCTTGTCTGGAACCTACTAAAATGTTTTCAGTAAATTCCACTTCACTGTTAAGTTTCTTGACTCCCTTGGGCTCTTGGTACCTCAGATAAGAAATACAAAGATTAAGTAGGTGTACTTTATGTTGATGAATTCTTACTATTTCACACTAATAAACTGAGCAGCTGGTAGGAGGGATGAGTTTGAGCTAAACCTTGGCAAGCTTGAGGTCTGAGGTAGCTATCCAAAAGCCAAGACACGTCTTAGGATTTTAGCATTCTAAAAATTTGTGGAAATTTTCAGCTCCTGATGTTTTCAGTGGGTTTGCCAAACAAGGAGACAACCATGAAACAAAGAGGAGAAGATCTGGGGCACACATAGATTCAGGTTGCAACACAGAATCTCCAAAAACAAATGAGTTGGAAGACTCAGAGATTCAATGGACTTAGAGAAACTCAACCTATACTTTTATTTGGAATCCATGCAGCAGAAGCTGAGCTAAAAGGAGAGAATGCCCTTAATGAAGTAATTCAGTTTTCAGCTTTGGTAATTGAATTATGAACTAGGACCTTTTCATAGATTGTATTTTCTTGCTAGGAGAAATCAAGCTGAATTGGAAAATTTTACTGAAGTCTTTCTGTCAATTTGGTGGCTTTCCTGTAAACACCTGTTATCTGCAAACTTGCTGAGGGTGCACTTGATCCCACTGTCTGTGTCATCGATGAAGATACTGGAGAGCAACGAATCCAAGACAGAGTACTGAGGGACACCACTTGTCACCTGTACAGTTATATGTACAGTTACAGTTTAAAAATTATGAAAATCTGAACAGAAACTGAGAACATGTACACAAGACATTCAAGAAATGTGTGGTTCTGTCCAGCATTAATAACCGTTTATTGAGAAAGCCTGTGGGATATGAAAGTCGGTGGTATTCCTTGAACACAAGCTTCTGTGAATGGCCATAGGATGCATAGTTCAACAAAAACTGGATTTGATCATCTGTTAATCTGTTACTCAAAAAACAGAATGATTTTTTCAAGAAGATAAACAGGAAAAAAATAAACCAGTAAAAAATATTGAACTAAAACCCTTGATAGCTTTCCATTGTTGAAAAAATCTTGAAGCAAATAAAAATCAAGTCACGTATATGCTTTTGTGGAAAAGGGGTGAATTAATCTGATGTGAAACTAACATACATATAACAGTTAACCAGTTACTATTAATTGGAAATTTGAAAAATATTCCTTTAAGTGAAGACATTTTTATTATCACATGATAAAAACAAAACCAAGGTTCTTTTATTTTAAATGTGTGAAGACATGACTACTGCCTTGCGAATATTCATATACTTAAATCTGAAAATCACAGCATTAGTATTTATTACTAAAAAGTTAGCAGTGATGTTGAATGACTAGTAGTTTAACTTCACTATAAGGAACTTAAAAATATCTTTTGGTTATGCCTTATGAGGATCAGATGTTCATAGTTTAACTTGATTGTTGGGAAAAAATGGAAAACAGTTCCTTTACGGTTTTTTTTTTGGTATTAAAATATTGGTATTGCTTCTCCATTTTGGGGAAGATACTGAAATATAATGGCAATATCACTTCATAAAGTTTTAATGCATTTTTGACAGGTTTAAAATTGGGCATGGAACAGGACACTTGGGTGATGATCTCTGAGCAAGGAGAAAGACTGTACAAAATGATGTGCAAACAAGGGAATCTCATCAAAGACAGGAAGAGGAAATTAACCACTTTTCCCAAATGCTTTCTTGGAAGGTATTATATGCGTTTGATAGCATGAATTTTTACCATATAAAAACACATTTTAAATCTTCTTTGGGATTCTGCAAAAACCACGCTTCATTTGCAATGTCTGTTAGGCCTATTTGCCTCACAGATTTTAGCCAAAATGTAAATTGATCTGCCTAAAATTTATGAATATATACTTATATTGCAAAGTAGTTCTGCTAAAGAGACAAGGCTGCAAAGGCATGATGAAAATATGAAAGTGTGTCACGTGAATTAGTTTCTTTAAAGAAATGATTCCCAACTTGTTTAATGCATTTTGTCTCTATAATGATTAGTTTGGGGTGTAAAGTTTATTTGTTATTTATTCCACTTAAAACAATCTCTGTCTCTAAAACTGCTCCTATCCTCCTCTTGCTTGAATGTCAAGAACAGAGTTACTAAGTAAGGTTTATGTAGTTAAAAATTTACCCGTATTATCAGGGGAATCTTTATAATGCCATATTATACCTACATCTTAAGACTGAATGAAAGAGATAGATACCCTAAAAATGTGTGTATGGAAAAAAAGGGTTTATCACTTATTTCATTTGACCATTAGATGGTTAAGCATAAAAAGCACTTTTATAAGTACAGCAAATTTTACACAAACAAATTGTAAGGAAGATACCACTGGGTTTAAAAGTGGAAATGAAACTTGGAAGATTCTTATGTGCTGTCAGAAGTGACATAGCTGAAGAGAATGGAAACCAGGATTAAGATTAATGATTGAGTTATGGTTGAGTCGTATTTCCTCAGTGAAGTTGTTGGAAGCAGGTAAAGAATACACTCATGGTGAGGGAGCTGTTTAAACCTACCATCAGATGGCCGCTTTTCTGTGCTGTGTTTGGAGTGGACCCTTTTGAAGACCACTTCTGCCAGCCTCTGGGTCACCCATGGCAGTGAAGGTTGCACTACTTCATTACGCTTTTGATTTGTAACCTACACGTATGCTATAAAGTTGATATCTCTGCACTGCATCAGTTTTATTGTGATACAAGGCAGGCATTTCCTGCACATGAAGTATATACTTTGTATATATGCTCAGGATGTCATGTTGGACACACCTTAGAAGTAACAAGCCTACTGTTCTGTCATACTGTGGTTGTGGTCTGTCGTCATGACTTATCTGTCCTGGGTAGGTGCAGTATGTGTGTCTGGGATTGCCTTATATTGGTCTGTCTGGTCAAATGTGGCTATGCTAGTTTAGGAAATCCCAGAAAACATGGAAAGTCTTCACTATGTGCCAGGTAAACTTTATGCATGGAAAACTTCTGAGCAGAAAAAAGAAAACATCTGATGGGAAACCATATGTGTTTACATAAAAATAAAGGGGGTATGATAATTTCAAGATCACTAGGCTTAAGAATCATTCATTAGACTAGTTAGAAACACTAGTAATGGAGATGGAAATGCGGTAGATTTGGTAGTATGACATGTAAAGTTTGTTTTCTGTGTCTATTTCAGTGAATTTGTGTCCTGGCTGTTGGAAATTGGAGAGATACACAAATCTGAAGAAGGTGTTCATCTTGGCCAAGCTTTATTAGAGAATGGCATTATCCATCATGGTAAATATAGTCAGTTTTAAATTACTTCTTTTCAAGATAATTATTGTAATTAGAATGTACTTAATTCTGTCTGACAAAAATATGGTCTTGTTAACGCAAGATGGTTTGTTGAATTTGCATTATATCCTTCCAAGGACCTCAAGAGCCCATTGTCCATGCACAGCAGATTTACTGGTAAAGGCTTGATTGATTTAATCACATTATGCTGTTGGGATCACAACATTGAAAACAGGGACCTAGAGAAACATTGCTGTTCTCTTGTAAGCAAAAATAAATTCTAGGGGAACACAGAATGGTACACTGCTTTTAAGGATTTTAACCTTTATTAAGGCCAGGCCTTTTAGGGATACGTGTTCAACTAAGAATTATGCAAGAGAGTGAGTCACAGTTGGCTGTTGATAAACGTGCCTGCTCATCTGTTAGGTATTACAACTCAAGCTGATGGAATCCAGCCTAGAACCCAACAATTTAATCTTTTGAATTTTAAGACCTTCTTTTCACTATATTATATAGTTACTAAAATTTATATTTTTATGCTGAAACTTTAAGTCAATTCTGTGCATTTAGCTCATTGTGGAGAGAAGTATCCCTCAAGTGGCCAATAAGAATGTTTAATTTCTGCAGGTAATTTGCATTGGCAGCATTTTTCTCTTTCCAGAGCAGGTCCTCATCTCTGTCCCTATTACAAGGTATAGTCTAACAGGACCATATAAATGAACTGGAGAAACTTCTGGTTTTGAAGGCATATTTGGCATACAATAGGTACAGTCACTTAAAAAGCAAATGATGAAACAGCTGTCAAGTTAGCTACTGTTCCATCATAGATCCAGGGTGTAAATTTAGATGGATTCATTGATAATATACACTTCAAAACTCCATCTAGTACACTACTATACTCCATTCAGAAATGAATTTAATACTGATTAATAATGATGTTTTTAGTGTCCTTGACTGAAAAGAAAGTGGAAGAAACATAGTGCCACTTAGCTGTGTGTGTTCTAAACACATGCAAAGTAGGAGGAAAAAAATTAGGGTTATTCATCAGTGGTCATGTAGCCTTTAATTCTTTAATGTCAGTCTACATGACTTTCCTCCACAATCATTCAAATGTCAGATGCCATTATGTTTACTACACACAGAGAAATTGTTTTCAATGAAATCATTTAGTTGCCAGATTCTTTTCCTGATCTTGTAATTTATATCCTAAATGCAATCATAGAATTTCTCAATACAGAATCAAATGAATATTGTGTAGTTTCATGAGATAAAAGGGTAATTATATTAGAGCATAGAAATGTAAGCCAGACATGCTACTTTGAATAGTGGATCCAGCTGTGGTTCACTGAAAATAGCATTCTTAAAATAGAGTTGAATGAACCATCTGTTTTCACAGAGGGATCAAGGGAGAAAGAAAGTTTGGCTGTTATTTACATTGCAAATATTGTAGAGGTCTTTGTTAGAGTTTGCATATTCACGAGGCCGTCATTGTCACTGTGCTGGAGTTCATTCTAGCAATGACAGAACCATGTTGTGATGGTTACTGTTTTACTTCCTGGTGTGTGAACTCTTGGAAGGAGAAAAGTTATGGCTTTTCCTTTTTTTTTTTCCCCTCCACTTTGTATAAGAGGAAAAATCTTGTTGTATCTTGCTATGCTGCTATTTTAAATCCACCTGGTAGAATTCTGTGATATCTGAAATTACTTGTAGCAGTCAGTGGGCTGAGATACTTGGTCCAATCACTTGCTTGTGATGATGAGAAATGGAAACTTTGTCTCAAGGTAGTAAGGAGCTTTGTAGTTACAAAAATAAACTGAATATCAGAGAGTTTTAAAATGAATAAGTATTTCTGTGGCTGCACAGTTTCTTGGACTGATGTACTGATGTGATTTAAAATTACACTGGCAAAGAAGTAAATGAAAAGACCAAATGTGTTCCTTTTTCTTCATCTGTGCCATATAAATATGTATCCCAGCATAAATGTAGGTACAATGCTGGAAGTGATATGTAAACCAACTTGGGCTTTCTTATTTTAGTGGTAATACAGCTTTTCATCAGCTTAAGTGTTTGAAACTCAGGATGTGCCAGCCCTGTGGAGCTACTGCCTTAGTTTCTGGTGCACTGTGGTAAGTCAGGACTGCAAAGACAGAGTGGTACTCAGAGGGCATAGCCTGCTCTGTTCATGATAGACATGCAAGAAAGGAAAGGTGGTTTGTGATCCCAGTTCCCTCCCAGTGCATCCGTGGAACAATAATGAACAACTTGGCCTTAGGCAAAACTGTCCTGGTGGTTTTTCTATTTTCAGTATTTGGTGGTTATAAAAGCTCTTAATTTATGTTAATCTAGTGGAATATGTTTTTTCTTCAACCACAAGAATTTTTTCTTAATTACAGAACTAGAAGATATCTTTTTTCCCTGAGTTAAATGGTCACAATCCATTAAAATCCATTTAGATACTTACGTTAGGCATTATATGTGAAAATTTTGTAGTCTGTATCTGATGTATGATACGTAAAAAACTTAGAAATTATTTTGAATAATCACCTGAGCATGAACCATCAGTTCAAGGCAATAAGAATAGTGTCCTGGGCTTTCCTATTAGTAGATATATCAAATGCAGATAGAGAAGTTATCTTCCTCTTGCACGTGACACTAGTGAAACCATTTAATATATGAAATTCAGTTTTTATATCTGTGTGTCAGATGATGTGTGGAGATAGTGAGGAGCTTGAAGAAGCATGAAAAATGACACAGACAGAAGGCACTTTACAAAATTTATGATGCCTAACTAAGTTTTTGGAAGAGAATTATATATGATGGCTTAATCACTTGCACCTAACACTGTCAGGTGTGTTACTCTGATTAATGAAGACATTACATTACCCTTCTTTATCAACTGATGACATGTAAATTTAGTTTCAAAATTAAAGCTTACAACTGCAAGCAAAACTATAATTAGTAAAAAAGTTATCCTAGGATGGTGCTAGGGCCTAATGCTGTCCTCAGCCATCAAATGGATCAGCTGTTTTTCAGAAAGACTTGCAGTAGTACTATTTCCAGGAGAAGCTTTGTATCCTATGATATGACTGTTTCGACAAAACACTTGAAGTTTTGAGGTTTGGTGCTGGAATCTTGTGAAATGCTGGAAATCCACTTGCTAAGATTCTTTTTCATGGGTCTTTGGGGAAATAGATTATCAAAATCTTTGTAATGATTGCCAGTCTCTTGCACTTATGACCTCTGCCTGTCTATATATAGGGGAAGACATTCCCTCTCCCTTTTCTCCCTAGTTCGGGACTGGCCAAATGTATTGGGAAGGGTTCATATCTTTACCTAATCATTTGAGATTGGCCTCAGCAAGAATGAGGACAGAAAATAATGTGTGAGAATAATATGAATAGTTGGAAAAGAAGTCTTATTTGGATATTTAGTCGATAAGTTTTGCAAAGCGCTGAAGACTAGAAAGATTTGAGTACCTAAATTTCATGCTGTTCCCTATCTGTTTTCCTTATTCTTTGCCACGTGACTTGAAATTGTTTGGGTTTTTCTTTATTACTTAAATGTTCTAAGAAATACTGTCACCAGTGATGTAAAGGAACTTAAAGTAGATGATCTAATTGGGCTTCCTGCCCTTCCTGTCTGAAATCTACCTGTTTCTGTGTAATGGGCTGTTATTAGAAGAAATGATGCTGACCTTTTTCTCTCTTGTTGATTTCTTCGGAAAGTAATCAAACAATACTTTTTTTTAAATTTAGTTACAGATAAGCACCAATTCAAACCTGAACACATGCTATATAGATTCCGATATGATGATGGAACATACTACCCCAGAAATGAGATGCAGGATGTGATCTCCAAGGTACAGAATAAAATAGTTGCTATTATTAGGAAGGACACATCAGAAACTGAGGCTCTGCTTGAAAAATAATGTAAAGTATTATGCTGGAATAAACAACATCCCCTCACGGTTGCCAGTCTCAATGTCAATCAAATTCAGTTTTCCATTTGTAAGATTTTTGTTTCTTGTTATACATTTTAAATAAAAAATGAAAGATTACTGTTATTTAGTTATAGTTATTATTCAGTAGTTTCATGTGCAGGAGGCATTGCCTAGGTTTGTGGGGGATTCTGAAGCTAGTGTTTCAGTCTGTTGTATTTTTCAGTCCATTTTCATAGATACGAAGCTATAAGAAATTGATTTTAAATTTCTCTTAAATCTGCATGTCTTTTATTAGTGCCTTAACAAGGCAGTAAATCTATAGTTATGTAGATGTTCAAACACACGTAGGTAGTGCTATACATCTGTGCTACTGAGCATAATGAAAAGATTGATCAAAGTTGCCTTTAAACTCATTAATATTAAAATTTTTCATGATTTTGAGTCAGTCAAAAACGTCTGTATTTGAGTATTACATTACAGTGTCGTTCACTTTTTTGCTGGCACTTGTTAATGTAAGGTGCATCTAGAGGAATCTTCAGTACTGAACTACCAGGCAGAGGAAAGTATGATGGAATCTAATTTGACACTGTTATGCACTGTTCTTCTTGCATGTTGTGAACATAATTGGTTTTTGTTAGTTCACTAAGTAATACTAATGTGTTTTCCTTTTATAAATTCAATTTTCTGATGGTAGTTTCTTAAACTACTCCAAATGTTTAATTTTTTGGTTTGTAAATGAAAACATTTCTAATTTTTGAATATTTTGCATTTTTAAAATGGATTAGTTATAATTTCAATTTATAAGTGAAGTATTGATCCATATAATGAAATAATAGTATTTTTTACTTCCATTACTCAGTTGTGTGTAAAGTAACAACCAGTATTTAGGACAACCCTAATGTATGGAGACATTGCTTTATTTTTTTGTACTTTTCTTTCAAATTATTTCAAACCTTCAGAATTTTTTAGTGCTACCTTAAAGCTAATCCTTTTTGCATGTGTCTCAGTAAAACCTAGTTTAGACTGGACATGTTTGCTTCCTCATAATTTATTCACCAATACTGTTATCTGGAAAGATTAAGTTTTGGCACATGAAAATACATAAAAATTTGAACAGACTCTTTTGCTGTGTAAATGAAGTGCATTTACAACATATAGGCTTCCTTACTGTGCCCATGCCTCTTATGTACTGCGTGATGTGAACATGGGGTTAACACCACCTCTTTCTCTTTGACAGGGTGTACGACTGTACTGTCGCCTTCACAGTCTGTTTACCCCAGTAATTAGGTGAGTCCAATTGGGAAATCCTTAGAGAGTCATTTGGAAGTAGTATATAATCTGAAGATACTGTGTTTGAATGTAGAAACCTAATCCACCCCTTCAAGATTGGTCTTTTGGGAGTAATCAAATAAGACTGAAGGGCTATCAAGACAAAAAGTATAACCGAATCCTTAAGTGACTACCAACTCTGTTCAATATGACTTTTTTAACAGGTTTCTAGGGCCTTCTAGGTCCTGATGGATATGCTTATATGCTTACTGTATATGTTAGTATACTCCTTCACTTACACTCCATTACCTTGTCTGGGGAGTCACAGCTGTAACAACACACCTGCCTTTATGCTCCAGTGCCACTGTCACCCAAGTAAGATGTAGTCAGCCTCCACCTTTCTGTTTACATTGAAAGGTTTAATTAGCTTTTTTTCTCCAGAAGAAACTTCTGAACCATTATAAAATGCTCAATTCACGCTTGCACTGACTTGTTCATAAAATACAAGTATTTTTCTGTTTCTTTTGAGTTTTTGTTTGATTTTTTAAAATCGTTTTGCATTGTTTTGAACAGGGATAAAGATTATCACTTGAGAACCTACAAATCTGTGGTTATGGCTAACAAATTCATAGATTGGTTGATTGCACAGGCAAGTATACACATTTGGATTTATGTATGTTGTGCATTTAAATTCTAATCTGAAAGCTAGCGATGTATCAAGCAGAATAACATGCAAACACTTTGTGTAAGAGTTATTTGAACAGTATGTGTAAGTGTAATCCTCTTACACTGGTAAAATAACACAATCATCTGTCAGCAGCTGTGCTGTTAATTCTTTTTGTGCTTATCTTCCTTATGTGCAACTGAATTTGAAATGTTTTAATGACACTTAGCTTTATGATTCAGCATGTAACACTGTTCTTGGCTTAAAATGAAAGGAATAGGCTCTGCATAACTCTAAACTACTAATTAGATGGACAAAAGTCAGTACTGTCAATAACTCTGTTTTATTTTGAAGGAACTAGAAGCAAGAACAGGGTATCTTGTTCACTCTGTCAACATGCACTAGTTTCATAAAGTAAAAGTTTAAAACTGTGATACTTTTAGATTCTCTTACATTCAGTTTTTATGGAGTATGTAGTGTTACTTCAGTGTTTACCTATTTATTTCAAAGTGTAAAGAGTTAGAGCATGTAAAGATCTCTTCCAACCCAAACTATTCTCTGATTGTATGATAAACATGTATATTCTGTTTTATGTATGTATGTTAGAAATGTATATATAAAAGTGGTGATGATAAATATAATCTACAGCTATTGCCATCCCTGTGAGATTATGCCATTGTGCACAGATTCCATTTTGCTGCTATATTAAAATATATTAAAAAAAATATTCTATGGTTTAACAGGGAGATTGCCGGACAAGGGAGGAAGCTATGATATTTGGTGTAGCTCTTTGTGATAATGGGTTTATGCACCATGGTAAGTAAATATACAAACTATGCTTGCTTTCTTTTTTTTTGATGTTATCTACATAGTTGGAAGGAAATGTAGGTGCTGATAAAGATATTACAGCACAGATGGAAAATTCTTCTATTGTATCACTGAAGAGACCTATGCCACAGTTATCAGGAAAAAAATTAGCTATTGTGTACTCTGAAAATCATATCCAATTTTATAGCATCTGCTGAGGAATTCATGCTCTAAAGGATTTAGATGAGGCAGTTTTATTAGTCACTTTGCAAGAAATTTTTTAAGCAGGTAATACATGTTTGCACAGATGAGACAATAAAAAGTTAAGATACATATAAGAAAGAAGTGTGACATTTTTGGGGGAAAGAATAGAGTATGGAGGAGCATGACTTCAGAAAAGTGAAGTGGTGATAATAGGAGAAAGTGGACTGGAGGAAAATGAGACAATCGTAATGATAGGAGTGAACAAAGAAGAGAGAGGAGAGCAGAGATGTGTGCAGCACCAAAAATTCTGTGAACAAGGTCCCATTTAATACTGTCAAAGGCAAGATTTCAGTGAAAGGATCAAAGCAGCAGGTCATTTACTGAAATGAAAAAAAGAAGGAATTATAGAAGGAATAATGTTTTTATCATCCTGTTTAGAGAAGGAGGGAAAATTAACATCCTCTCTGGTATTGTTCATTCTTTTTCCTTTGACTTTTAAACATACAAACTGCATCCATCTGCTGTTCTGGTTGCTTTCTCGTCTCCACCAAACCTAATTCTGAGACTGAACCTGGCATGCTTCACCATATGGAGAGTGCCAGAACTTGGTGGTGAGCATCTTCAGCAGGTGCCCAGCGGAACTCTTCAAAATCATATTTTAAGATCCCTTTTAGGAAGAAACCTTGCACTTTGCATTTTTACTAAAATGATTTCAAGCTGATAGGCTTTCTCAACTTGATGGAATCCACATGTAGTTGAAAAATGGGCTTAGTGATACCTATCTGTAATGGATCCAAATAACAACTGTTGCGTGTGTTAAATGATTTCCCTAGATTCACACACACACACAAATACTTTGCTAGCATTCAATATGTGTATTCACGTTAAGTATTTTATGACTTATGAAAGACGTGATATTCAAAAAGACGTGAAATTAAAAAAGGATGTGTGGTTTTCTATCACAGTCTTAGAGAAAAGTGAATTTAAGGATGAACCACTGCTGTTCCGTTTTTATGCGGATGAAGAAATGGAAGGATCAAATATGAAGCACAGACTCATGAAACATGATCTGAAAGTAGTGGAAAATGTCATAGCCAAGTCATTACTGGTGAGTGAAACCCAGTGATTGTATGCTTTGATGAGTAAAAAAATTTGTCGTAGTGACAATAAATTAAGACTGTTTATTTAATGAGGATATACTTCAGCTTTTCTTAATGGCTTTCTGAACAATATTTTAAACAATTTTATTTTTCAGATTAAATCTAATGAAGGCACTTATGGTTTTGGTTTAGAAGATAAAAATAAGGTGCCAATTATTAAAGTGGTGGAGAAAGGATCAAATGCTGAGGTATCGAGTATTATAAATTATCTTCCCTGTTTTACTTACTTGATCACAGGTGTATGTTTTGTGCATCAGATAAGAAAGTCTGTAGTGGTAGAAGGTAACTGACAACTTTCCAAGAAGGCTGTGCTTATGAATCTTATTCCCTTTTTTTCCTTTGTTTTGTTTTGTTTTGTTTTTTGTTTAACATGTTGCTCTGACCATTATGAACACTTATTTTCTGCTCAGCTAAATTGTCATAGTCAGTGATATAAAATTTATAATTTTATTTTTATTCATTTTATAATATTCCTGTGATGACATTAATCCTGAGTGTAGTAAACATTTTTGGTAGAATATGAAATGAGTATAGAGCTAGTCTGTGAGTTGCAGTTGATGTGTTTCTTAGTAAAAGATGTATCAAGCTTTATATAAAGTCTAGAATTTGAGAATCTAAATGAATAAATTGCAGTCTTCCTGTTTGTTGGTATTGCTTTAGATGCTCTTTGGGTAGATTCATATTTTACTGAACTGCACAGGAGTCTATATATGTAAAGATAAAGAAGGAGTCCTTTCGTGAGAGAAAAAATTTGCACCTAGATTTCAAGGCTTTATAAATCTCATGGTGGAATAGAAATTTAAATTATAAAAAGACACAGCAAATCAATAATATAATTCAGCCACAGAGCTATATGTTGATTTCTAGCAGCCAGATTCTGCCATGATCTCAGATGGTGTTAAGGCTTAATGCATACCCTGAGCCACTCCTGTCGTTCAACTGGTTGTAGTTCCTTTCTTGTTACACCAAAGTTTAAAAACTGTTTTGTTTTGGAACTTAACAAATATTCACTTACTAAAATTTTAATTAGGTCTTTCTTTATGAAAAGAAGCTTTAGTTCCTTTGGAAAATGATGGATGAACAAATTAAGTATTGTCATAAAATAAATGGCTCAATCAAAGCTGTTATGTTAATTAGTAAAAGTATTAACTGGTATTGTAATACTGTCATGGGGCCTCTGGTGGTCTAGTGGTTAGAGTGCCTGACTCTCACCTCTGCGACCCGGGTTCGATTCCCGGCCCCCTGGGCAGGTGGAGCTCGTCAGCCGTGGAAGGCAATCCACCTAAGAGAAGGTCACTCTAAACAAACCTACATCCTGGGGACCTCACTGCCACTGTCCAAAATGAGTGGTTCAGTTCAGCTGTACCTAAAAATCCACTGCGCAGGCTGGAAGGGTTAATGAACTTTCCCAAAATCTTCGCTCGCGAAGACTGGCCATTATATTTATATATTAATACTGTCATAAAATCTTGATTAAGACTAGGTCTTGTATGTCTCTTCAAAATGAGTGTTTACTGTACCCTTCACATCAGTTTAACTGGTTTTAGAAGTATTTTGTGTATAAGTCCTTTGTGTGTGGTACATGAAGGAGTCATACAGAATGTAAAGTGAATGTGCATGTCATTATTGCTACTGGGGTTGCATGCCAGCAGAAGAAAACATAATGTTAGTGGTTATAAACTGTTATTGTTTTCTAGATGGCAGGCTTGGAAGTTGGGAAGAAAATCTTTGCCATTAATGGTGACCTGGTTTTTCTGCGACCCTTCAGTGAAGTGGATTGCTTCCTGAAAGCCTGTTTAAACAGCAGAAAGCCCCTGCGGGTTCTTGTGAGCACTAAACCACGGGAGTAAGTTGTCATTCCTTTGGGGAAATTTTACAAACAAAACTGAAGTGAATTTTAAAGGACCAGTGGAACTTTGGAGAGAACTATTTGTAAAGTTATTTGAAATATTGTAAAGTTATTTGAAATGCTATATCTGAACTAACTTTGTAAAGTCAAGCGATTTGATCTGCTTAGATTTTGTTGTATTATATTTGTGAGTCAGCAAAAGTGAAACATGAGTACTTTAGATCTTCAGCTCTGCCACTTTGAATACATGCGGGAATTGCAAGTATAAATGAAGTGTCCTTGACTGTACAGACAGTTTGATCACTTATCTCTTACGCTGTGTATTAGATAAGTTCCTGTGTCTGGTGATTAATTGCTGGTTTGGCATAGTCAGACTGTGGTCTAATGGGTCCCTTCAGCATGTGTGCTGGTAGTGTAAACCGCAGGAACAAGTAAACAGTTCCTCATCTTTATGTAACAGATGCATTTCTGTACACAGGATTGACCATTCCTACCTAAATGCAAGTTTTGTTATGTAAAAGAAATACAAAGTGAGGCCTAATGTGTGCATTCATCAAATAAGTATATTTATGAAGTTAATGCAGTTATTGCTAGTTTATACATAACAAAGAAGGAGGAGACCTAAGAAACACCGGTCAGGAGTAATTTTGATTGAAATTTGCAGAGTAAAGAGGAGCCATGCTCTTTAACCAGATAGCATATACAGAGTGCCTCCCTTTGGTTCAGTGGTAGAACAGAGATGTACTTCTCCTGTTATAAGCAGTGGTGTCTTGAGAACGGCACCCAGAAAGGGGAAAAGAGCAAAGAAGGAAGTATGGCATAAAGATGCTCATCTGGACTTATAGTCCAACACCACCACTCCACCCCCTCCCCCAGCCAGACAAAAATCACAACAAAAGATTCACCCAAACCAGTTGACCATAGTGTTGTAGCAAGCATAAAAGGCATATCTTGGCCTTTCTTTAGCGTAGACCTTAGTTTAATTTCTGACAGAACTTGTGGGTGAATTTCAAGTTTGACAGAATGAGGAGCTCACAGGAGTTGAAGAATCTGTTTCTCGGTGCTGCCTGCTGTTTGTCAGTACCTGCTGCTAGCACAACTGTTTTGTCAGAAGAGGCAGTTCTCTCCTAAATTCTTAGCCTAAACTGCCAGTGATGGTCTTTCATAGTTCATTAGCATGTTCACAAAGCAGTTTCAGAATGCATATCAATTGTATCAAATCAACGTTAATTAATATGTAAGTACATTAAATGATTCCCAAATCTTTGTTCTGGAAGCCTAGCCATGATGACATTAAATGATGCTATACTTACAAAAATATTTCATATGAAAATTTATTAATCTCAATAATATTCTAATATTTTAAAGAAATTGTAGACTTCAGTGAGTTTTGGATCTCCTCTGATGATAATCATCTCCAAATGCTTGACATTATGTATACTAGGAAAAAAAAAGAAATGCAAGAAATGATGCAATTATAGTAGTCAAAACTACCTGTAAATCAAGTTTGTTACAGTCCAAATCACTTTGAATTTGTTTGCTTTTGCAATGGCAAATGGAGCTTGGGGCAAACATCTCTGAAATAATAATGGAACTGGCTCTGGAAGGAAAAGCTGCAAAGTTAAATCAGTGCACTGTTATACCTGACTTAACTAGCTCTGATAAGGGCTAATGCAGCTGTGTTGCTTTTTCTAGATCCTGAGCTGATATCATGTGGGTAAGCTAGCTTACTTTGAGTGAGCTCAGGGCTTAATTTTAAGGAGTAGATGCGAATTTTGTGTCTCAGAACTGTGTTTTTCAGTAGGTTTAGACCAAGCAGGAGCATAGCATAGTGTGCTTACAAGTCATGAACAGCAGTAGATGATTCTTGCTTTACAAATCTCAGCACTGCTGCTCAGAAAAACCGCAACAAAACATTTTTTCAAGAAAACTCACTGAGTAGACACTTAGAAGTTAACAAATTACAGTATGGATTTAGGCTCTGAAGTCTTCTGCAGCTCATCTGACCAGCCCTGCCATGCTCTGTGGTCCCCAGGCTCTGTCCTCTTGATTGAGAGACTGACTGCCTTCCTAGGGCTTTCAGTGTTGCTGTGCTGTGGCAACTTAACCAAATGCCAGACCCTTTGGGAGGAATTTTAAAGCTATGGTGGTGTTTTGGTTGTAATCGGTATATCGAATTTCCCTGTGAAATAGATATTTTTCGCTGTCTCAGCTTGCTCTTATTTCTGATACCAGTGGTGTACCGTATCTGGAGTATGAATGGTGCAGAATCTGAAACCGTGAATTAATAAAAGTGTGGAGTCTCACACCCTTGTAATCTGCTTGTAGCTGTCCACTTTCATCTTAAGTAACAATATGCTACCTTTTGCTACATTCATATTCAATCTTTCCTTGTATCAGGACAGTGAAGATTCCTGACTCTGCAGATGGACTTGGATTCCAAATCCGGGGCTTTGGCCCATCAGTTGTCCATGCTGTTGGGAGAGGTAAGCTGTAAGAGCTGTCAGTGTTACTAGTAAATATGCATTTAACATCTAAATGGCTGGTTGAGATAAATCAAAATTAGGTCTACTGATGTAGCTTAGATGTTTTTCACCCAAAGTAGCAATATTAAATAAACTCAAATACGATTATTTTGTGTTCTTATAATCTGTAAACTTTGGATAAATCTTCCACCTTCTTTTTTGGTATGTACTTATACCGGTGTATGAAAGTTAAGTTAGAGCTGTACATTCTTTACAGATTAAGGAATAGCTGATGAATGTGAAATCACCTTCTCCAGTGCTTGGTTGTTGGGAACCAGTCACTTCCTGAGCACTACGTTTTTTTAGGTGGCCATTTGTTTGTGCAATGTTCTGAAAATGCACTTTTCAAAATTCTCTTCAAGCTTGCTAGTGACCTAGGTCTGTCTTAGTAATTGCAGATGTTTCATGTAAATACTGTTTTGTCCATTTTGGGATGTGATTGTCAAACGCTTGGAGTTCCTAACCCAATATGTTTTTGAATACATTTTTGACTTGTGATAAAAGAAGCTGAAGCATTCTCTGTTGCTGTCTCGTATTGTTAATGCTAGAAGAAACGAACTGTATTTTCAGCTATTGTGGGAGAGTTGTGTCCTTTTACCCCCTCCTGCCTTTGTAACTGAGGAATTTTAAGTGAACTGATCTGCAAAACAGTCAGATTCGAACAGAGTTTGATGACTTTTTTCTAGGCTGTGATGTCAGAAATTAGATTTTCAAGAGAAAGACTAATAAACTACAGACTGTTGAGCTGATGTGATAATTATTTCTGCACCTGGATCTCAGTTCAACCGCCTATCCTTATTCATTAAGCACATACTTTATTCCAATTAGCCTCAACAATATGCAAGTGCTTGCTTGTGTGGTTTGCTAAATCTGAAAGATTTTAAGCATATGCCTAAATACTTTGCTGAATTGGGACCTTGGGGTATTTTGAAGAGAGATTTTTTTTTTTAGAGAAAGATATTTAATAAGGCCTATTTAGATATTTATTTTTACGTTGCTTTTTGCGGGGAGGGGAGACTGCAATAGCTGGTAATGGTGTCATTTCCAATTACTTTCTTTTTTATTAGGTTTAAAATGCAGCTATCATCTAATATTATAGTTCCTAAAATGAGAGAAATTCAGGTATATTCTGGAAGTATTTCCTTGTCAAATATGCCCAACTGACAAGTCATGAAGTTATGACAAACTTTTCCATTTGTCAAGTCTGCAAATTCAGTCTTGCCTTTTCTTTCACAGCAACTAGCAGTCTGGCAGTCTCTAGGCAATAGATTTTTACTTTCTTGCCCCTCTATGCTAGCATCAAGAGAGACATTAGGGAGCAAATGTTCAGGTAGCTGGAACTAAGGTCATACTCCATCAGGCTGTCTTTCAGGTGCGGGTTTGAGTCACACTGAAAAGACCTGGAGACAGCTGCTATTTTTGTAGTGCCTAGAAGATTTTCCCAAGGTGGTTATTCCCCTGTGAAAATAAATCACCAAACCATATATTTTATGTTATTTTAAGAGAATGTTTTGTTTTGGTGTTGTGTTGTACCCCTCCACCTCCCCTCTCAATATTTAAATTTGAGATATTCTACTTAATTATCTCCGTGTATTTTGACTTAAAGCTGGAAGGCACTCTGCTATAATTGTGTTGGTAGGAAAGATGAAAATAAGAACAATATCCTTGGAAATGTCTTTGGATTTGGATATTTCACTTAATGTTTAACATGAAAATCTAGTATGCTCTGATACTTCTTTATGAATTGTCAGAAAGCTTCTGTTTTGTATGTGAAATTTAAACACCTGAATTAATCAAGAAACTCATAAGCTTGGTTTGTATAAAAGAATTCAGAATAAAAGTAGTCTAAGTAGTCATTAAGTAGTTAGTGACTTTCAAGCTAGAGCCATTTTATCCTTTTGAAGTCCTTTTCTTTAAGACAAATTTTAATATTTTCGTATTACTTATCAGCATTTGTTGTTTTATAAAACAGCCTTTAGAAAATTGTCTGGTCTCTTCTTATGGAATCATCTGCTGGCGAACTCCATTTTCTTGGAGTCCAGCTAACTACAGAAGCACCCTGTGGTGGGGGAAGTATGTAAGAATCGGTGAGAACAGGTTTTGATAAAAAAATAAAAGAGGCTTTTTGGACTGTAAACTTTAAAGGAGATGTTTAGGCAAAGAAGTTTGTTAACTATGTATATTTTTATTAATAGGAACGGTGGCAGCTTCGGCAGGTCTCCATCCTGGCCAGTGCATAATCAAAGTGAATGGAATTAATGTCAGCAAAGAGACTCATGCAAGTGTTATTGCTCACGTCACAGCGTGCAGGAAGTACAGGCGGCCAATGCAGGTACGTCTCACCCTTGCATGTTTTCTTATAAGTTTCTTTTTTTGGTCAAAGTAAACAGTGTGGTGTTTTATCTCTGTCCACGTATCTGTTGTGTTTGAGTGGGGTGAGGGGAAAGGAGTGGTGAATAAAACTAAAGGGAAGCCAGTTGAAATATAAAAGCTGAAGATTGCTCGATGTACTGTTGATATTCAAGGTCTGTTTAATTTCTGCACTGAAATAAATCTAATCTTATAGATAATTTTTATATGGTATTTTTAAAGGATTATTTCAAGTATTTCTGCAGGCCTATGCAGAAAGCCTTATGAGATATATTCTCATCTTGATGGAGAGGAATCACATAGCTTGCTGCCTGCTCAGCAGCAGGAGAATGAAATGCAAAATGCTGATCTTCTTCCAGAATTTTGTAACACTTCAGCACACAGAGAGCCGAGTGCACATACACCATCTATAAAGGTCTGAGTTCCCATTACATTCCAATCTTGGGAATAAACAGACATTCAAGAACTCAAAAGTTCCTTTTTTTTTGTTAATATAAGCGTGCAAATTTTGCTATCTTTTTCATATTAGTTTAAGAGAAAAGCTCAGGCTTCCAAGACACAAATTTAAGGAAGACAAACAAAACCAGCTGGATTCTAGAATGTAATTATTCCAAGTCCCTGCAATTTTTTCATACACTGTGAACTAATATCATTAATTAACTTCACAAACTCTTCCAGTATGTGTTTACTGAGGAGAAAAATCCAATTAAAATCAAGAGTGAAATCCTTTTCCCACACCTACTGCATAGATATAAGAATTATGTAGTTAGAACTACATCATAAAAATACAGTCTTTATGAAAACATTGTCTGGATGTTTGTGTTTAAATGCTAATACAGAATTGAAATTGTTACACAACATATCAAGATCAAGTTCACCTATTCTTTAAAGAAAGATGCACTCTAGTAAAGAGAGGATATTCCGTGCACTAGTATAAAATTGGCTGGAATAAAAGATAAATTCTTTATAGCATTTGTGTTCTCTCTGTGTAACTGTAGACTTCCTATGTATGTTAGTGA
The DNA here is from genome assembly GCF_003945595.2 of Pipra filicauda. NCBI lineage: Eukaryota > Metazoa > Chordata > Aves > Passeriformes > Pipridae > Pipra > Pipra filicauda. Next base: position 57,900 of record NW_024104284.1, read on the forward strand.
CATGCAAAGAGGATTGATTAATGTTGGCTGGCGTGAATGCCTTGACATGAAGAATTACTTTGTTTTTTTTAATCCATTTGTATAATAACTTGGAGTTTTTCCTATACAGAGTATTTATTTCAATCTTAAAAAGTAGCTGATCACAATTCAGCAGATCACAGATAACCGAAATTCTCAAGACTGAGAAACTTAAATCAGGACATAGTGCTATCAAAAACTATTGGAGAACTGTCTAGACTGAAATAAGTGGTAGTATTCCCACTGGTGTCAAGACAGCTAAAATTTCATTTCCTTATCAGAAATTTAGGGTTTTTCTTTAATTATTTGGAAGATGATTATGGATTTCTCCTATTTTTTAAGTACAGTGCATTAGCCTACCATTTAATTAACACAAAGATTGCAATCTCTCCTGAGGTTGCCAATTGCATAATTGAAAAGGGATCTTTTTCTGTTTCTTGTATCTTCTGCTTCTCAGGGTGAGGAATCTTCCTGCTTGTCTGAAGCAGGAAGTTTCATGTCAGATTCTTGCTGTATGAATAACTGTGTAACCTCTGTTGGACAATATTTGTCTTCTTTCTGTCTTGTCTGGATAAAGAAAATTGAGAGCACATTTTACTTCTTGGAATTAAAATTTATTTGCAGCGATACTAACCATGATGTTTTATGCTTAGTTTGTTCCTCTGTAATGCTTTTGAAGAACATTGCTCCAAGTCATGATGCATTAGATTTGTGTTAACTTTTGAAAGAAGGACTTCCAGTTTAAGTAGTGTAGTATTTCCTATTAGAGATTGCATGGCCATCTTGATGCTGCCAAGCAAACCTGTTAGAATCCATAAATAAGCAGCAAGCTTTCAGGGGTACCTGCAAAGAAGTGTGGGCTTCAGAAGTGTTCCTGTTGATCAGCTTCTGCACAGGATCTTCCAACAATCAACTCTGAAATTTAATCTTTCTTATCAGAATATTTCAGTGCCATTGAGTGAAAAGCAAGGCATAGATGAATCTAGGAAACCTAGAGAAAAACAGTACCTTAATCATACAAAAATGTAGTTGTATATGATTAATTGGATAAAGATAGCAGCTGAATGTTGTATATTAGCAAAGGATAATTGCATGTGTTTGACACTTTTCGTGAAGATTTTTAACGTTCAGCCTAAAGTTTTGCTATCCTTGCTTAACTTTGAATTCTTCTATGAATTTCTTTTTAAAGTCTCTGAATTCAGATTTGTCATAATCATGCCATTTATTCTACTGTAGCTGTTGGAGAGGGAGTGATTAATTGACAAGATTTTTTTGAAATCTAAGAGACGAAGAGTAGCCTGGAGACACCATACTTGATAGACCCTTTCACAAGGGTGTGATGGACTGAGTAACAGGCTGGGGAGAACAAGATGTAAGGCAAACACGTGGCTTCTTCATAGGTTGTATGGCCCATGTAAGCCACCATTCCTGTGCTCATGTGTCACTCAGTCACATGAGATGGTGGATTTTTGGACCCTTGATTCTGTTCTTTTTGGTGGGTTTGCTAATCTGGGGAAAAAATAAAAAACATGTAGAAAAATAAGTGTAGTAAAGGCAATTACAAGTTATGAAGGCTGTAGTGTACGTTTTTTGCGCCACTGAAACTTGGGAAATAGGTTAACTGGACATACTCTATCATTGGTTGATATTCCATAGTATTTTACAGCAGATTCATGGATGTACAGCAGATTTAGCAAGGCAAAAAATTGGTTCTAATTTTTTTTCACAATTTCTTGTCTTAAATATTTTTCAGTCTGCTGTTTGATTTGAAATGTCTTAAATTATTTTTATCAGAGGCGAGAAACTGATGGGACGTCATACTGTCACAGATTTCATAGTGTCTTATGACAGTAGACTCTGAAATAAGAAACAACTTGCCAAAATTCTGTGAATGGTGTTATAGAATGCCAAAATTCTGTGTAATTTTCAGTTTTATTTTTTTAACTTAGACCTCGGAAGGCAGTAAAGCTGATAATAATCAGGGAATTAAAGCAGCTGTTTCCTGCTGAAATAGTTGCTATCAATTGCACTTGCAAAGCTTTTCCTAGCTGTCTTTTTTTGTTGTTATTTTTAGCAAGATTCTATACAGTGGGTTTACAACAGCATTGAAAGTGCACAGGAGGATCTTCAGAAAACAAACACCAAACCCTCTGGAGATGATGGAGGAGATGCCTTTGACTGCAAAGTGGAAGGTATGTGATGCTTGCTGGATTTTGTTGTTGCTCAGAATGTTGGTGTAGTAGCAAGGAAAATGTAGGCAGTGGGTTTGTTTTCAGAGAAGAAATTTTGAGCAGACCGTAAGATGTGTTTTGCATAAGGATTTCCTTTCTGACATTTTCTAAACACGTAAATTTATCATGATACTCTCTGAAAATTATTATCTTTCTCATTTAGAGAAAAAGCTTCTGTAAACACTTTGGGGAAAATTGTTCCATTTTCATTTGTTAGATACATAATCCTAGGAATTACCTTATTTATTTTCACCACTAGTAATCATTTATGGCAATATAGATACGTTAGTCATTACTGCATGAGAAATAACAGAACAGCTATCCTTCAGATTGTTTTCAGGCAATTAACATTTAGATAAAACTGCATTCTTATGCATCTTGGTAATTAAAGAGTCAGTTAGCATGTGAACTATATTATGTTCTCTGCATAAACGCAGATATTGTGGTTTCATTTCTGAATATTGACGCATTTCATGGTAGTTTTCTTCTAGTTTATTTAGAAATTCCCAGTTTTCCCCCTTTTGAGGCTTTTTTAATGTCTCTGGATTATATGAATTAGTCCCCTTCAATAACTGCTTGTAAAGAAAGACTCCTGCCTGTTTTGCAGTCCAATATTTTAGCATCTATAAACCTAATGGTGTTCCAATTTTGAAATCATTCAGCTGGTAGCCAGGTTTTTTTGATGAACTTTTTAAAATAGAATGATCGGAACATACCTGTTTCTAGAATGTTTGCCTGTGTCCATTTTAGTTTATTTAATGACCAGCACTTTTCAACTGATTTGTGTTACTTTGTTTATTGTAGAGGTAATTGACAAATTTAACACTATGGCAATAATTGATGGGAAGAAAGATCATGTCAGTCTGACTGTTGACAATGTTCACCTGGAGTATGGAGTGGTTTATGAGTATGACAGCACAGCTGGAATAAAGTGCCACGTCTTGGAAAAAATGATTGAACCAAAGGGATTTTTTAGCTTGACTGCAAAGGTATGAAGCCATTTTTGTATGTGCTAATTCTTACTATGCTTAATACCAATGGAGCAACATGTGTCTTTTTTTTATTCTTAGGATTATGTGTATTTCATCTAATACCTTATAATTGGTCATCTTAATCTGTCCGATGTTTTGAAGGGAGTTACTTCTTACACCACATCATGAGATTTGCTAAAGCTGGTCTAGTCAATGATTCAAATGAGTGGCCTGAAAGATGTTAATTCTTGTTGTAGTTGCAATTTCATATAAAATATTTAAGGTGTTATTTCTTAACTGCTTAAGAAATATTTTTCCCTTGTTGTATATGAAGTAGTTAAGTAAAGAGGTACTTCCAGCACACTGCTTCTGGCCTTAAATAGTGCAGTGTCATCCCCTTTAGTGTTAGGCTGGCTATTTAAATGTTTCGAAGTTATTACAAACAATAAGGAGAAGTAATGTGGCAATTTTGGGGTAATATTAAGTTTGTATGAGGTGATAGTGATCTAAATGACCACAAAAGGTTCACTGATAGAAAAATCAGGTCTCTTAACTCAAAAGACAATAACGGGAATTTTAGTGGTACTTATCCCATATAACTGTCTGCTAATGGTTTGAAATGCTCTAAACATAAACTTCTCTCTGTGTTCAGTGTGGTCTCATGCTTCTCTCCATATGCATCTTTCTTTGCTGTGTATTTATTGTTGCTTTGGATTTTTAAACAACTGTATTCTGCATCACATGGAGTAGGGGAGTGAATTAATTCTGGACTGCTTTCCTATACTGTGCAAATCTATGTTAACTATTAAGATGAGAAACTATCCAAAGCTGTGCTGCAGAATGCAATTGTTGGAAAGTACAGCTGCAAAAAAACTCCACTTAAATTATTTAAATTTGTCTTATTAATTAAACCTGACATAAAGGAAGCTTAAAAGTGTGACCAAAGTGACTGGAGTGCTTTAATGCAGTAACTCAACATGATAACAGAAGAGTTAAAGGCTTTCCTTAATTCACCTGGTGGGGACCTGATAAAAAAATTCTCATAGAATCTAGTAATTTATAATCTCTGACTTCTTGAAAACTTCAGATTTTGCACTCCAAAATTTCTTATTTTTTTTTCCATTATGAAGCTTATAAATCATATCTTATGTCTTTGATGGTGAATAGGATAACGATGAGCTGTAGCAGAACTGAATAACAGACAGGGCACATGGTGTGACTCTTGGGGATGGTCCTGTGCAGGGCCAAGAGTTGGACTTGATGATCCTTGTGGATCCCTTCCAACTCGGCATATTCTGTGATTCTGTGATAAATTGGATAAATCCTATGATGGATTAGTACTGTATGTGTTGTTTGGTTGATTTTCTTTAAGTATTTCTAAAACGTTGTGAACCTTTTCTTATTTAGATGCCTTACCTCAATCTGGATTTCGTGTCCTGCTATAAAGTTATTTTGGGTGTGTTTTTGAAACACATCTCCAGAGTTGGACACAACCAGCAATAGGCACCTTCCAAGATCTATAGCACAGTGAATTTCAATGTCTGAAATAAAACTCTAACTCAATAAAAAAGGACTATATACTACCCTCATCTCTTCAACATGCCTTTTTTTTAGTTTTCTCTCAGCATTATTTGCTGATGCTATTTCCATCATAGCAAGACTTCAGTCTTTTCTGGGTATTACAGCTTATTCTGTGCCTTATTTCCTAGTTTTGCATGCAGAATAAATGTGAGGATAACACTCAGGTTTTTTGTATGCTTTTTCAATGTGTTAGTATTGCTTATACTGCCAGACTGAAGCTTTGCCACAAGTAAAGAATTAATTTATCAGCTTTACATAATATGTGCCGATCAAGAAAATACAGCAGATAATGTATTTCAGAGGAGCCATAGTAGTTCCATTAGGAGGAAATTAGTAGCAAATCCATTGTCAGACAATGTCATGAGAAGCCAAATAAAAGTACTTACGGGTATAACTTTGCAGGATTTAAAGAAACCTCTTTGCTTCCCAGGTTTAATTCATTGTTGTTATGCACCAATGCGTGTAATGTTAAAAGGCAACTGATTATCAGGCTTTTCAGCTTTAATTGTAAGAGACGATTAGTAAGGGGTTAAGTAAGGGAAATTTTAGTCAACTTAATTTCTTAATGTACTGCTTTTATTATCTTAGATTCTTGAAGCACTGGCAAAAAGTGATGAACATTTTGTGCAGAATTGCAACAGCCTCAATTCCTTAAATGAAGTGATCCCCACCGAGCTTCAAAGTAAATTCAGTGTCATTTGCAGTGAGAAAATTGAGCATATTTACAGAAGAATCTCTAGTTATAAAAAGGTATGACCGGCATGTCCTTAGTTTTAAGGGAAAAACTGGGGAATGTGGTACAGTTTGAATAACTCTTCAAAATGTCTATTGCAATGGCAAAAAACGTGGCTGAAAGTTTAGCTATTTTGAGGTGTGAATACCTTAACTGACTAATTGCTTCATGTGTTTTCAAACCACGCTCTTTACTTTTCTAGACACTGTGTAGTTTTGTATCTTTTCCTGTTTGCTGTGTTCAGATGTAGATACAATCAATTGCATATTTCCACAGAAGGCCCATCATTCTTGTATGTGTCTTAAACCAATACTCCAGTGAATTTGCAGATGTTAACCAAAAATGAAGCAATAACAGAATTGTTTTTTTCCTTCTAGTGCATCTTAGTTTGAAATACCAAATTGTTACTCTTTTATTCATCTTTTTTGCCCTTCAAATTGGTGTGACTTTTTCTAGCATGACTGTTAATAGTAACATTTCTGTAAATTATTAGATTGACTTGGGCTAATAAAGCATTATAGCATGGAAAAATGAAGAGATGCTTGAGATCTCAATTAATGATATGTGAATGAATAAATAACCCAGACTACGACCTCTGCCACTGTATTTCTCTGTAGTTGTTTAACCAAGCAGGGTATAAATGAATAAACCATTTGCCATTTTGTTAGTGCAAACTTATTTTCTCATCCAGGCTCCTCGTTTCTCTCTCACATAACCTAATTTGCGGAGTGTGGTGTTATTTTGAAGTAGGCTCAAAATGGCTCCAAAGAACTGTCTGTGCCCTGTCTCAGTTCATTTGGGGATCTGAGTTGTGACATTTACAAACTAGTCTGTTCTGAGAGTTAATACACAAAAAATTGAAAAGAAAAAGGGAAAGGAAAAGCAAGTTGAATATAGAAGCTTCACACATTTCTAAAAGGTACATGGAAAAGAGTGGACAGTGTTTTCTTATTTTTCAAGGAACAAGTAGGGAGAAATGTTAGGAATATCTTTAGCTTTAGTAGGATGAAGGTCAAAAAGCAGCTTGTCAAAGACTTTTTAGGGTGGTCTCTGGCAAGGAATGGAACAAATGGAGTTGAATTAATGGAAACATTAAAAGGATTCTGATACTGCACTAGCAAACATCCAATCTCTCTGTTGTTTGCCCGAATTACAAACCTTCATGTTTCCAAATTGGTTAAAAATCAAAATACCTTTTTAAAAATGAAATTCATTAGTTTTCACATTAAGAATTAGAGTTGAAGTAACATGTAGATGGTTTATATATTTTCTGTAGCTAAAAAATTTGACTATGATACATGGTCCCTCTACAGGAAGCCAAGACAGTAAATGAAACTTTGTTGTGTTTGCTGGGTGTGAAGTGAACAGCCTCAGGGAAGTTTACATAGTTCTTACACTGTCTAGAAGCAGATATTGCTGATGCAAACTGCACTTTCAAGCTCATCTACTCAAAAATCAGTCGTTCCACAGTTATAGCTTTTAATGACAATTAGTAATGCAGTGAATTGCAGGAATAGATACATGGTTTTCTTGGCAAGGTAAAGGTAACCATAGTTACAGGAGAGTTTCGGAGGGCCTGAGCCCAGCTTGGCTCCTGGTTTCACTGTGAAAGTTCGAATTATATAAATAGAAGCCTTTTAGATTTCTGCAGTCCCTACTATTATTATTATCAGAACATTTTGCTCCTAATAGACCTCGAGTCCAGTGCCATGAGTCCCAGATGTTTCTCAACACATATATGAAAAGAATTTTGGTCCTGACTTATGACCTGATTAAATCATAGCCAGGCATTTGGTCTCTCTGGAGCAGGATGTGTGGGAGATCGAGATGTGAAATATGTACAGCTTGCAGAAACATTTTCATCGTTGAATGTCCTTAGTGCCCTTCTTAACAATTTGCACATTCTTCAGACTTTGAACAATTCCATAATTGGGTTTCTTGTAACTTTCCAGATCTTGTTGTGATTTAAAGATTTAAATGTAATTAACCCATCAAAAGTTCATCAGGCTGAAGTAATATGGCACCAAAATAAACAGAAATTTAAGTCCCTGCACAAGAAAGTGTTACTTCACAGAAGGGATGTGCCTTTGTTCAACTGAAGTGTTTTGACCGATTGAATTTTTACTGACATTTATTAATGAAGAAACTTTGCAAGTTAACTTTGAAAATATTCTTATGGTCCATAGCTGAGGTAGGTCTGTGTAATATTTTGACTGGAGAGATACTGTGATTAAAATACCAGGGACTTGGAACTGATTACATCTTGCCAGAAAAAAACTCTGTCCTAGCAAAAAACTGCACTGAAAAGGACACATGTTGACAAAAATTCTATTTGTGACTGACAAGGCTCTTTGCCAATGGAAGAGCTTGATCTCATGATTCTGAAGTAGGTGTATTTTCTGAGTGTCCAAATTTAGTACAGTTCAGTGTTCACCATTTTGGGTTGACATTTTGCATCTTAGAAACCAAAAAACTCTAGGCCTGTCCAGGACTCTGCACAAAATTTCAGATGTTAGAGTGAAAGAGATGTGGCTAAGCACTGTGTTAGAATTAAAATATAAAACAGAGAGGAAAAAAACCCCATCCTTCATTTCTGAGCTGATATATGACAGGGGAAGAAGAGATGGTAGACTAGGAAAGTCTGAAAAATGTGGTGTTTGCAGTTTTTATGTACTAGTGTTTATCAGCTTCCTAGAAACACTCAAAATAGAAGAATGGTTGAGGTTGGAAAAGACCTCTGGAGGTCTTGTCCAGCCAACCCTGCTCAAGCAGGACCACCTAGAGGTGGTTGCCCAGAATCATCTTCAAGGAGGAAGATCCAAAAACCTCTCTGGGCAACGTGTGCATGATCACCCTCACAGTGAAAAAGTGTTTCCTGATGTTCAGAGGGAACCTCCCATGTTTCAGTTTGTGACCATTGCCTCTGGTCCTGGCACTGGGCACTGCTGGAAACAGCCTGGCTCCATCCTCTTTGCACCCTCCCATCAGGTATTAGAATGCACTAATACCGTGCATTCTGAGGGTTCCGTCTGAGCTTCCTCTTCTCCAAGCTGAAGGCTTCCAACTCCCTCAGCCTTTCCTCATGGCTGAAATGCTCCAGTCCCTTAATCACCTTAGTGGCCCTTCACTGGGCTCCCTCCGGTATGCCCATGTCTATTTATGGGAAGCCCAGATTTGGACCCAGTACACCAGGTGTGGCCTCATCAGTGCTGAGGAGAGGAACAGGATCACCTCCCTCAACCTGTGGGCAATGCTTCTCCTGATGCAGCCCAGGATATCATTAGAGAGGACTTCATCCTTCCTGAATATGAAATAGTTTCCAATTCTCTCTTTATTATAGTTTCAGACAAAAATTTCGTAATTTTTTGCAAGACATTGACATCTTTGTCAGCAGGTATTTATAAATGTCACATGCAGTAGACCACTGGATCATAAGGCAGTACCAGACTTTCTCTCTCTAAGAAAGATACTTAGTTTTTTATTATGTTCCATGGGAAATAAAGTATATAGTTTTGTTACAAAGCTATTTACATTTTAAAATATCATTTGCTTCAAAAAACAACCCCTTAAAAGTATAAAATGAAAAATATTTTTCTTTCCTTTGTAGAGAAAGCTAGAAACTATGAAGTCAGGACAGCTTAATTCACGGATGGCTGAAATATTTTAAGCTTTTGTTTTCTAGTCAGGTACACAAGTATTGTCAGCCAAGTGCTGACACATGAAGAGCTACTAATCAAAATTTGATTTTCTTTCTCACTTCTAGTTTTCAAGAGTATTAAAAAACAGAGCTTGGCCTACCTTCAAACAAGCTAAGTCAAAGATTTCACCACTTCACAGCAGTGATTTCTGTCCAACCAATTGCCATATCAATGTGATGGAAGTGTCTTACCCTAAGACCTCAACTTCCCTTGGTAGTGCCTTTGGTGTACAGTTAGACAGCAGAAAACATTCTTCCCATGAAAAGGAAAATAAAAACACTGATCAAGGTAAGTCAGTTGAGCCTGTAAAAACTGCTTCCAGTGCTTCTGATTTATAGTCTTAAAAGGTTTAGGTTTATGGCCCAAATAGGAAAATTAAGGACAAGTTTTTGTGAAATCACCCTACTTCTGAAACCTTGGCTTATTTTAAAGCATAATAAAGGCTAGTCATAATTTCACAATAACTTTTTCCTAAATAGCTTGGCTTTGATATGCAAATAAAATGCAAAATTAAATAATTCATGAAGTTTTAAGCAGGAAAATGTTTTAATATTTGCTAGGTATTTTACTAGCTTCAAAATATATTTTGAAAAAGAGATGATGATGTCATCTTTTTGAATTATTCCTAGGTAAACTGAATCCCATGATTTATGTCCAGCATACCATTACTACTATGGCTGCCCCTTCAGGACAGTCTCTTGGCCAGCAAGAGGGCCACGGTCTGAGGTACCTCTTAAAAGAAGAAGATTTAGAAACACAAGATGTCTATCAAAAATTGCTATTCAAATTACAAGCTGCACTGAAAGAGGTGGAAACATGTGTCTGTCAAATAGATGAGTAAGTAAATGTTAACATCTGGACTTGCCTTTAATTTTTCCATTGAAGATAATGATAAATCTGGATATTGTTTTTGTATAGTGTAGGAATTAAAATAGGATAAAGAAGCTAAGTGTAGGTAATATTACATGTTTTTCCCAGTATCCCTGATTCTTTTTTTTCACAGTTTAGTTTGTAGTTTTTCTCTAGAATGTAGAAAAGCTAAATATTTTGTGGTGAGAAAAATGAGACACACATCATCTAAAATTTCACTAAGAATGGAAACAAAGGGCAGAGGTATAAAAATAACTGTTATTGAACTCTTCGGGTATTGCTGAACAGTCCCACTGATGAATTTTTAGGTAAGCATTATTCACCTATAGGAAGAGTATTAATGTTTTAGACGTTTTTCGAAAAAAAATTTACCTTAATGAAGAACTATGGATCTAGGGGGAGCCACCCTGTATTGATTAGGACACTTGGCTTGAATGTGGAAGACTCAGAGTCTCATCACAGTCTATCCTAATTCAGGACAAGGATTGATAACTTTCTTTTTCATTTGTGAACTATGTGGGTTGACTGCTGGCTATTTGCTATCTTGGGATAAGGATGAAGAAGGTTAAGAAGTATTTCAGTTTTGAAAGATCCCACATGCAATGCAACTGTCAGAAGTTATTAATTTTGAAAATATAAATAACATAAATTTTTGAGTTTAAAAGACAATCTCTCATGATCTCCAGTTTAGAAAAATAGTGCATCATTGTTTCTCATGTTATCTTGAAGACTGCAGAGTGATTTTGTAATGTCTTACATACTGCAATGGGAATGAACGCAAGAGTTGCATCAATATTTTTAAGAAAATGTTGTTTTCCCTGCCTTTACTTAGATCTGCTAATTATCATGCTGAAGATGAAGTCAGTTACTTAAATTCACAATAATTTCAGTGCTTGGGTGCACTTAAAAATGACTGTCTGTAAAGCCTGTGTTGTTCTCTTCCTCAAGGAAGTCAGAGAATTGTGTATGGAAGTTCAGTTAGTATTTCAGGAAGTTCCAGTTGTAGTCTGCCACACCTTTCCTTTCGACTCCCTTGAGCCTGTGATGCAAAAGCACAGGAAATTCTGAGCCTTTCTTTCATATATATGTATATATAAATACACACACAGATATTTATGCATTGTGTGTACAGAAATATATATATGTATCTGTGCATATATTCATTTGGAAAGTCATACAGTTATGACAGTAAACATGAGGGTTCACTTTTTTTCTTTCCTAAATTTCCTGTATGCTGACCTAGTAGCATGTCTTGTATAAGGTGCACAGATTTATTTAGCAAATTTTACCTTTGGCTATTTGTAAAAATGATACTTTTCATGTTTTATTCCTCATGGACTTTGAGTGGACTGCCAGTACTTAATTACTGTGGAGAAAAGTGTTTCTATACAGGAAACAGAATAGCTAAGGGACCTACTTAAAAGTGCTGAACAGGGAAGAGTGAAGCTGGGACTATTTGGGTGAGAGCAGTTCACAACTACATGGTGTATTATATTACAACATAGTCAGAGCTACTGATTAACTCTTGAGAGAAAAATTAGGACTACTAAAAAACAAAGATAGAGTAATAAGATAGGATAATCCAACAGCTGTGCCTTAATTAGAAATATTTGTACTTGTAACAGATAGGAGGAAATGCTTGCGCATATTGAGTTTTTTATAAAGATAGTAGAACTTGTTTTCTGTTATGACATAACAACAATGAAATTTATGTCTTTATTTACAGAATTACTTGTTATTATAAGGAGGATTGCAATAAGCAATCCTCATAATTATAATTTTCTCAAGACAGAAAATAGGAACATGGTATAACAATTAATTTATATGATATTATAGAAACATTGGACTACTAAATGACTCTGTTATAAATTAAGAAAAAGAAAACAAACAAGGAAAAGTATATTTAAGCATGATTATTGGGAAGGGGTTGCATCCAGCTTTGGGGTTGTGTGTTTTAAACTCCCTGAATTTCTAAGATTACTTCAGTGAGCTCAGGAACTACCAGCTCCTGAACTCTGTTATCCAAAGTTCCAGCTTTCGTTCATGGTAGTTCAGCAAAAAGTTTTTCCTTAGAAAAAGTGCCTGCCTGCTGAGAGAAAGGGAAATGCTCCCTTAGGAAAAGCTCCAGCTACCTTAATCAGTCTTTTACTGAGCTCTTGGCAGAAGTGACTAAACAGTCACATAAAAGAAAAGGGTATAATAGACTGTCTGTGTCTTGACAAATAATTACTCAGGGGAAGATATTTTCAGGAGCTGAAATTGCAGTTCATTATGCTTGTTTCTTACTCTTGATTATTTTCTTGCAACAACAAAATCCACAAGAAGTTACCAGAATGAATCTGCCCAAAGCCCATTTTTACTTTCTGAAGTGGATGATAACAGTAACACAAGAACAAGCAGAAGTATAGATTAATCCTTGTTCTTATCTCATCTTATCTTCCAGCAGGCAGGACTACATGGTGTTCTTGAAATGGACCTTTTGGTTTAAGAGCACTGTTAGAATCATCTACCAGGAATTTTTCTAATTCCTTTTTGAAACCCTTTTATATTTTTGTATTCGGAAAATAAGTTTTACAGGTATGAAGAACTGATTTCTTAAGGTTTACACTTCCATAACACATTTATTTTAGGACAAGTTCAGGAGCACACATGCTCTTAATAGACACACAGATGGACACTGAATACTGATATGGAATACGGGCCCCATCTATCTTCCCTTCCTTGTGGAATCCTGCTAACCAGTGACTTAAATGGTTGGAAGGAACTTAAGAGTTGTGATTTCACACTGATATGAAGTGTTAAGGCATTATGTAGCCCAAAAGATGTCAGTCTAGTGGATGGGTGGGTTTCAAGTCCAGTGAAATTATAACTTTAGTATCATTTTTGTATATTTTAGATACAGTTCAGTTCAGTATCTTTACCTATATATGGGTTAAATATCTGTCTGTTCCCTTCAGAAGTAAGAATTATGTGTAACAAAAAGATCTAATGTAAGTTTGAATCTTACTGTGTATTTGGTAGAAACTTTGCCAGCTGACCACTCTGACAGCTCCTTCAATAAAACCTTGCTACCGTGTCTAAGTAAAAAAGCTTAGTTCAGTGTCTTCTTATTTCAGATAGTTAGAAGTTAGTTTCTGCATGAAAAACGGTACTTTTCAAATCCAAATATGAGTTTGAAAACGTCATTCTAATGGAGTGTTTGAGCAATATGAATTAAAGGACAATTGCCCATTATAGCTTTCTGATCTTGAAAGTAAATTAGAACATCTCAGTATGAGTTAATCATCCAATAATATGAATTTTTTGCTTCCAGTATTTGTGCATGTTCTAAAAGTAGCAGTCTGAACTGCTCTCTCTTCTTGGCTGGATGTCACTTTTGTGCTCATCACAGACGCATGTATATTAATCATCAGTTTTACTGCTGATAATGTCTTAGACACTTTGAATGTCAGGAATTACATAGAGATGTTAATGAAGATCCTTAAAATGCCCTAGTAAAATAGCTTGTGATGCAAACTGGCATGTCTAGTGCAGCAGTAATGAGAAAAAATATGTTTTTCATCTACAGTTTCATTGGTTTGTTTTCTTAATTTGTGCTGAGAAGTACATAATTCATGTCTAGAAATAGTTATGTTAATATAAACTTTGACCCTAAGTGTCCAAAACTGTGCTTTATTTCTTCCCCAATTGGAATCATTACCTTCATACACAATTGAATATTTAGTAGACCTAATGGGTTTCACTGTTAGACTTTTTAGCAACAGAATCTGTCACTTCTTTCCCTTGTTTCAAATAGATACAGACTGAATTAAGATGTTCCCTTCACATATTATAGCCTAGTAGTTGGAGGATGATGAGAAATTTTGTCCTGTTGCTAGCTCACTTTTGAAAAACATGAATTTATCTTTTTTTTGTTTGCTTGTTTGTTTCACAGCCTTCTTTCTTCGATAACATATTCTCCCAAATCAGAACGTAAAACGCCTGAGCCCTTGATACCAGCAGACAGTGATAATGAAAAGGGTGAAAGGAACGGGAAAAAAGTCTGTTTCAGTGTGACAGGTGATGAACAGGAAGATTCTGGTCATGATACCATCAGTAACAGGGATTCTTACAGGTAACTTTACTAATAATATTTTTATTTGTCAACTGAATCAAACCTGGAGGTTTATATACTATAGAGAGTTTGTGAAGACTATCAGAATATAATGATTCTGACTTTTCTAACAGAGAAATAACTAGCCTCAAGATGTGGAAACTAAACTTTTATGTGTACAGATTAATTATTAGATCTTAGTATCCCAAACCTTTTTAGAATATCGCAGTGGGAAGTATAAAGCTTCACTTTAGGTTACCAGTCTTATAAAAAACAGAAATAACTTGTGTTGTTATGTCCAACAACAGTTTAAATAACTGCCATGGAAAGCAGGATGACAGAGCTACCACTCTTCCTGATCTAAAGAAAAAAATATTCTGTTTTTCAGCATATATTCCTCACCTTCTTTCACTCTAAATATTGTAGCATCAACTTACCTCTAGAATTCAGAATGCATCACTTTTACTGTGAATGAAAATACAAATAATTTTGAAAAGGAAAGAGTAATTATAGCAAGTGTGGTTCTTACATAGATTATATTCTGTTTCTTCGAGGGAACTGGTTAGCTTCATGATCTAAAAACTAAACTAAAACTTTAGCTGCAAGTAAAATAAGAGTTTATTATTTGTTCATTATCATAGTTCATTATTATTCTCAGAAAGTAGAATCTCAGTAGGGTCATAATTTTTCTACAGAACTGTGCGTTGCTGAGATGTGTTTCATAAGCTGATACTTGATTACTGCAACCTGGTAGACAGGAACTCTTTGTCAGAGTAGAAACAGAAATATACATATAATTTTGAACAGAAATAAATGTAGAGATAATTTGCACAGATCAGTCTTTTTCTTACACACAAGAAAAGTGCTGTTTCAGCAGAAGCCCATTTAGGGTTTTCTGCATGTCTGTGATGTGTCAAACTGACTAAGGAGGAGCTGCTCCAGTGGTGTGCGCTTGCTCCTGTTAGGAGGTTTCCTGGGTGGCACAAGACTTGTATAAGGAGAAAGAAGGTGTGCCCCAGGCCATGAGTGTCTCTTTGTTCAAAATATTTTCTTTATTCTGATTCCAGTAATTTATAGTCCATTCTGTTTAGGAATAATAAAATCTATGGTTCCATATGCAGAATAATCATAAAATTTGTGCATTTAGGACACGTCTTGGAGTGAGATTAGGCTGGTTTGTTTCTTTGCTTAAATGATTTTAATAGTCAATACTTAAAATCTCCAGATCCCATAATGCCACAGTGGTTATTATTAGAAATGTTAGGCTAATTTCAGCCATTAGAATGCTCTTATTTTGTCTCCTTCTAAACCTTATAATACACCATAATAAACATGTAGAATGATACAACAAATACATCTAATCTGTTTCTCATTTTCCTGTGTTTTATTTTCTCATGCTCTGCACAATCCAGTTTTAATTAACCTTCATCTTCCCTTTGGAGACTTTACTAAGTGAATAGAGTTAGTTAGAAAACATGTCTTAATATCCAGCCAGAAATTTCTAATACTCCTCGGGACTGTTCACCCTCTATTAGGAACATGTTGTTACTGATGTCTTTTCATCTACTTAATGGTTATGAGAGTAATTATATCATATTGCTTCATTTAAAAGTTTATCCCATTCCCTTACCTTGTTGATTTCAGGTCCAAAACATATACCTTAGCCAGGAAATGTAAATCCTTATGCCTAAATTAGTAAAAGGTTACCTCTGTATCTACAAAAATAAAGAAAACAAAGAGGGAGCACATGGGTACATGTATAACTGCAGCAGTATATGAAGTATGGATACTTCATATACAAGTATATCTTGGTGAGTGGGTACATCCAATTCATAAAACAAAAGCCAGATCATTACATATAAACATCCCTTAGGTACACTTCTACATTATCTTATATTCATTTGGGTTTTTAAGACTCTCTCTTCTGGATGATTATTTATGCATTTCCTGCACTGAAACTAAATGATCTTCATGTGGCTAAGTAACTCTGAAGACTGTGAATTCAGATTTATCTTCATAGGATTTTTAGTACAAAAGTGTATGTCTTACTCTTATTTTGCTGCCGAAGTAGGTATATTCTCCACGTATTTTCTATGCAGAACAATTTATTTTGAGAGAAAAGAGAAGAAAAACCCCACAAATTTTAATCCCCAAATCTCCTTACTAGACCAATATGGGTGACATATTGTGTGCATAGAAGTTTTAACTGAAACCACAGATGTAAATGTCTATACATTTCTAAAAAAATGAACAGCTGGAAAAAATGGGATCATAAACTATCTTTTGGCTGGCAAGAAAAATAGTTTGTAATTTGAGTTTTGGGGCTACTCAAATGGATCAAATCTCTTGTAAACCCATTATGGGACACTATTTTGCAAGTTGTAAAGTCTTGACATTTTTATTAGCTGTGGACCAGGAGTAAATGTAGAGTCACTAAAACATTTTAGGCCACAGTTTCAATAACTGCAATTTGTGTAATAAAAGTTAGTTGTTTTGCATTGAAAGTGTATATTACCATTTTGCAAGTAACTGTTCATATGCAAGGTGAAGGGAGACAATCGAAGCATCTATTTTGGGAAACTGGTCTTCTCAGTCCTACTAGGATTGCAAATTAAATGATAGCCTAAGCACAGGGATCTTTATTGTGTATGAAGAATTACACAGATCACCTCTTCATTAAATTTAAGAGAGGGAAAAGGAAAAAAATTCCATAACTTTGTTACGGAGTCTGTTAAAGAACATAACTTTATTTCTTTTTTTGTTTTGTGTTTTATTTTCAAGCGATTGCAACAGCAATAGGAACTCCATTGCCTCTTTCACCAGCATTTGTAGCAGTCAGTGCAGTTCTTATTTTCACAGTGATGAAATGGATTCAGGTATGTTTAGAAAAGTCAGCTATGAATCTGTCATCTGTTGCTTTTATTCAATTTTATTACTTTAATTTGCGGGGCAGTTTTATTGTTTTAGTTTTAAAAATTGCATCCTCCTTCATAATAGAAGTGCATAATCTTGCTTCTGCCTAGCTAGTGCTGCACTTAAGAGTCCTTCTGTGAGAGAGATGCAACATACCAGTGTCTCTGTGAATCGACTCTATTAGAAGAGCTCTTGGAGGCACTGCTTTTAAAGTCTTTCATGTCTTGACCTTGACAGTGCATTATGTTGCACAGAGCAAGGAGCATTTTAGGTGAGCGTGGAATGCTCTCCCGGCCTGTGTCAGCACCCAGAGGGCAGGATATGGCTGTGTATGTTTGTAGGAAGGAATGTGAGACCACATAGAAGCACATTCTTGTTTATGCCGTGACAAATTGAATTTAAATAAATGCAGCTGCTAATAGGAAGGAGATGGGATTTAACTGCTTGGAGTACAAGGTCATATACTCAGGGAGTAATAATAAAAAAATATTTGCTCTAAGCTGGGAGTTTATAATTTGAGAATGACTTAGGAAAAGAAAGAACTGGGCGTATTAGTTGAATATGAGCCACCAGTGAGATTTGGCCATAGAGAAGGCAAGTTTTTATTGCTGGTTGTACCAGGAGAAGTATTTTCAGTTGGGACAGGAAAGTATTAAGACATTATGCAAGGTATCTGAGATAGCTTGTGAATAATGCAGAATAATGTGAATAAGGCAGAATTTAATTTCCAGAAATGATACACTCTTACAGAGCTGAGCAAATACAGAGGAAAGGATGAAGGACATAGAGAACTGTTTATAAAAGAGAAGACCCAGGATCTGGATCTTCAGCTTAAGATATAAATGAACTGATATCTGTCTGTGCAGCATCAAACTGTAGTACCAACTGAGGTGCCTAAAATAATATATCTGTGCTAGCCAAGCACAGTACGGTGTTCAAGATGATAAATACTGCTGCTCAGTGAAACTCCCACACTTTGGATGACTTAATTTTCTCCTAGTTCCAAAGCTAACCTGGCTAACTCCAGATCAGTGCTCTTGGGCACCATGCTCCATCTGATGCAATTAAAATGCTGTCAAGGGGTATAACTGCTGACTGCAAGGGAAGCTAAAGGAGCTGAAAAAGAAAAAGAAATGCTGTATGAGTGTTTCACTGACATAAGAATGATGTGTCTAGATTGACCATGAATATATTTGGATTATAAATTATCAAGTGGCTACTTCTTATATGTCACTGTACCATCAAGTAGGAAAACCAGTTTTAAGCTCAGTTTCTCACAGTTTTTGAAAGAGTTTGGCTTGCATCACCTGTTGTCTGAGAGAACGAGTGACAATACAATGACCTAAGAGAGTCTTTCTCCTTTGCACTCTCTTAGGAAATTATGTGGTATGTGCTACTAAAAACTTATAGGAAATACAGGATATGGATGTTGTATTCTTGTTGAATTACTGAATTCTCATAACCATTTAATTAGTAAGGTCATTAAGACAGTGAGTTGTCTGTGGAGTTCCTACGGAAACTTTATGGTGAATGCATTTCAGTGACTTTGTGGTTTGCTACATTAGATTTACACTACTTAGCTGTTTAGTATGTTCTCCAGCATAGAAGAATCGTGTGTTCTTGTCACAGGATGGTTGAGGTTTGAAGGGACCTTTAGGGATCATCCAGTCCAGTCCCCTCCTCAAGCAGGCTCATGCAGAGCAGGTTTTCCAGGACCTTGACCACTTGCACTTTTAATAGGGTCCTTTCTTTAAGAGCAATTTCTGTATTATTGAGTGACTAGTAAATGCAAAGTATATAGGGAGTACAGTTACTATAATCCTGAAAGACATCAGTCTGTGTGCAAAGCAAATTATCTAAGTTTCAAAGCTTTGGTAAAACATTCTGTAACTTCTGAACAGTTTTTCATTTTAAAATATTTTTCAGGCGATGAGCTTCCCATAAGTGTTCGAATCTCCCATGATAAACAGGACAAGCTCCATAGCTGCTTGGAGCATCTTTTTGGTCAAGTATGTGGTTGTTTTCCTTGGCTTTGATACTAATGTCTGTGTTTGAGCTAAGATGTCTTTCGAAAATACTTCTTTTTCTTTTTACTTTTGCTTTCCACTGTTTACTGGGATGGTATGTATTTACTCATTTTCCTTCAGTTTTCTGTAAACAGTCCAAACCTGCAATTTAAACAGGTCCTTAAATTTAGTCTAACAGTCCCTAGCTTGTTACCTTAACTAGACCCATTAGGTAAGAAAGAATACAAAGTTGCTTGTCTGTAGTCATATTTCTTAAAGAAAGAATTTCTGATTGTTGCTGTAAAATACGTCTTTCACACAGAACCTTGATTCCAACAGGTTGATTCAATTGTCAGTCTTCTGAAAGGACCAGCTGTGATGAGGGCCTTTGAACAGACAAAATACTTTACACCAGGTCGAGGCCTCCAAGGTAACATTTAATTCTAGCTATCAGAATCAAAAGGCAGCTTAAAGAGGGTATGGATATGGCTATCCACTCCTTAAGCTGGGTGTTAAAGAACTGATTTTGCTTAATCTCGGTGTATTCTGCAAAAATTGTCGAAATTCATGTCAATTAGATCTTAATTCTTAGTTGAAAACTGGCTTCTTACACTTTTATTGCACAATGTATGAAAGGATTTCAGGTTTGTTGGAAAGTCAACTGAATTGTAGACTCTGAACTGACTAGCATTGCTGAGGTTTTTGCAGCAAGAAGTAGGTTTTTTATATTGCAGGTGTTTTTATTACAGTTTTGCCTCAACTACTGAAGCCATTCCTGATCTGTTTTATTACTAATGCCAGATTTTTATTTTTTTTGTAGTTATATTATTTTTGAAGCTGATTTATAAATAATTTGTGAGTGTAAATTTATAGTCACAGAAGTATTTATACCAAATATATGCTTATGTAAGTATCACTGGTTGCTTAAAAAAATATCCTGTAAGTAAATTCAGATACTCTACTAACACTTCTTGCATAGTTGCCCAAGTCTAAGTGTATAAATAGGTATCTAGTGGCAGTCATAAGATTGTGATGAAAAATACAAAGGACTTCTTTTGGTGAACTGAGTTTAAAAAAAAAAAAAGAAAAAGGTTCAGCAGGAAACTGAAAGTTGTATTAATATGTATAAGAAGTTTTATTGATCCTACATGTCTGTTGGCAAAGAAAACTGATTTTAGATGGCCAGAGGGTAGTAAGAAGGTAGTACAGAGTGTATCAAGATCTCACTGAAATCAACAGTGCATAATTACTGTACCCCAATTATTTTGGGGGGGTTTTGGGTTTTTTTTGTTGTTTCCAATTTTGGGACTAAGATAATGGAGATGAACCTAGAGCAGGGTTGCACAACAAAATGTGGTATAATAAATGTAGAGTTAGACACAATATATAGACACATCAGATATGTTATTCTTGATCTGCATCATCTTCATGAACTGTACAAGGAGCACTTCAATTATTTGAAATATAGACTAGCAATAAGTAATTTTGGTTTAAATTTAATTTTCTGATTGAAGTAATTTTGCCTCTAGAAGTTCCAGAGTCCCACTTACTCCAAGGAAACATGTGCCTTCTGTGTTATGTACCTGGTTCAGAAAGAATCATGTTTGGGGATGCTGCTCATTCTCTCCTTGGATTAAGTAGAGAGCTTAGCTGTTAGACCCATGACCATAGCTTTAACTAGAGTTAAATAAGTTGACAACTCCTTGAGCAGTGAAAACATTTGGGAAGAAATAATGTCTTATTGTGGCTTTCTCAGGACATTTAAGCAGAAAAATACTATTTTTATCCTTGCTTAGAGTTTCAGCAGGAAATGGAACCAAAGCTTAACTGTCCAAAGAGGCTACGACTCCACATCAAGCAAGACCCTTGGAACCTTCCCAGCAGCGTCCGGAGTCTTGCCCAGAATATCAGAAAATTTGTTGAAGGTTAGTAAGAACAACATGATCATAAATAAGCACTTGATTAATGATACAGAGCCAAGGGAGGGGAAAGAAAGGGAAGAGATACAACTGCTTCATGATGCTGCTAGGCAAGATTTGCTGAAGCCGGTGTAGACTACAGGACTTCTTTGCATTCTTAATGACAAGGTTAGCAGAGTTTATCTCAGCTGTCTTGTGCTTACCCTGTAGACTTCAGTTGCTGTAGAGAAAATAGTCTCCTGACAAGTGAAAACAAAGGAACCATACGTTGCATGTGGTAGGTCGTTTCAGTTGCTGCTGAAGTCCAGTGGGCTTGACTGATTTGTCACAGAACTTCATGGGACTGATACCCCAAATTGAAGCTTTTCTTGAAATTAAACTCGATTTTCCACTGTCTAAATGGAAAGATGAAAACTCTGTAGGACAGCTTTTGTCCTATGTCTTGGTCTTCTCTGTCTTTGTCTGGACAGAGACATTATCCCTCTGTCATTATCCCTCTAAAGTCATGCTCCCACTTTTGCCATAAAGCCACGGTCTTCACTTAATCCATCCCAACTGATGCTATCACTCCTCCTCCCTCCTACTACTGTCTGGAAGTTACCAACTACTCCTCCTCTTTACCACCAAGTACTCTGCTCCTCTTCACCATCAAGTGACAATGTGAACTGAGGTTTTCTGCTTTCTCCCCTGTCTTCATAAGAAAACAACTGGGACTTCCTCTCCAGAATATCTTTCCTGTAGTTTCTGCTTTATTTCCTGTGCTGTTTGCTAAAGAAACAGAAAAATGAACAAAATTATTTTGATACAAACCCTTGCACTAGGAGTCTGTGTGGTAACAAAAACTTATGTCGGGTCTAGCTTTAAATTATTTGTGTGTGTTTAGCTTCTTCTGTTTTGTGGGCTAATTTCCATGGTGTCCCATAAAAAAAACTGTTAAAATACCAGATCACTGGAAAAGAACTTGGTGATAAGTTTTATTAAGATAAACTTTCTAAAACCAACCAGCCAAACCAAACAAACTCCTCCCTCTCTGACTTTTGGTATTTCTGATTTCAGATACAATCATATTTTCAGACCCTGTGTTAGAAAACTGGAAAAAACAGTCACATAAATATCTCCTCTTTCTGGAGTCAATCACATGGGTTGATCCGATACTAGGAATACTTCTTTTAGTTTAATGTTAGCTATCACTGAGTGAATATTTTAATAAATATTTTTTAATCCTTTTTTTCTAGAGGCCTGTCTTCATCCTAAGCCAAATTATATTCAAGTATTAATCAGAATTTCTTTTACAGTTGAGGAGGAATGGAAATGTGTCTTCAACAGTCCTTCCTTGCACCCTTTCTGAAGCTTAGCTTACCAGACCATTTTCACATAACTTGTTTACCCATAAATAAAATTAGTAGAGCTAACCCATTTTAACATTGGTCATATACCCTCAGTATTGAGCTGAGATTATTCAAATAAATTTGAGGTTAAATCTACACAAAATTTTGTGGGAGAGTTCAGCAAGGTCCAAATGTCTTGCTGCTTCTCTATAATACATTTCTTTTTGTATGCTACTATAATGTAATAGTGCTATTTATCAGAAAAAAAGAAAAAAAGGTAAGATTTTTGGTCAAAAGCAGAGATGTTTTAAAGCAAGCCATATTTCTAGTCAACTAGTCATGTAACTACATGAGGAAGTGTAGTTGTTTTTCTAGTACAGTAATTTTAAGTTTAAACAGAAAATACAGTAAAATTGAGAAAGTTCACATCTATTTTAATTTAAATTAGTAGTGAGGCATGAAGGAGCCTTTCAGTCATTGAAGGTATAAAAAAAGTATGTCAATTTAAGTCATATTTTTAAAATATTTTTAAAATATTTTCAGATGTGAAAAACAAAACTAAAATCTAGTGTTTCCTGGAAACGATAAGAGTAGCAGAATAATGTGGGTTTTTTAAATAAGGTGCAAAAGAATATTTAAAAATAAAAGAAGCTGAAGGCATCTTGCATTACAAATCATAATCTAAAGAGAAATTGGTGGGGAGTTATTTCTTTCCACACAACACGTAGCAAGAAGTAGTGAGAACTTCCATATTTGTTGAAAAGCAAATGATTGATGTCCAAGGTTCACTTCTAACCCCAGGTAAGTCTCTATACAAATAACCTAAAAATACTCTTTTGCCTGTGGGTATGTTTTGAAACATACAAGACTGACAGCAGTGATAGAGTTGCAGTGTTCTGTAATTTTCACATAAGCAGGAAATCATTATTTATAGGTACCTCAAATGCTTTTGAATTCAGAGATCCAACAAATCTTATGTAAAACAAGCTGCAATTAATATCCTCAGTGTATCTACATTATTCAGATAAAAACTATATTTCTCTATTTTCAGTTATTAAACTATGTTCAGGCTCCAAGATGCCAAGTCATTTTTCTCTGTAAGTTATGTGGGTTTTTTTCAAAAGACAGAAGGCTAAGGCTAAGGCAAAGATAAAGACCTTGCAAATTTCAAGAATAACCAGTAATTTTAAATGATTTGATGTTTGTATTTGAGATACTGTGGGCTGGTACTTCAGAAGCATGGGCACTGCCACTTCATTTTGCAATGTGTGTACAGCACGGTTAAAGACCAGGATTGAAAGGTTTTCTTCTTTTTCCAGCCTAGTCACCACTGGCGAAGATTCCGGCTTTTCATAGATACATTCAAGTAGGGGGAAACACACATTAACAAATTTCCTTGCTGTCCATATACACAATGGCAGCTCCACTGGTTGGCAAAGCAGGACTTGGAACAGAACTGCAGAGAAAACTGGGTGTGTGAAAGAAAGTTTGGAACGATGTGAAAGCGTGTGAATAGTGTTGTATTCCTGCACTTAGTACCTGTAGGACAACTGATGTGCTGGAAGTTTGAAACTCTCTAATTTTATGGCAGCTTTTTGATCTGCCTGTTTCTTGCAGTGGTGGTTAACACAATTAAATTTGTGCTCGGGTACATAAAGTGGAAGAATCACTTCCTTCAGCCTCCAAGAAAAAAAAGTGGCGGAGGGGAAGTTTTAAGGGATATAACTCCAAAATTTAGTGTAAATTGAGACTTTTTTTTTTTAAATTGTATTTTTTTTATTTCATAAATTGTTAAGTGAAATTTTTGAAGCAAAAAAACCCCTGCAGGCTGGGAAAAAGGAAAATAATGTTGTATTTTTCCTAGATCCTATGGTATACATTAAAATGAGGATAATTTGAGATTTTTAAGTATAGAACAAGAGGGTACAAGAGAGGGAGAAGAAAGAATTGGGGTACTCTGGGAATCAATGAAAACTTGTCTTGTTTTTCAAAGTTTTAAGACTGAAATTCTTTATACATGGACTTACACTGATCAGCTGGTATACATGTGCTCTCAGATAGCAACTACCTCTTCATGTGTCTTTCTCATTGTTGGTGCTTTTGATTATTATCATTTTTTATCAAGTTATATATAAAATTAAGTGAAGTTGAGATTCATTACTGTTTTGTAGGTATAAATCAGGATTTCCTACACAAGAAGTTGGAGTTAAGATGGTAAAATGAGAAACTGCAAATGCGTTATTATGTTTGTGAAAACACTTTTAACCATGACCTCAAAATATTTTCTTCTTTTTCTTTAAGAGGTGAAGGCACGAATACTCTTGGCACTTCTTGAGTATACAGGTAATTTTGCTTGTTTTTGGAGGAGGGGAAGTGAATGTGGATAGTTTGAGATTATTTTTACTTTTGGACAGAATACTATGTTTAGAGAAAGGGGAAAAATGTCAGAGATGATAAAACCTGATAATCAATGATTTTACCCCTGTGTTTATAATGAGGATTCCTGAAGAACACAATTCTAGACATTTTTAACAAACATTGCACTTTTTTTTTTAAAATGTAAAATACCTTATCTGGTTGTTTACTCTGGATCTTGGCAGATAAAGAAACAACTAAACACTCAGCTCGTGCACAGTACCTCTGCTGTCTTTCTTTTTTTGGGCTTTTTCCTATTTGCTATTTTTCTTTTCATTCCCATCTGTTTCCAGACTTACCTTACTATTTTAACCCATACCTTCTCTTTATCTTATTTTAGAGGAAATTTAAGTCCCTCCTTCTTGGAAGGGCTCTGATTATTCTGTGTATTAATTCTCCCATCACCCCATACAGCACACAGCTTCAAATACACAAAATAGGCATGTGTGTCTGTAAAATAAATGTCAGTGAATCAGTATTTAGAAAATAATATGGCCCAAGTTTCTCTACAGTTTGTAGGTGCATAAGTGTTGAAGTAGGCAGTCCAATTTAACTGTAAAAGCTGATTATTTTAACCATCTTGCATCACTAGATGAATGCATTATTATTTCATTATTTTTGTTATGACACACAACATACAATTTTATGAAGGGAAATATAGCATTTTTTTGTTGTCAGATTTCTTCAAAATATTAGAAAAGCTTTTAGTAATTCCTCACGTGTTCTAAAATAAGGAGTGACCTGAGCAAATAACCTAGACTTGATGTTTTTAAAGCAGTTTTCCCTATTTACATGGGTTTATAAGTCAGTAAATCCTATAGTTTATTTTGTTTAAAAATAGGTTTGTAAAAAAAGCCCAAAGTGCTCTTGTATGCATGATATTCGAGTAGTATTAAGTGAAATTTAGAAATGAGGTGTTGGAGACACAAGAGGGCTGCTTCAGAAGCAGGCAGTACAGAGGAAGGCACCGAAAGTCAGCTGCTGTTAGACAAACAGAGAGAAAATTGAGCAAAGCAAGGAGAGAGAATGTGTTTTGGACTCAAATCCCTGAGTGTGACATTGGAAAAGTTTTGACCGTGGAGAAGCCAGTGGGATTTTTGAAGTTGGAGATGTGCGGAGTTTTTAAAGATGAAAATTCTGTCTGTACTGGATTTGCACAACTTGAGATATTGGAGAGAGAGAGAGAGACAGGTTAATTTGAGTAATCAAAACAAAAAGCATTGAGTCACAGTGCAGAAACAGTAGTGATTTGACCACTTATGGAAAACATTCCCAAGGTCCTGAAAAGCTGGAAAATGGAATAGAAATGGTAGTAAAAGAGTGTTCACCATTATCAGTAGTTGAGGAAAAGAATGAATAAGATTTCAGAAGGAAAGCAGATGGAATGGGGTTAGTTTGAGAAATACTTGGAGCTCAAGAAAAATATATTTTTAAAGTCAATGGTACTTTTTTGAGTACAGAATTATTTCTGCTGACTTATCCATCATCCAAATTCTCATCAGATCCATAGAGAAGGTGGAAAAGGAGCTAAACCTAAAGGGGCAGAGGACTCTAGAAGCGAGGGCAAATATTTTAGGTTTTGAAAAGACCTCAGTATCACCTATCTGCTTCTCTTGCTCTGAGAAAGATTAAGTCTACCTGTACCATTGTGACTGATGTTTGCCTAACAGCTCATAATGATAAAATTACTTGAAGACCTTCAGGAAAGAGGAGAAGGAAGTACTGAATATTTATCACCACAGTTTTGTACTTTATTAAGGATATGTTTCCATTTCTAACTCTTTTGACCTTTAGCTAATCTAATGCCTGTGCCCTCCAGAATAAATTGATAGGTTAGCTAGTCTCCTAATTTAAATCAGCTGCTAATGATCCATAGACATCTACCTAGGGACCTTCCTCCTGGACTTTCCTGACACTGTAAATTTATTCTGCTTCCTGAATATGTAATGCTGCTCTGTGCTTATTTTATAGATTCATATTCATATGTATTGTGCAAGTTTATATATATTCATATATATTGTATTTGGATAGCTTGTGTTCTGGTAGCAACACTCTGGGCTTTATAGCAGAAAGTGTTCATCTGCCCTCCTCAGCTGGTAGCTGTGGAGATGATGCAGTCATATTCACTGCTTCTTACTATCCTTGTTTTCTGGTGGAAAGTAAATGCTTTTGTGTCCAGTTTGTTCTCACATTGCAGCAAAGAGGTCTAACTCACATCCATTGCCTTGTGACATCAAAAGTACTTAAAACTGATAGCATGTACATCAAAATATACAATATAAATGTACATTGTTTGTGAAGAAATACTTTAAATTCCAGATTTTAAATACACTCATATATAATTTTAGAATTAGAAAATAATCTGCCATTTTCCACATTAAAATATTTGGTCGTGGAGTACTATTTACTAGGAATAACATTAGGCTGTAACCTTGTAATTTACTTGACATTAAAATGACATGGTTTTTAGCCAAAGAAAAAAATTCCAGCCCAGTTCCTTTGCTGTTAGTTAATCTCCTGCTCCATTTTGCTTTTCCTTTTTTGGCTTCTACCCATCACAGATAGCGAGATACAACTGAGGCGAGACATGGTCTTCTGTCAGAGCCTAGTGGCCACAGTCTGTGCATTTTCAGAGCAGCTAATGGTGGCCTTAAATCAGATGTATGACAACAACAAAGAATATGAAATGGAGACGCTGGAGGCCAGCAGAAGGTGGTTGGAACAGATAGCCAGTGCAGGTCTTCTCCTTCATTTTCAGTCCCTGCTCTCGCCAAACCTGGTAAGACTCTCCATGTGGCATGCTTGGCCACAGCTCCTGTTCATTCACTGAACCAGGGATGTGGTTAAACAGTCTTAGATATAAATGTGATTTTCTGCATTCTTTGTGCTTACCTTGGTACTTAATTAGCTGCTACTTGGAAAAGTTGCAATTCAGATAATTACTGATGTGGGATATGTTTGGTTATGATATGGGAAATATGATTTCCACAAAGACCGTATTATGTTTGTGTTGCCTTAAGAGACTGCAGAAAACAGGACTCCAAGCCAACTTAGTGTATAAGATAAGATAAAGAGGATAGGTCCTTTAATTCCAGGCCTGAGGCCCATAGGAATACATATGATGTATCCTCGTGTCCACGGGGTTCCACAATTTAAGGTATTAACCCATCCAATCTCAGATCTATCCACTCCCCAGCACCTCCCCCCAGCATGCCCCTCTGGAAATTGAGGCACGGGGCTCTGGGATCCCCTCTTCCTCAACCTCCTCTTCATCACAGCACATTCAGTCCTTGGGAGTTCCTTCAAAGCTCTGGGTCTGAAGGTTGCTGTGCCTGCGTGGTATCTTGTTCTCCAGGCCAGGTGCAGATGTTCTTAAACAGAATGAAGGCCTACCTTGAGGGAAGTCTAAACAAGCTAACGGAATTTTGAGAGAGTGATATGGAATGGGGTAACAGTGTTGGGTTAATGTGTAAACTACTGTGCTACAGGGTAAAGGATATTATACAGCTACTTCTAAAATCTACAAAAAGCTAAAAATCCAAAAAGCCATAGTCATCATTTGCTTGGAGTT
Organism: Pipra filicauda; assembly: GCF_003945595.2. NCBI lineage: Eukaryota > Metazoa > Chordata > Aves > Passeriformes > Pipridae > Pipra > Pipra filicauda. Next base: position 86,247 of record NW_024104284.1, read on the forward strand.
AGCAGATAGGGAGTTTACCCTTGACTCCCCACTGCTATTATTGCTGTTCCCCGGGAGTGAATGTAGTATTAGGTGATAACTAGAACTTCATTTTACAATAAGCAACAATGCCAGATAAATAAAGTATCTGATTTAGTTAATTTTATCACCCTTTCCCCCCCAAATACCTATAGGTCTGTAGTAGTTGAAGGACTAAACATGCTGGTCTGTTTTGCTTGTTATAGGGGAAATCCTTGTAGCCTATCAGTGAAATTGGAAATTGGCTCTTTCTTCACAAGCCTTGGCAAAGAGCCATGGCTTAAGAAACAATTAAAAAGGGACATGGCTTTGTAGCCCTTTAGTCTCCAGTTATCCAAAGTGCTTCTTCAGCTCTTTAAGATGCTTCTCACACTAGATGAGTTCCTGCTAACTGGAAGAACCATGAAGCAGTCTGCATAGTCTGCTCAATGACAGTCTTCTCAAACTCTGGGGCTGCTCCCTGAAAATAACTGGTTTGGTCCATCACACTGTATAAAACTCCACGTAAATAACAGATGATGTTTCTAGTATCAAAGGTGTTCTTTCCCTTCCTTGTCTATCTTGGCAGGAGATTTGCTGACAAGTGACCTGAGAAACTTAAGAAGCAGAAGAGACAAAAAAAAAAATAAAGGCATTTCTAAATCACAATCATAAAGTATTAGTCTATGCTATTGTTGGAGAGCATTGACTTGAGCCAGTGTGAACAGCTACCTCACAGGCAGTTGAGGTACCAATGTGGGCTTTCATGGGACAGGCTGTATCAGGACAACATGTGCAGCTTACAAACAGATAAAATCAGTGCCTCAGAGAAACAGGAGCTCTTTATCCATATGAGGAATATGTGAAGAAAGCACCGGGGAGCTTGGACTCATATCTTGAGTCTTGGATGCTTTTTGGCACCATGCAGCATCAACATGTCCCGGTGCTGGAATCCTTAGAGTTCAAAAGTAAATTCAGTCAGTGTCTGTCTTATGTTTTTCTGTGTGCTTTGTTATCATCTTACCACAAAGCAACTGTTGTCTTTACAGCACTGAATACTTATATTTTTTCTTTCAAGATCATAGTGATTTCCTTTGTAGTGAAAATGTGTGCTACTTAGCTATTTTCACATAATCAGAAACCAGCAGAATGCATTGTCAAATTGAAAATAAACTTCTGTCTTTTCTATCTAACACTTCTTAACCAAGGGAAATTTAAAGGCAAATTTTTCAATACCTTCTCAGCACTATTTGACTTACAAATGATCCGTGTTATTTTAAACAAGGAAATTACACTCGTTATGGCCAGAGTTCAATAAAGAATGAGCAGTCGTGCAGGGATTTCCCATGCCACTGTATGGTTTTCAGAGTATTCTGCTGACAAAATCACTCTGTCCATAGACTTTTTAAACAGAACCAGGAGAAAAGATATTTCTAGCAGATTTGCTTTTTCATAAGTACAAGGGGGAATGCTATTTCACTATACAGATCAGGGAAAATCATGGGATTTTTTTTCTGTTTTTTAATTCAGTAAACTATAGTTTATTCTCAATTTAGGGGCAGCTAGTTTATTATTCTTTGCCTCCCTACTGTTTCAGTTCTTTGAGGGGGAAAAATGCTGTCGTGGGTTGACCCTGGCCATATTCTAGGCACCCACTAAAATCACTAAGAGCTGGGAGAAGTCACACAGGCAAAACAAAACTCAGTGTGAGCATGGTACTAAAATTTATTACTAACAGGATAAGAGCTAAAGAGTGACAAATAAAACAGTCTTAAACACACTTTCCAACCCCCCCCTCCTTCCTTCCATGTTCTCCTTCCTCCCCCTGCATCAGTGCAGGAAGAGAAGTCCACCCACGGAGCAACAGGTCTTCCAAGTCTGCTGTCCTGTGGGTCACCCTTCCATGGACTGCAAGGGGACAGCCTGCTTCACCATGGTCTTCACCATGGGCAACAGGGGAGCCAAAGCTCTGAGTCCTTCCCCTATTCCGTGGGGTCCCTCCCACGGGAAACAGTCCTTAATGGACCTCTCCAACGTGGTTCCACCCCCCCGGGGCCGCAGATCTTCCATATCTGTCATCCCGAAGGTCATTCCTCCATGGGGTGCAGGGGATCTCTACAGCCCGATGGTTTTTCATAGGATGCAGTCTTTAATGGATGAGTTGCACCAATGTGGGTCCCCCACAGGGCCATGAGTTGAGTCCTACCCGGGAATAACCCGCTCCGGCACAGGCTCCTCTCCACAGGTCACAGATCTTGGGAAGGACCCCTCTCCCTCCTGGGCCTCCCACGAGGGTAACAGTCCTCCTTCATGCATCCACTTGTTCCCGCATGGGCTCAGCTGCAATGCGGTGGGGCCACCCCGGCCCACCTCGGCTTGGCCGGAATGGGAGGGGGAGCAGTGCCCGCCGGCGGGGCCGGCCTGGCCCGGCTCAACTCCATTGCCGTGCCTGCCCTGGGCCAGCTGCCGTGGGGCCCCAGGCTGTGGCCACCACCCCTGCCCGGGCCCGCTTGGCTCCAGCACCACACTTGCCCTGGGCTAGGGCCATGTTGGCAACTCTCCTGGCTCCAATTTATTCTGTGCAACAAACTTTTTCTTAAATACGTTATCACAGAGACGCAACAATTAGCTCTCCCTTGGCCATCAGCAGGAAATCCCTCCTGTAGCCAGCTATCATTGGCTCCACGGGGGGGAGGGGGGAACTTCTAGCAGCTTCTAACAGAAATCACCCCATGTAGCCCCCCTCCGTTACCAAAAAAAAAGCAAACCCAGCCACAGAAACCCACGACAAATGCATGCCTCAGATTCCCTTTTGGCTCTTTCTAACCTGAAGTGCTAGGGGAGCGTTGTGTAAGGAATAGAATTACTTTAAGTGACTAGTGATTTCTGCTGTAATTGCCCTGAACATTTAAGTCAAGATAACCATATTTTCCTTTTTAAAGATTTAGTGAAGTGTCTTGAGAAGTCCTGGATCTCTTTAACTATCTCTTTAGCTCAGGAGTACACAGAGTGAACCATAGGTGCAAATCAGAATATTGACATATCTACATACTTGACTTGCACCTAGAGTTTTGTAGGTAAACGTGCAAGTCACCCTGAGCTGTACATGCTCTGAGCTGCTGGTTCAATTATTGGTGCTTGAAGTGGACACAATGAACTCTTATCTTTGTTCATAAGTGAAATCCTAAAGTTATGGTATTTTTTAAAGAAAATTTCTAAAAAGAAGAATTCGGTTTTCACATTTTCCCTCTGTTTCTTTACAAGCTAGACCTTGTGTCAGGACAAGGTGTTACAGACAGGTGTCTTACAGAATAATGACAAAATGGTTTGATTAAAAGCCTGTAAGACCCCAGCCCTGGAGCTACAAGCTCAACCAGGAGTTTCACTTTAAAAAATATACAAGGCTCCAAAAATTCCCCCACCAAATATTTAGAAGAGCCCTTGCTTCTTTAATACCTTGAGGTAGAACAAGGAGAATATGCTACACAAGTTTTCTGAGGAGATACTTTTACTGATAACTTTAGAAAATAAGGAAGTAAATAAGAGAACTTGGCAAAAGATTAAGAGGGTAACAAACAACAAAAACAAAGCATTCCACAATGCAGACTTAGCAGTTGCTAACCCATAAAATTTAGCAAAATCCAACTTATTACCAAGTTACCCAAAATATTAAGAAAGGAGATTAAGAGAAGAATTAGGAGTAAAGAAAGAGAGAGAGTAAGAGAAAAAGATCTACCACCAGTGAGTCCTGTGTAAGTCCAGTTTCCTCGTGGTAGGTCTCAAGTGAAAATGGAGCCATGTGTTGCTGTTTTTATGTGCTTACCGCCTGAGGCCACTCCTGTCAGGCGGGACTTCTGGCCCACTGGCCATTCTGTGGCTCTGGGGCAGAGAAAGGGGCAGTGCTCCTGGTGTGCCAGCCAACCTAAGACTGGATTATGGGCTCCGGGGAGTGTGGTGTCTTGAAGTGTTTCCAGGCTGGCTTTGACTGGCAGCTGCCCTGGGATTGCCCAGCAGACTCCAAGGGTCCAGTGACTGACAGCTGCTCCAGGGTTGCCCCAGGACACTCACAGGGGCTGGCATGTGGGATACAGCATTACCTCACCTCCATGAGATTTGACCTATCCTTCCCCCATGCCCCCCACATGCTTGAGTTGGTTCCAACCCAATAATATAATAATCCAGTGTTTTACAAAACCACAAGAAGTAATGGTAGCTATAAATTGCATATTAATTTACTATGTGAAATGGTAACATTCATTTTTATAATCTTGGCTAGTAATAAAACGGAAAGTGCCAATAGAAACAAAGATATTTACATTATCTAGGAGTTAAATAGGTTATACACTGCATCAGTGAAATTTTGCGCAACATTCTGTAGTTAATTTAACTCCTACTCTCTTATGTTATTTCTGTTGGGGAAAACATCTGGCTGAAATGACCTTTTCAATTTTCCTTTTGCCTTTTTTAGGCTGATGAGCAAGCCATGCTAGAAGATACATTGGTTGCATTGTTTGACTTGGAAAAAGTTACTTTTTACTTCAGACAATCAGAGCCAGAACCATTATTTGCGAGTGAGTAATTAATATCTGGGCTTTACTGTTTTTGTAACATTTTTTGTTCCTATAGCATCACCTCCCACAGGGAATGTTATGTAACTTGGAATTATGGAGAATAAGTATATCTGTAGCTCTCCTAACATTCCTAGATGTCCTGAGATACAGCTATCATCAGTGAAAATGCAGAATCGTTATCTGGCAATGTCAGTAACCTTGGGGCAAAATTGTTTGCTTAGCTGAATTTTCCATTGAGAGTATGTGACTGAATCAGGAAAGTCCCTGGAAGACCCAATTATTATTGAAGAAACGTGTAAAAATATCTTGAATGTCTTAGTAGGGAAATGCAACTGATGTGAGATGGAGAACCCTATTTCATTTTACTGTCTGAAAACCAAAGTAGATAGTTGAAGAGTTCCTTGAAATGAGATGGCAAACACTATTAGGATAGCCTTAAATTGGGCAAGAAGTTTCTCTGAGACCTGCTGCTGCAGACAATCAAGGTCCTGAACCCTTCCTCCCAAAACTCGCCCAACTCACCAGGAAGGAACTGCCTTTGCAGTCTGCTGTTCATACCCTTCACTTATTTTCAGCTATTCCTTTATTAGTCTGTGTTCATCTGGTAGATATTTTCCTGCAGTGAACTTTATTTAGTGAGCAAAAAGTCCTCATTTTTTCCCTTCTCATAACTCCCCTGGGAGGGAGGAAAGCATGTCTGCTTCACATCAAGCCATTCTGAAACAATTCCTTTGCTGGATTGAGACCACACATGAGAGAACTTCTGCAGTAACCAAAACCAGAAGACACAAAGCCATCCACAAAGCTGCCTTGGGTCTGAAGAATTCAGTAGCACAGGGCTATTAGTCAGGTAGGAATTAGCCTGTATAAGACCATAGTTAATTTGGTATAATTCAAGTAAGGCTTGAAATGTTTTAAAAAGAAGCCCTGCTGGACCAGATAACAACATGTTACAGGAGGGCCTCCTGATGGGGATTTAACCTTATACCTATGTCATGAACTGTTCATATTGCTGTGTTTTCCAACTGAGGTGCCTATGCAAATAAGTGGAAAGTCCATGTGTTCGAGGATTGTAATATATTCTGTATTTTCTTTGGGTTTAAGTGTTGACACTACAGTCATCCTGGTTGTGGTTACAGAAGACAAGTAACTGGCTTTTTTTTTTTTTTTCATTTATGTTTCTGCATAATCAATAAAAGAAAAAAAGTCTTATTACCAAAAGTAGTGAAAAATGTCCTTTTAGAATCTTTACCATTTAGGTATGTGTACAGTGTAAAAACTACGTAATGTTAATACTGATGCAAGTCACTATGTTTTATTGTTACTGCTTTCAACTTGGAGACATCTATGGAAACAGTACTTAAACAGGAAATACATAAAAACATTAAATTGATTTAAACTGACTTTCTCTGAAAGATTTAGCTAAATACGAAATTTTTGTAAACTTTTGCTAATGCTCATTGCATGTTAATCACCTGTCATAATACACATGATGTATGTTGGGGAATCCCTGTAACTGCAATATGATGCTACTGGTTGCTCCAAACCCTGCACCAATTGATTTATTATAATATTTAGCCTGTCAGAATCTCATGTGATGTTCTCTTACAGTTTTCTGTTCTACCACAATACATTTATTTTCTCAGTTGAGTCCTGATTTTCAATAATAATTTCATTAATATGCTGATAGCTATTGTATATTTACTTGTGTTCTATTCCATACAAATCTGAAGAGAATCTGATGCTGTATATCACATTGATATTATACATGGTGTACTTCATGAAGGCCTGTGAAATGTAGCTAAAGGTATCCTTCCAGTGGTTTCAAACTGTGTGCTGGAGATAGATGTGCAGTCCTCAGGCTGGGGCACCTCTCCTATGAGGAAAGGCTGAGAGGGCTGGGACTGTTCAGCCTGGAGAGGAGAAGGCTCTGGGGAGACCTTATAGCACCTTCCAGTACCTAAAGTGGTCCTACAAGAAAGCTGGAGAGGGACTTTTTGCAAGGGTATGTTGTGATAGGACAAGGGGGAATGGCTTTAAACTGGAAGAGGCAGGTTTAGATTAGCTATCAGGAAGAAATTCTTTACTGTGGGCATGGTGAGGCACTGGAACAGGTTGCCCAGTGAAGTTGTGGATACCCCATCCCTGGAAGTGTTGAAGGCCAGGCTGGATGGGGCTTTGAACAACCTGGTCTAGTGAAAGGTATTCCTGCCCAGGCCAGGGGGTTGGAACTAGATGATCTTTAAGATCCTACCAACCCAAACCATTCTATGTTTCTCCCTATTTAGAGGGAATACAAGTAGAATGTTTCCAACTACATTATTTGCTGAGTATTTTTCTTGTCAGTGACAGTCTGTCAAAGATGATGGTCACTGCTTTTCTGTTTATCTACTCCCTTATAATGGTTAGGCCAAAACTGACCAAAGCAACACCATGTATAATGTAAAATACTGAATATATTAGTTGTGTCTGCAGTAATTTTTTATCTAACCATGTGAATTTTGGGTGCAACAGTTTCCGTAAAAGGATGTGCCATTGCTTTCAATGAAATTGTGACACTGGCTGTATTTTTAGATGTACCAATCACGTACCAAGCAGAAGGAAGCCGGCAAACGCTGAAGGTTTACTTCTACCTTGATAGTTACCATTTTGAACAGCTTCCTCAAAGGCTGAAGAATGGAGGGGGATTTAAAATCCACCCAGTACTTTTTTCACAAGGTAACTTGAGTTTTAATTCACCCTCACCCTGCTTCTTTCACATAACAGTTAACTTTCTTTAAAACCTCACCTATTTTCTCTGATTTAAATCCTTTGTAACTATAAGGGCAAAATGCTTATATTTAAACATCATTTAATGTGGGCATTTATTTAGATCTTTGAATTAAAATGTAAATTTAAGAAATGCTGATATTTGTGATAAAAAATAGAGGCATGGGTATAGGTTTCTAAGTTTATGCCTGTTGTATGATTCCAACAGCAATGGACAATAGTTAGACCATGAAACTTGCTTTTCTATTGCTTCATATTTGAGGACTAAATTGTTATCCCCTGAGAATTCTGTCTCTTTAAAATGTTATGAAGAGTTAAATAACATTTTCAGGCGTTTGTAGTTATTGCTCTGTAAACATTACAAAGCAAGGAATGGCGGAGCTGATGCTCAGCCTATTCATAAATTAGAGGCAGCCTGCATTAGCAGCGGTGTCATTACAGTCATCAAGAGCGTGAAGTTTGCCTCACTGAAATGGTGAATGTGAGCTGCTCATTGCCTTGAGCCGCCTTTGATTTCAGAGGGAGCTGAAAGTACTCCCTACCTTGCGAAAGGCTTCAAGGGTCTATAAGGAATAGGCGGAAGTCAGGCATACAAATGAAGGATTCGAGAAGGGCTTGGTCTCTGATAGATAAGCAGGATGTAAAAGGAAATAGTGAACAGAAAGATACATGGAGAAATAGCTGAATTTACTATAAAGTTAAAATACACTATTTTTTAAAGATAAGATCCCTGAAGTCTTATTTTTAAACAAACTAATAAAGACTTCAGTGGATTTCTTTTGAAGAGATTGATTTCAGGCATAGGGGAAAATGCGAATGCTGAGCAGGAGACATGTTTCAGTAGGGCAGACAAAAAGGCACATGAAAGAGAATAGAAAATAGCTTGGTTTCAGGAATTCCTGAATTCCTGGAAATACTAAATTTTTTTTAGATTGGGGAGGGGATTCAGTGTGCTACAGGATTTATTTTGCAAATTTTTTTCCCCTTTCTGTTTCCAGAAGCCCAAAATATTTGCTTCTTTGGATAAGCATATTTGTAGAAAGCTAAGGGAAAAGGGCAAGGATCCATTCAAGTGTTTACATATGCTTAATAATGTTCAGTGGTATAGAAGGTTTCTTCTTTCTTTACCATATCAAATTTCTTTTATTTTTAAGGACCTCCCTCCAAAATAGTCCATTAGACTCCAAGAATAGGAAGTCTTGGATAAGAATTTAAATCCTAGTGGTTAAATCATTATTTTGTTCAGGTTTTACCTCATTAATGAGTGGATTGGGATTCTATTTTTTACTTCATTCCTATGAGGTTTGGCTGAGCTGCCATCAAACTAACTCAGTACATTCCCATCTGTAACTAAAAATCATTAGCTAAAAATGTAAGTTCCTTGTGAAATGGAATCTTGCTTCCCAAGCCTATCAGGGCTGAGCCATTTCCTGCCTAAAATACAATGGTTTATGATATTTTCAAATGGAACATTTAGAAAATGATGGTTTTGTAATACTTTGTCAGAGACACAGGTAAGCGTACATCAGTCTCTTTATCTCTGTGTTGCTGTATTCCGAGTGGCATAGCTCCATGCCTAAAATTAAAAGTCTATGTATTTGCAGGATTGGCACTGTAGACATTTTTTCAAGTTTTTTTAATATTTACCTGGGCTATATTATCTATCCCTCCATTTATAAAAAACAGTTTCGTGCAACCGTATACCTAGGTGTGTATATATTCAAATGGATCCTGATTTGTAGGACTAGAGGCTGAGAATGTTGAGATATTGCTATTGGCATTTAGATTTCTCTATTTCCTACATTAGAATTAAGATCTCAGCAATAAATAAGTTTAATGAGAGACACTTTATTTAAAATTAAAATTCAGTTTATTTAAAATTTTGTATGTTTTTTGACATTTTTCAGTTTTTCATAGAATCGTAGAATAATTCAGATTGGAAGGGACCTCAGGAGATCTCTGGTCCAACCTCCTGCTCATAGCAGCGTCATCTGGGACATGAAACCAGGTTGCTCGGGTGTCCAACAAATAGGATCTTGCAAACACCAAGGGCAGAAACTGCACAACCTCTTAGGTAGTCTGTTACTCTACTTGACTGCCCTAATGGAAAATATTTTTTTCTTTCTTTCAAGTTGAAACATCTCTTGTTTCAATTTATGTCGACTGTCTCTTGTCATGCCAGCATGCACTGTTGGGAAGAGCTGGCTCGTCATAGTGGCCCTTCTACTCAGCTCTTTCCAGTTGGTCTGCAGCTTTCATGTTCTGAGTAAATTGAGGACAAGCACTCCTTTAAGCCTACTGGCCATGCTTATGTTAATATGGTTTAGGAGGATCTTGACCATCGTGGTTGCCAGAGGACACTGCAGGCTCATGTTCAGCCTGCTGCCTAACGTGACCCTGAGTTCATTCTCAGCAGAGCTGCTCCTGGGCTCTGTCTTTCCAGGTGCAGAACTTGACATTTGTCCTTGTTCAGTTTCACAAAGTTCCTGCTGGATTTCTCCATCCTGTGCAGGGCCTCTTTATATGGCCCTGCACTTGAGTATATTTACTGCTTCTCCCAGTTTGGTACCTGCTGCAAGCTTGACTTACCTCCTCCATGTCAGTGATAAAGACACAGAACAATATAGATCCCTGTGCTATTCTGCTTTTAGTGGGCTTCTAGGTAGACCTTGTCCCATTAGGAGAGTCTACCCATTCTTCAAAGTTGTTTTCCCGTTTGGTTATCTATACATTCAGACCATAATATCTTAACTTGGATGGAAGAATACCATAGAAGACATGTTTGTAAGGAAAGCTTCCTTATAAAGAGCTTTCTAATAAATTAGGTAGAAAAATGTTAAACCCTTCAGAGAGAGGAGAGCCAAAGCACACAGTGTGGGAGTGCTTGCATGCACCTGTGAGCATGGCCCCTGCAGAGGCAGAAATGTGTGCTCCAGCCAGTCCCGACAGATGACTGAGTTTCCCGGTTGGGTAATCTAATTGAATAAAACCAGCTTCGTGCCAGTAAAATAAGCAGTAGGGATTATCAGTTCTGTTTGTACTAACGTGCTGTTGTAGATGGAGTTCAGTGGATATTTTTGTGTGCGCTTTCTCGTGTGACTTAGTGCCAAGGAAGTTAAGAAGCAAGTCTGTCTGTTGAAATTTAATATTTTTCACACAGAAGTAGAATTACAAACTCTGAGAGCACAGCGAGTGCAGTTTGCATGTTCTTTCACATTAAGCAGTACAAACAGAATTAATATTCCTTGTGGAGCTGAAGCTGTAAGACAGCAGCATGTTTCCATCAAAACTCTGCGTATTGCTTACATTTTCTAATAGGGTGATGGATTCTTAAATTGTGTATGGATTACTAAAGTGACCATATTCCTAATTGTAAGGTCTTTAATGCTTGTCCCCAAAAACTTTCATTTCACCCTGTGGTTTATGTCATAGATCAATAAGGTTGACCTCTTAATGGGAAGATCTTTATTTTTACAGTCCACATTTTCTTGAGAATCTTTCAAACACTTGATTTGACTTCACTAAAGAGAAGGTTACACCCCATGAAGCCCTGAAAGCAAAGGGTCTGGGGGAATGTTTTTGGGGTTTTTTGTTTTTTGTTTTTTTTAAATCTGTTGCTAGGAAAACAACCCCAAAATGGAATGGTAGCGCATTCATTTTTTCCCCCTCTTTTTAATTTCTGTGCAATGCTTGTAGGAGGGGCATAAAAATATTTCCTTTAATTCAAGATTTTTTTTAGTTCCTGAGTTCTTGTAGCAATATTCATTCTTGCTTTGGTGAAGTGAATACAACAAAAGTGGACACAGACAAGTATTTGACTTCACTTACCTGAGCCTTGAAAAAGAACTTCTAGGATGTTTTCAGAGATCCAGAGAAGTTTGCTTTACTTGATCTAGAAGAAGGTATTCACATTATCAGTGGGAATAACTAGAGGTTCAGGTGCTCCATATCTCCCAAAATTGGACTTTGTGAGAAGTTGTTAGGTCTCCCTCTGTGAAAGTAACTGCTACATTAATCCTTTATTTCCACTGCCCCAGCTCATTCTACTGTTTTATTCCAGGATATATCAAAACTAAATCTCACATTTACATTCACAGTGCAGGAATACTTTAATTAGAGCAAAGGAATTCAAATTATCACTCTCCTTTATATTTTCCACAGGGCAAGAAATACAATTTTTCTTGTAAATGAAATCTTTAAGAGAGATCTGTATGAATTTGATGACATACAGAAACAGCTCAGCGATCCACAGTAGGGTCACAGCCTCAAGGTTAAAAAGTAATTCACTTGTGTGTGAACAAAACTACAAAGAAGGCAATTACTAAATATTTAATACTGATCTTTCTCTTTTCCATTCTCCTTTCTCTTTTCACAGCACTGGAGAGCATGGAAGGATACTATTACAGAGACAGTGTCTCAGTAGAAGAATTTCAAGCTCAGATTAATGCAGCCTCACTAGAAAAAGTCAAGCAGTATAACCAGAAACTACGGTGAGTAATAAATCAATATTCCTGAGCTTAGTTTGCAAAGTTCTGCTTTTCAGTTCAGTTTCCGTGACACATCTTTAAACTGAAATGTGTTGTATGGTGGTTGTTTTTTGGTGCATAATTGAATAAGATCCAAGATTCGTGGTTCTGACTTTTCTGATTTCTGCACTGTTAAGTTACTTTTTACAAAATTGTTTTCCCCTGAAAACTATAGCTATAGTTGCCTCGAAGTTGTTGTAATAATGCATAGAGAAAAGAGAATGTCTACTTGATCACAAATGGAGTATCAAAATTGCTAAACATTATGATCTGATTTTACAGACTGTATTTACCTAATTTCTACAGAACAGGACTTGAAAAATAGTGCTGTTTTCCTCAAAGCTGAGCATCTTCCTCCTTGCACCCCACTATGCTAATGGGAATACATAAATATTTGGATACCTGCAGCAGCATCGGCTACGGGTTACAGAGTACATGCTTGCCTGTATATGTAAAAATTATGCAGCTGTGTTTTGGTAAATATTTCATTAAGAAGTTGCACATAAAGAGAGAATTTCTGCTGTACAAAATAATCTATTAGTTGAAGTAAAATAATGAAGATGGGTACATAGACCACTCTTGCATCTCACTGTATCTGTGAAAAACACCTGTTTGAGTACACTTACATGCCGCATGAGCTTAAGATGTAAAGGACTGTGGTAAAATCACATCTATACACTCTTAAAATTCTTGAATTAGATGGAAACACTATCATTTCACTAGAATGATAAGGCAGTTTTTAAAAGCAGCAGAGAACATGAGTTAAAAAAAAGGTTAAGGACATTGGAGGAGGGGAAAGAAGATAACGAGGGTCCCATTTGCAATTCCTTCACGTGTTGGTCCACTCCTGTCTTTGGAAGGTTTTTTTCGTGGATCTTGCAAAACTGTTCCTCTATTTTGTTACTAAAGCAGTGGACTTTCTAGATTGTGTTTTAATGTAATTACTACTATAACAAAAGTGATTTTAAAGCCAGTTGCATTCAGTGAGTACATTATATTTTATTTTATTGGTGACATCTGTGTCAATGCACTTCTATATCAAGGACAAATGTACTTATTTAGTCTGTTTTCTACCTTCTTGTATTAGCACTTCATATTTGGGGAAAAAGTTCCTCCTGAGTATTTATGTGACAAGGCTTATGTTATAAATCAGTTTTACAGAGCCCTTTGGTCATGCCAGTATTTAGCCTCAATGAAGTCAGATAGTGTTAGAAAGAGATTGTATCAGTTGGGCAAGGCAAGACTTTTTGTGCTGTTTTTTTCCTATGAATAGGACCAATTTAGCCTCCCATGAAAATCCTTAAAATAAATTCTTCCTGACTCTGTGCCCTGGTGTTCCCTGACCTTGGTTACCTCATGTGTTAGGTCCTCCATTCATGTTGTGGCTTTAATGAGGTACATTCCTCTTATGGTCTTGTGACTCACAGCTCTGATCAATTGCTAAGCTCCAAAGCCTAATTTTGCAAGAAGTTACCATGAAAAAGTTATTCAACAAAAATTACCGTGAGGATCTCTGCGCAGTCACAAGAATAGGAAAATTTTGGATTTTTTTTTTTCAGCCCTCTAATGTCTGTTCAGAACATTCAGTAATTGATTTGTTTGCTTTCCGGTGAACTATACCCATTTCTTAAGTGAGGCACAAACAGCTTCAGGAATTAACTGACATAATGTGAAGAGGAAAAACAGAAAAGCAGATGCTTCATTCTTTTTCTGCTGTTTGCTAGCCTGTGTAGGTGTTTGGCCAGGAGAATCTAATAAAACAGAAAGTAACTACAGCAGCAAAAGATATTAACATTTGGATAATTGCTCTGAAGAAGAACAAAACGTGAAATTGAATATTCCCTGGAAACATGTTGCAGTGCAATAATACTGAAACTCTTCAAGTGGAAGAAATCCTGTGTGCAGAACCTCTTAATCAATAATAAAATAAGTCATTCAAGATACAATCCATAAACCATTCTTTCTCCATATAAAAGGAATGCATTGCTTGCTTGTGAAATGATCATCTGATGACCGTCTTATAATCTCTCCATCACTACAGCAGCCAAAGCAAATGAGAGCAACAGCAAAGGAAAAAGCAGTTGGAGAAGAGGATGGAGACAGGTGGGAATTGAAGGCAATGGCTGGCAGTGACACTTTCGAGGCACAGCCGAGGCACAGCCAAGGCATCCATTGATGAGAACTCTTGATACATTTTCAACTTCTCTTATTCCTGATGCATTGAGATAATAATGCTCCAATAATAATGTGAAACGGAAGAGACCACTTTGTTGTGTATGGTCCCACTTACAAACAGAGCTGTTGACCTAACTTGGTATATACCTAAGTAGGACAGTAAATTAAAAAATGAGTAGTACCTTTACTCAACTAGCTCTTAATTTCTTACAGTAAATTCTTCTTAAAGTTTGAGTACATAGCACAAATCAGTTACTGATGTGTGCTTTAAAAGAAATTAAAATCAATTAATGAATTATTTATTTGAATGAATCAAAATATATATTAGTAAATTTTTAGTGAATTTCAGGAAGGATAACCATTATCTATCATACAAAGTCACGAAGCTGAACCCTTGCTTTTATTGCAGAGTTCATTCATATATATGAAACACTGACCAGCTTTTTCACAGTATCAGAAGTGATGCAATAAATCCAGGTGCAAAATTGCCCTTCTTGACACTGATTTGAGCATTATGAGACCTTCTGTCTTTCATGGTTCTTGCTTTGGGGCTTTTACAAATACTACCTCAGCTGTGAAATAGTCATTGATAAGATTATAATTTTTATGAGAATGCATGAAAGACAGTTGAAAATCAGTTATAGAATTTCATGTTTATGTGGAATGGAGAGAATGTCCCTCCATCTTCTGTAATATACTTTACTCTAGCTATTTGAATCTAATTAGTAATATAAGGGAACTTTTATTCTAAGACCAGCTGAAGTTGAGTTTTTCTACAATTCCTCAGGCAATATCCTCTACTCGAGCAACACGTTGGAAATCCTTTATTGAAATAAAGGTGTTATTGAAAAAAAAAACCAACAAAACAACTAATGCCTAGTTTATGAAATTTCTGAAACTGCTGAGAAATACTTAGCATCTGACCTACAACTGTTCTTAATAACTATTCTTATTCTCTTATTTCTTTTTCACGGCACTTTTTTTTTTTTACAGTTCACCAATTGTTTTTCTGTGACACTGATAAGGAAAATAAAGTTATGTTGAAATTCTATTTGTGAGCTGAGCTGCTGCTAGTAGTTGCCAGCAATGTAAATTTAACATCATCAAATTGTTTGCTAATGAGAAACATGCAGTACGTCCAAGTGAAAGTAATTAGGTCAGCAGAGATTTTCAAGATCTTTATTACTATGTGTTTGATAGCTCAGCAGTTGTCTTCTAATTTAGAAGAGGACTAAAAAGAACCTGGGTATCTGCCCTCCATGGAGGTTCCTGTTAAGTAAGCCCATTCTGTATTCTCTTACCTCCTCCCACTTGTCCCAATCTTCCTTTTTTGGTACTCCCTGACTTTCAAATAGGTTGTTTTCATCCTGACTCAGTCCTTTTGCTGTTACAGATACCAGACACCGTTTTGCTTCAACAGTGCACAGCACAATGCTGTTCAAATCCATAATTACTACAAATGCTGATAGGAATAACAAAATCTCACAAAAGCGCTGTATTTACTTGGACTGCTTGTTTGATTTAAGTATGCTCTTACCAATCTTGAGTCATGTAATTGTAAAAGATTGAGGGTAGACTTCAACTGTAATTTTTGAAGCATTACTGTTTTAAGAATTATTTATTTAAAATACATTCTGTCCTTTGAGTATAGTTTTTATATTTGCTAAAGGTCTATTTCCTGCAGAGTGAGGCTCAATATGGTAGCTATTACTGCATTGCATAGAAATAAGTCTTAAGGTCCTTACAGTGATCAAAAGATTAGTTGGAAGCTGGAACAGACCCTGATAGACAGATTAGCTGGATGGCCATAACTCAGCTAATGCTTGGAACTGAATAGTGGCTTTAAAATAAAACATTTAGTTGGATATCAGAACAGTTTTTATGCTCAGAGAAATAAAATTTTGGATTAGCTTCCTGCAAAAAGTAATCCATTTCTAAAATGGATTTTGAGTGTAGGAATGAAAACTTCTGTAATGTTTGTCCAAGTTATCAAAATTTTGGACTTTATGGCCCATGATGGGACTTGGACACTAGAGTAGTAAGATTTCTCTACCAGTCTTCCTTTCCCTGTGAGTATTTGACATTTTATCAGATTAATCTGTTGTTGTATGTATGAATTCTCATTCATGTGTCCCTCCTATGACATTCTATTGAACGGCAATTTTCTACAGGTGCTCCTGTTTACCCAATTAATCAGAAAAGTCCAGGCACATCTGGGATGTATCGCAAAGGCAGAGAGGATGTTCAGGGCACAGGTCTTTCAGTGGGGTGCAGGGCTGTGGCTGTACTAAGTATGCTTCCAACTTCTGGGTCTCTGCAGAAAGCTTTGTTGTCATTGTTAACTTCAAGAGCAAACCGCAGTTGACTATAGGTGCTGAAAACTGCACATCAATATACCTTTTTGGATTCCAAAACTGTCTATGCAGATAATTTTTACCTGATGAGAAATTAGTGAAATCAGTGGGTTTTAGATACATAAGCACTTTTAATGCTTCTTCAGCACCTATGCTTGCATTTAGAAATCTAAACACCTCTAACATTTGTTTCCTGATGCTATGGTGGCTAAGACTGGGAACATTCAGAGGAAAAGAAAAAAATAATAGATGAAGGGGAGGTTTAGGAGAGCTTTACTTTCCAATTAATTTTCTTTTATCCCCAGTATGGCACTTTCTTGTGACACCTCTGACTATATGATGACCCAGTTCTTTACTCCAGAGATAGGATCATGCTGTGGGAAAGACAGCTGGGGGTTGCTGGACAATCCCACCACTGGTGTAGGTGCTAATTAGCACTGTGTAGTAATTAACTCGTCTGTGCATCAATAGAAAAGAAAAGGTCTGGAAAAAATGTTCCTTGCTTCCTGCCTACCATTCTGTGTGATTTGGAACTATTCTTTGAAGTCAGCTGTGTCCAGGTTTATTGGCAGCTACAGTAAGCCTGTTGTACTGCCATAATAGAGAAAAATTAAAGCAGGCAGTAAAGGGAAAAGACCATTTTTGTGGGGTCTCGGGGGGAGGGGTTTGGGGTTTGTTTTTTTTTCTCCTATGTTGCTACTTTCTTGGATATCATTTTAGGAGGTAAATGGAAGTCTGTATGCTAAGGAAGCAATTATAATCAGTGAATCTAATGACAAATGATTTAGCTAACTACCCTCATTACACTGAACATCTGATTACACTGAATGTAGTATTTGTCATTTTAAAGAGTTTCATTTACAATGTAGCTTCAAACAATTTCTCTGTCTGAAGACTCCTGTATTTTTTTTTGTCATAAGTAGTCCTCCACAGAGCAATGGAAAACTTAATTGAATTCTTTATTTAGGGATGTTGCAATTCATGAGGCTTTCATATTGTTGGGGTTTCTTGTTTCATCTAATTTTTTGAAAGATAAGAAAAGGAAACTATTTCTGCCCCTAGAATTTATGCAAACATGGAACAAAATCTGTCTGAGGAAAGTAACATCTCTTTTATTTATACATACATGTATACATGCACAACAGTCTCTTAAGATGCAGACTGCTTGGCAGGCTGATATTTTCCTTATCCTGTATAATTTAATAAATGCAGAAAATAGATATGATGGCACTCATGGCTTCAGGTTGAAGTAAAATTCTCTAAGAGTTGCTTTGCTATAAATGAGCTACAATGGCATAAAGGACGTATCCACTTAGGGATAGTTAATTACTATGAAAGCAAGAGCTTGTCTGTCTCTGAAACAAACTGATGAAGGCTCAAGGCAACACCTGTGTTATCACAAAGACCAGATCATATATCAATTCCTGTAATAAATATATGAAAATCCACCTTAAAAGTGACAGATTCCTTCCCCCACTCTTTCCAGTGGAAAGCTTTTCCAAACCAAGCTGCTCATGTGATTAAGAAGCTTATGTTGCTTGTCCTTGTGCCACTCTTGTCCTGTGATTTTAGTCTTACTCTCCTTCATGTCTGTTCACTTCAGTGAACCACATGTTAATGAGCAACTAACAGTTTTTGTCATTGCCATCAAATTCAGAAAAGAACAACCTGAAGAGAGTTACAGGTTTCAAAGCGTGGTTCTGTGGTGAGATTTTGTAGCAGAAAAAAGCAGATGCAAAACTGTTTTCCTGTACTCAGTGTTACCTGTTTGATACATAGCTTTGTATTCAAAAAAGCAACAGTAAAATTGGACTGTAATGCTACATACACAAATTTATCATGTAATTTATATGACTATAAATATTGGAAATCTAATGGCCCTTAGATTTTTAAGATGTTGTTCCAAATGAACTAGAATTTTGTGATTTAAGTCTCTCTAAATGCAAAATCTTTATGAAGAAGAGATAGAAAATCAAGCATTCCTTCTGAAGGATGTAACAAGGAAATAATAGCTTGTCTCCTGATGAACTTAATGAGAAGTACGTTAGGTAAAACAGAAATCAAGATTCATTGCATCTAAGTGAAGCAAGACTAGAGAGAGAATAGAGAGATCTGGGGCAAAATAAATTAAATTTATCTAGCTGGTCTAAAAGATACTGCCAGCTGGCTCGAATTTAGCTTCAGGAAGTTTTTTTCCCCTTTCAGTGCTGTGCTTATTCTGTGAATGTAAATTCATTGTTTCGTTAGACTATTAATACAGTATGATCAGTATTTATTATGATGTTCTGAAATTGGAAATTATGTGTCTTGATAGATAATATGTACTGAGTCTTTGCTCACTAGTTCATCATCTAGTTCATCCTGCTTTCTTTATTCTCCTCAAATGCAGAGAACATATATATGCAGTCATCAAAAGTGGAGCCTTTTCTTTCACTCTGGTCACTGATGGGAGTCCAACCCAAGCCTGCAGCTTGTACAGCTTGTAGCTGTAGCTGAAAGCCTGAAAACCCAATGACTGTTTGCCACATTGTCTTTTTTAACAGTGTATTCCATGTCTGGAATATCAGGAGCTAAAAAGGAGACATCCACTGTCTGAAAGGCAAATGTGGAAGCAATTAGTTAGCATTATTTGTTCAGTGTGGATTTGGCTGTTTGGATAATGATGGGATAAGCAGGAAGGCAGCTGTAACTGGTCTGTGGCTCAAGAACTTCCCTTTCACATCATGAAAAGGATGGTTTCAGGTGCTTTTGGATGTAGGTAGAGATGCTGGAGACTAGATTTCCTGGAAAATAGGAATGTGAAATAGGTATGTGAAAAGTGGGCAGTGTTAAATAGAGCGAATTGGATTTGGATTTGCTTTTGTCATCCATAACTTTCTGTCTTCACATTTCTATGCTCTTATTTCTGAGATCCCCTGTGTTTATAAAGGTTTGAGAGCAGGGCTGTGAAGTGCCTGCTTGGATAGGAGATCTGTTCCTTTGCAAACATCCTTCTCAGTTTGCACCTCAGATACTTGTACTCATCCTAATGCCAATTTCTCAACCTGCCTT
The DNA here is from genome assembly GCF_003945595.2 of Pipra filicauda. NCBI lineage: Eukaryota > Metazoa > Chordata > Aves > Passeriformes > Pipridae > Pipra > Pipra filicauda. Next base: position 105,690 of record NW_024104284.1, read on the forward strand.
ATTCATAGACGGGAGGGAGGTAAATTTGTGGGAGACCAGTAGTTTAGTGAGATGCTGCAGTCTTGCAAGAAAATTGTTATTAAAGAAATACAAAAGTATGTGTGCACATAGATGCCAATACATAGAGATACTGTTTATCTATGTCATAAGTACATGCTTTTTAGATTGAGCTGAAGAAAAGAATTAGGGACACTAACTCCAACACTTCCCAACTCCGCACCTCTGTTCCTTTCTCAGGTTCTTGACTACGATTTTGTACATGATCTTGAATATCTTGTGACTGAGAGACTGAAAATCTAGTAGAATTAAAGCATATTTCCATCCTTCTGTTGCAGACATTTTGAGTTAATTTATATGTATACCACAATGATGTAGAAAATATAAAAGACTGAATTCTTCTCCTCTACAAAATCAAAGTAAAAGCTTTCTAGAGCAGAACCCCCGACTGGCCTTTTTTTAATGCCATAACCCAGTTACTCCCCCCTCTCTTATCGCTTCTTTACTGTCTTTGTATTTTCAAGACAAGATTACCAATACCTAGCATAACCCTATGTGCTTACTGAAACAAGAAATTGAGAATAAGACATGGATTTGCTTGAATTATTTGCATGTACAAAGTTACTCAGGAATGCGTCTCTCTACTGGTCTGGAGCCTTCTTAGGGTTCCATTTGCAATATTTTAAATTTTCAGCATTTTATATGTCTCTGTAGTTTTGGAGGGTACCCTGTAAAATGCTTCACTAAGAAAATGTCAGTACTGCTGCATCTCCTTTGTACTTAAGTTCTGGGAAAACGTCTCGGGAAGGCATTCACCTTGTGATAGATTTTTCTTCTTGAACCCTAAGATGTTTGTTACTTTATCTCAGTGTTAGTTTTCCCTGAGATACTTGTCCCATTATTTGGCATTGTTACTTAGGGGATATCCTACAAAACTCAAATGCAGCAATCAATACTCCCTTGTAGACTTAGTACTGGATTATCTACCTTTTTTTTTTTTTAAGAAAGGTTTTTCTGTTACATTTTAGAGAAATGGTAAGGCTTTAAAAGAAAAACTAGCGTTGCATTTGGAGACAAAGAACTATGATTTCATTCTGGTTCATTTCAAATGGATTAGAAAATATTGTCTAAATTGGGCACCATGCCAAGATTGCCATTAACTTTTCCTATAAAATATGATTAAGGACCTTTACAAGCATTTAGTAATTAAGTGAAGTGCTTTGGAAATTTATATGCTGTCCACAGTTTGTCATGTTCTGTAAAATACTGAAGACAGTTTTTATGAAAAGCAATAGAAATAAAGCACTTGGGGAACATCTGGGAGTGTTATCTGATTGGGGAGGGGGGAATAGTTTCACTTGTAACAGGATACTTTGATGTTTTTAAATGCATGTTGTGTATAGTTGATTTTTTGTTTGTTGTTAAGGTTAATGAATAATTGACTGAATTAATGGAGTAATTCCTATAATTGTATATCCCATTCTAGTGTCCATGTTGCTTCATTTTGTATCCTGAGTTAATTATTTTCTATGTACTCCATTAATGTGTATACTGTTCTATTTTTGGTTTCTGGTTTCATTTAATGCAGCTGAATTTGCTGAAATAACAGTCCAAAGAGAATGAGAGTGCTGAACAGGCTCCAAATGAAGCAGGTTTTCCTATCGCTTGGCAGGAAAGAGCAATATAGGCTTTCAGTCTGATAATGGTCAGTAGAGAGCAGGGTGATGCTTTGTTTTTTAGCTTTGCTAACAAGGAAAAAGGTTGGTCTATTGCTGCTGAGGTAGCTTTTATGTGCTGTGGCCCCTCAAAGTGATTTATGAGTCATTTTCTCTACAAACCTCTTTTCCTTTCAATGGTTTCCAGCTTCCTTTGACACAGAGTACATTCTGGATCATGCAACAGGCTTAATGGAATAACAAAGCTTTGCTGTGCTTTCTGAAGGGATTAATTCAAACCTTAAATTTGGGAGATGTTTTTCAAAACTACAGGCGATAGGAAGAAAAGTCTACTAGAATTAAAAGTGGATGGATTTTTTTATCCACCCAATTATTCCAGATTATTGAAGAATAAAAGCTATTGAAATCTGCAGTCTGCACCCCTGCCCAAAGGACAACAAGGATGGTGAAGGGGTTTGAGGGGAAGCTGTAAGGGGAGCAGCTGAGATCACTTGCTCTGCTTATCCTGGAGAAGAGGAGACTGAGGGAAGACCTCATGGCAATCTCCATCTTCCTTGTGAGGGGAAGAGGAGGGGCAGGCACTGATCTCTTCTCTGTGGTGACCAGTGACAGGACCCAAGGGAATGGCCTGAAGTTTTGTCAGGGGAGGTTTAGGTTATCCAGAGGGTGGTTGGGTACTGGAACAGGCTCCCGAGGGAAGTGATCACAACACCAAACCTGACAAAGTTTAAGAAGTGTTTGGAAAATACCCTTGGGCACATGGTGTGACTCTTGGGGATGGTCCTGTGCAGGTCTAAGAGTTGGACTCAATGATCCTTGTGAGTTCCTTCCAACTCAGCATATTCTGTGATTCTGTGATTTATTCAGGTCTGCTCCTTGTGGACAGGCAGTGGAGCTACATCATAGTGATACCTTGAGGTTGTCACTGGAGAATATATTTCTTTTTTTCCTGTGTCTTCCATAGTTTAGTGGGGCTTGTCTTGTTTTGTTTTATTTAAACCTTGCCCAGAATTGCAGCAGTGGTAGCTGTTGCCTGGTTCTCACTGGTTGTACAGGCAGGGAGGCCTACTGAATATTTCTATTTTCTGCTGCCACAGGAGGTTTTAGGAGCTTTACAACTAGCAGAATGAGTTTTGTGATCAGAGAATCACAGAATGGTTTGAGTTGGAAGGGACCTTTAAAGTTCATCTGGTCCAACTCTGCTGCTATGGGCAGGGACAATGTTTTTTTAAGTGTTGCTGCAGAGGCAAAGACCCCTGTAATCTTAGAGGTAAGTAGGATATTTCCACTGCCTATGAGATGTTTAATGATAGCTCCTCTGTGGTGAGCAATTAAGTTGCTTATAAACTGGAAAGTTAAAAAAAAAATTCGTTTAGGTCTCCTGAGTGGAAGGAGACAGGAGAAGAGCTCTATGCTTCCTGTGTGCTCTTTGCTAAAGCTCTTCCTTTTTGGTGTTGAGTAAGAGGAAAGGTTCTTTGTTTTAGGAGAGGATAGTGTGGAAACCCTCTGTACAAAATGTCAGCCTCCTTTGTGTTACACAGAAATTAGTCAACTTTGTATTTGAAAACAGCACATGATGCATTTGTGCATTCTATATAAAATTCTTCTGGGACTATTCATTGATAAGGGAAAGGTATTAGAAGGAACTGGGATAATATGAGTTGATACACAGTGGATAAACCTGATTAAAGTAAGTATGCGTCGTCCATCACTGTTGCGTTCTGCAGGTAAATTAGAATTTTCTTTGGCTTTTCCTTTAATGCATTAATTAATTTTCATAGAAGTGTGTGGAAATTGTAAAGAAAGGCAGTTTGTTTTTTATTTGCACATGCATGCAAGAGTGCACACATTGCAAATGCCATTTTGCTTGTATGTTGCATATTTGTTCCTTGAAGGGTTCTTGCTTTTTTGTTTCTTTTTATATTGTGAACATATATACATTTCCTCTGTCAGTACTGTGTTTCATGTTTGGGATTCTGCTTCTATGTTATTGCAGTTGTATAGAGTGAATATAAAAAAGCTTGTAGTGTGTGAGGCTCAGGCACTGTTTATATGCCAAATATATATTAAAATCTATACAGTTGCCACAAACCTTTTTATGGATTGTTTTGGTGAAAATCACTTTCAGATCCATTTTTCTCTGATAGTTGGACATTACAATTTTGCACTGTACTATCAAAGAGGAGAGGGACAGTTTTTGTCTTCAGAACAAAACTGTACCTTATTACTCTAAAAGAAAGAGTGATAATGCCTGTTTAGTATTGTATTACTCCTTGACCCTCCCTTAGCATAAGGTAAAAAAAATTCCAGCCTTAGGATGGTATCTAACAACAATCACTTACGTACATTTTGTTCAGGAGCTTAAACAGTTAACAGTTTTTGCCTTATTCTGTCTGTTCTTTCAGGGCATTCTACCTGGACAAGTCAAACTTGCCTCCAAATTCAACATCTAAAGCAGCATATATAGATAAGGTAAATAAAAATATTAAGTGCCTAATTAAACTTTCTATGTTACACACTGTCTTGTCAAGGGTTTCTTAATTCCATCAAAAAATTGAATTATTTAAAGCTGTGGGGAGAGGGGCAGGGAAGGGAGGAGCTCTCTTACAGCATTTTGTTCCACCTGTGTTTTAGAGGTAGGTGGTGCCCACTGGTTCTGTATCAAAAGGCGTGGCAGGAGGGCATCTATGTGTTTGAGAAGAGAAATCATAACTTTCCTTTTTTACTGTGCTTTCAGAGCAATGCAACTGCTTTAAGAGCATGTGCGGTGGGATGGGGGAGGACAGGTGCAGACAAAAATTCTTTGTTCTGAATGCTGGAAGCGCTTTTCCAAATTAAATACTCCTTCAGCAGCCTGCTCAGAAGGCTTTCTTCTGAATTTTCTCATTTAGGCTTTCTTCAAATGCTTTCATCTGTCTTTAAACCTCTGTGGCTCAGAGATCCCAGGGGCTATGAAAATTCATTTAGGGCTCTCTCCTGCTGTTGGAGAGTTAATGCCTGTACTGCAACCCAATAGGGGAAGTAAAGAAATTCCTAGGGTCTTGCCTATGCTGACTTCAAAAGTGATTGAGCTACCGTGGCTTGAGAAATAATAGTGATCATCAGCTGAGCCGTACGACAGACTAAAATGTTATGTCAGTATCACCAGCATTGCTGTTAACAGACTGATAGTTCCTGTTTCTTGGATCCATGCAGGACTGCACAGGAGGGAAGGACATTGGCTTCTCCTTCCCTGGGGAGTGAGCAACTTAACTTGCCCATGCAGTCACCGGTGCAGCAGGGGATGTTCAGCTGCATGTGAAATGCTTGTTACCCCTAAACCTCCTCCCTGTCTATTTCAGTGAAAAGTTCAAGGGCAAGAGAAAAGCATCTCATAATCCAGATCTGACCAAGGGATACTATGTTAGGCTAATGCATTTATTTTGCAACTGGAGCAAGCCAAGAGTGAGTGCATGATCCATTTTTGGCTGCACTTTTCACTTTATTGCCCATAGCTTTGCATTAGTAAATGACACCATCTAAAATCAATTTAAATGGGTGCAAGTTAAACCAGCAGGACCTAAACCAATTTAAATCTATTTGTACCCAGGTTTAAATATGCTATTTATTATAGTTGATTTACTTGACCTCTGTGCTTTCCAGTGAAACAACTATCACATAGGAGCAAGTGAGGCTGCCGTTTCCCTAACTGTTAAAACTGTCCTTAGGGAATGAATCTGTCTTTCAAAAGATTAATTCTTTGAATAGCACAGGGGTTTGTTGGAATCTTTAGGTGTTTCTGGAATAAAGAGAAGTCAGAATTTGGAATGATGAGGTCTGCAGAATGGTATTGTGAACATCTCTGGTACACAAAGCACCACGAAATACTGTTTTCATTGCTAGACCACTCTTGAAGGATCCTCTTCTGACAGCAGCCTTGCACTTCAAGTTGTCTTCTTTATTAGGTGGATCATTCATTTTTAGTACAGTAATCCTGGGATCATTTTAAGTCCTGCTACAAAGTTAACTGTTCTTGCTTTGTGATATGTTTTTGACTTGTGTTCATTTTTATTTTTTGATGTTGCTAGTCAGGATTAGGAATTAGATATTTGATAAATAAAGGACAGTGTTGTCATAATTATAAGCTGATTTTCTCAGCAGGTCTATTAACCAGTCTTAGTATTCCTTCTGTATCTGTGTGTGGTTGTGGGTTGCCTCTTCATGGCTTCCCTTCTTTGCCCAGTCCATTAGTGGATATAGCCCTCATGGGTCTATTCAGTCTATAGAAGTGAAGAACACTTCCATAGGCAGGCCTGGGAATGAAACAATCAGTGATGGTAAGAATTGAAAAGTGTTTAAAAGTTGTCTTAGGTCATGTAACAGAAAACTGTGTTTTGTATTTATGTCATGGAATTTGGCTTTGGCTTTCTCAACTAGATCGGGTATTCCTCCTGTGATGACCTATTCTTTTAGAGTATTTCATGTGTTCTCAGTAGCAAATATTTAAATAACTCTCACTTCCTTTCTTGCAGCTGATGAGGCCTCTCAATTGCTTGGATGAACTTTACCGACTCATAGGGTCCTTTATCCGATCCAAGCGCACCGCCGCCTGTGCGTACACTGCGTGCAGTGCTTCTGGAGTGGGATTGCTTTCCGTGTCATCTGAACTCTGTAGCAGGCTTGGAGCTTGTCACATCATTATGTGCAACAGTGGAGTTCACCGGTATGATGATTTTTTTTTTCCTCCAGTGATTGCAGTCATTCATGCAGCTGTTGCAGGTTGGAGACCACTGCTCTTTATTAATAGAGGGTTCTTACACTAAATACCTATTATCTTAAACTAAATATCTAACATACTTGAAAGATTTTTGGTGAAATTCTAGAATTTTATTTACAGTGATTGACAGAAACGAGCAGTACAATTTGTGTTTTGTGCAGTTGTAAAGGATTGTTCCTCATTCAAGTCAGTAAAAGGCAGAAATCTGAATTGCTAAAGCAGAAAAAGGAACGTTACCTATATGAATACCACCTACTATATTGAACTCTTAATACAGGCAAGAAATGCTGAAATTTGTATTTACTTTGTATGCTAGAGGGAACAATAGCAGAGCTTGTTTCAGGGGAAAAAACGTAACTTAAGACACACATTTTTGCAGGAATACTTTACGATAAGTAGAGGTTCAGCCTGTAGAGTGGTCGATATGTTTAATACAATATCAAAAAATAGACTGACCTATAATCAACTGATCTTTGTCATCAACCCTAAGAGATTTTATTAGACAAATATATATATATGACAATAGCATCATTATATATATGATGAAAACATCATTACAGACCTCTCTAATATTCTGTTTATGCTCCAGCTGGGGAGATTACAATTTTTTTGGTCCATTCCACTAAAAAAGCAAAGACTACAACTGGAGAACAGGAAAAAAACCCCAACAAACAAAAGACCTAACATAACAAATAATCTGATGCTAAATGTCTGCACGTTTTATAAGAATTCCAAACTGTAGATCAGAAGTAGCAGTATGTAAAAAATACTGCTTAGTTTCTGATCTATGCAAGTCCTTACTTTAGCAGACTTGGTGACCTGGTGTTAGAATGAGCATTACTTCCTCTTCATTTTAAGTAATATCCTTTCTTTAACAGAGCTCTGAAGAGGGAAGGAAAGAAAAAGGCAATTGCAACATAAGCTACAATGGAGATTATCAGGCATGAAGAAAAGGAAAAGCTCCATATATAGCCAACACCATTAAATTGTGCAAAGACAATGCTTGCCATTTGACAGAGTTTGCAATAGACTATTTGTATTACTCTCTGTCAATGATACCAGTGTATATATTATGCTGTATATTGCACTTGACTTTAGGTAATAGCAGAAAAAAGCTGTGTTATGTACCACTAGTCACTATATCAGATGAAGATGGAAATATAGCATGGGCTGTCATGATGCTGTTGTTTCAGAAGGCCATGAAGCTATAAAGTTTTTCTCATCGTCTTGGTTTCAGTTTCATGTCTTATGTGATCAGAAAAGACTGGGCTTAATTGTGCCATTTTTTATAAAGCTGGGTTTCATCACCATTTCGTGAATTTGTTAGTATATTCATGCCAAAAATTCTTACAGTTTAACAATAAAGTCAGAACAACTTTAATAGCCCAAATAACCTATTACTCTCTAGTGTGTGGCTCACAAATTATTCAGAATAATTTGGTGACTGAAGAAGACGTGGTTTGCTTATATCTGAACATGAGCTGTTCTTAGATGAAAATAAATTAGCCATCAAATTTCTACTCAAAACTAGGGATAAATCAAAGGTATAAACTATTAAATGTTTATTTAGTATATTTAAAAACCACAAAATATTAGAAACCCAACATATTGGATTTAAAGACTATATTAGGAATAGTCATTCCCATGGGAATGGGATTTAAAAGTGCTATGTGTGGGTTTCCATCTAGATGTTAAAGGACTTAATATCACCTCTTCATATAAAGATGCAAAACACCTCTCTAAAGCATATCTAGTTCTGCTTTACAGTGAGTCCATTTGAGCTTTGATACTAGATACTGTTACTTCATTTGTGCATGAATACTGCCTTTTTGGCTGCCATCTGTTCAGAGAAAGAAACATCAATTCTTGGCATTATCAGAGGTATTTTAAGCTAGGCCCTCCAGGAAAAAGGAATGGGTTACTTGAGAGTTTTTAGAGGTACTCAGGAGTTTGTGCCCAGAATTTCCAAAAGTTCAGAAGAAAATCTCTGCATTTAGAGACTAGGAGGGATTCATGTGCTCTTATTTTTTGAAGTGGTTAAAGCTGAGGAAGATTTTTAACAACAGTTTTCTGAAGTCACTGTTGTGCATACAAACTGGATGGATGAAGTTTTTCCTTAGCAGTTGGAGTCATATAAAGTCACTTCATGAGCTGTTTTCTCTTTCTGGCCTCCCTAGGCCACCTCTCTACAGTCCAGTACTAAGTGGGGGCTCTGCTTTTTGGCATTCTGAAATTGCCTTTGCGCTGATAGCCAGATCAAGGACTCCTGACTGTTTTTTAGCACTATGCTACGGATATTAAATGAGTTGAAAACTGGTAATATCTACAGATGCTACTAGGTAAACAGATGGGAGAAAGATGTGAATTGTCCTTGTCGATTAAACTTTGAAAATCTATTCACTTATCAGTCCTGCCAGCTTAAAAATTAAGACTTGGAGGAAGGTCCCCCTATGCTTTCTTTTAAAAAACCTTCATTTTAGCACAATTTCTATGATTGATCTCTAATGGCAGTGAATGTCTGAAAGTCTGTGGAAGAGTACGGGGTGCTCTGCTCATCTTTCTTTTGTTCTTGGGGAGTGGGAACTGAGCAAGCCATTAATCTGTCAAAGTTTAGATATATTTAATAGATTTTTATATATGTATATACCTTCCCTCATTCAATTTATCTATCTTTTACTGAACTGACTGGAGAACCCTTTCTGTGTTTACTCAGCTTAGGTGTCATGAATTGACGGGGGCAGAGGGGAGACTGGGCCACCATTCCTACTAACCAGACTCAAGTCCCAGATAACTTGTGAGGGAGGCGCTGGTTGACAGTCCAATGCAGAAAAGGCCAAGAACTATGAAACAGCAGCTTTGTCTGCTTTGACAGTGATTGCTGATCTCTGGATAAGCAATGTCTTGGTTTCTGACTTCTCTGTGATCCATATTAAATTGCTTTTTACGCTGCACTAGGCTAAAACAGCTTGACAGAGTTCATACTTTGATCCCTATATCCAAGATAATGCTGGGGATTTTGAATTGCTGGTGATTGCTTTGCTTTGATTTTTATTATGACAATATGTTTACCAATTTACATTAGAGCCTGCAATCCTATATCTATTTCAGACAGCAGTTCTTTTCAAATGCATTTCAGTCACCAGAAAAACAAGAATGGGGGAAAATAAGTCCCTTTAACCTTCACTCTCCTAAGTGATGTGTCAATGCTATAAATCTCCGCTTGGATTTTCATACATCTGGAACAGAGCTCTAAATTAGTTCATAAAATCAATAGTTTGCATTTCTATTTTCCATTTTTTGATCATCTATAATTATATTTCTGCCTGCCAGTCAGATGTCACCCTGTAAACAACACTCTGCTTTCTCCACTTGTATTCGTTCTGTTTGAAGTTGCAATCGATCTATACAAATGTAGGTGATGAAAGGCACTTTTAAATTTTATTGAATCAAGATGCTAGCTCCTGCTTGAGGAAGAAGAGTAAGGCTGCACCACACAGACATGTCTTAGCCTCTTTCCTTGCCAAAATGAAATTAGGTGCAGCAGCTGCAGAAGTCTGTTCAGGGACCATAGGCTCAAAGGAATCCTTTAAAGCATCCAAATGAAACAAATCCCAAGTTTATTTAAATTTTTGCATTTCCTGGAGGATCGAGAGAAAAGTAATTTATAATCGTGATGAACCCCAGAAAAATCACCATCTTATTTTCTTTTCTGGATTTTAATTTCCCCTCGAGAAATTCTCTTATTAGTGTTACCATCCTTCAAGCAATGGGGTTCTGGCTGGCAGACGGTCAGCTGAATGATGAGGCAGGTTTTGCCAAGGGTTGATTATGCTGTCTCCTGTGGCTGGCACTGCTCCTGCAATTCAGCTAAACCTGCTTCATCTTCCACATTGCAAAGCAGAGTAACACCATAAGCTGTCCATCATGGCCAGCTGCCTTTCTGTGAATCAGATGAAACAAGGTGAAAAATGAGTACTCTGAATTTGTGTTTTGGACATTCATAAGAATCCTTCGTTCTAAATTATTGTAGAAATTTTTCTGTAGGAGTTTAGTTCTGAGCTCAGTGAGTGTGTGGTACAAAAAAAAAAGTCTCCTTGAAGTTTTGTGCCTGTATTTAGGCTATTAACTCCACAGTAAGAAAGCTTTTGGGGATTGATGGGACTACTTTCAGGAGGCAGGTCAGCACAGACTGAAAAACTAATCTGTGCTCTTCTCTAGCCATCTGGTCTCAACTGTCCTTTCAGTCCTGTTCTCTTCTGTTTTTTAAATGATAGTTCTGTCTATCTACAATTAGTGTATTTTTGTGATACCTACTGAGGTATAAACAAATTTTTCTTTTTCTAAAATAGTTTAGGATAATAGAGCATTTCATTCTGTGATGGTTACTGAAAACAGTTACATAACTTTTAAATCTGTGAGAATTTGTCTTAAAACAAAATAAATAAGCCATTTAGCACAAATAAGTTCTTCCTACAGTGGTGATCATTTTATTTTACTCTATGTTTGCCTTTCATATGCAACCTGGTACATTTTGCTTTTTTTTCTCTAATACATATGTGATGGACTATAGTCTTATTGTTCTTTTGCATGCTTTAAATTCTGAGACATTATTTTGTTTAAAATGCATTCTGAAAATGCAGAGAAGTTCATAAAATGCACTGAGACAGATAAGATGGATCTAAGTTGTTACTAGTATGGATTTCAAGGTGTACTTTTTTTCTGTTTGGATTCCTTTTAACATTATGGATATTTGACACACAACTCTATCACCGAGCTCTGTAGAATCATCTTCTCACACTTTAGTTCCTGCAGCACTGCCTTATCTGCAGTCCAGGTCTTTGAATCTGACTTTTTTTGTACAAAACCTGCTACATTCCAATAAAAATAGAGTAGGACCTCTCAAACAATCTAAAATTTAAAAATTAGCCAAATCTTCTTTAATTTTCTGGCATGGAAGAGAGTTAAGTGAATAGCCTGCGCTGAACCGTTACAAGACAGGAAGTAAATGGCAATTTTCTAGCAGATTTACATGCCTTCTTACAGGAGAAGAAGCCTTTAATGTGAAAGACTTTCTGCACAGAACAAGAGATAATGGCCAAAGCTGGCGTTTCAGATGACTTTAAATTTTGTTTCTTAGTTTGTTTCTGCAAGTATTAACAGAAAATGAGTAAATAAAATGGGTAAGGGAATACTTTGAATTTTTTGGAAATGCTGTTCTTTCATCAAGAAAAGAATATTTAATAGTGGAAGTGCCTCCTTGCAACATTTCAAGCTGATTAAAGGTGGCAAGATCTTACAGGAAGAATGATTGTGGAAAGATGCTCCCTGCAGTTTTTTAACACTGACAGATGATGTTTGGTGAAAAGAAGAAAGAAGTATGCTTTTTTCCCCTTCAATTTCTTTGCAAAGCTCTCTGTTTAAAAAGGTAGAATAGTCACATTTATTTCTGGAAATAGATTGGATGACAGTAATCTTTCACATTAACTAAGGGAAAAAATATTACCCACTGCATGTTTCATGCTTCAGAATTAAAATTTACTAATATTGAATATAATATACCTGATAAAAATATATTTGTAACCTACAAAAGAACTCATTAACCAAGGTTAGGTCTGAAATATGGCTAATATATGCTTACCTCTCAAGACTAATTCTCTACTTGATAAGTTCATGCCATCTACTCCAGCAAGTCAGAAATCTCTTGGTAGTTTGTGTCTGAAAATATCTGGTAGAGCTGGGTTTGATTATCCTGTCATAGGATGGTGGATGTGTGCCTAATAAGGGAGTTGGAATGCCTTCGTTCTGAGGTTTATACAACTACATAATCACAGTGGTGCCTGTTGTGAACGAAACCTGTACATGCTGATGCTTAATGGATAAAAGGCAGAAGATCCCTTAACCATGGACTGCCCATTCGGTGTGGTAGTGGTGTATGTTCCACAGATAGTTGCTTTTTGAAAGGTTGTTTATGATTACTGAACCATCGTAATCAAATAAATATACTTCATGGGCAGAGTAATTACGTTCTGTATGTTGGACTAGCCTTCAGTAGATGGTTTCCATCCAATACTGACTTTAAAGTAGTGGCCTTTCCACATTGGCAACATCTCAGCTTAACAAAGGTTCATAAAGGGACTGAACCTAAGTCCTGAACTCCAGTAGAGTTTACTGTGATTGTAAAATACAGTACTGTAGTTTAATGTATGAACTTCATGCTCATTTTCTTTCTAATACTAAATGACTGGCCCAACTTGCCTCTCCCTGTGAAAAGAAATTCTGTTCAGCAAAGTTTCAGTATATGGGCACAGAGAACGCAAGCTTCAGTTTTACTTGCATGGAGACATTGCTGCGTACAGACTTAAATAATATTTGCTCTATAAGCACTAATTTAAATGACAGCAGAAACAAATAAATACTTATGGTGTAATTGGTTTGAAAGGTGGTCAAATGTAGGTATGATTAGCTTATGATGTACAGGAAGAAAAGTAATTAAAATAATAATAATGGCATTATATTACATGTTGAGTAGAAGCTTTAGATTTTAATTAGACTAAGCATACATGCACCCTTTTCATTTTTTTTCCTATTCACATAGCCAGAACATAATTCATTTTGACATCCCTGACTGTGGTAACTACTAAACCAATTTGTTTCACCTCATCTTTTCTATTCAGGACATTTTTCTAAAGAATGTTTTGATACATCTTTGGATGTAGGATGGCTGAAAGCCTAATTGAAACCTGAGAATGAATTGAATGATTTAGATTCTTTTTACTCTGGTAACATAGATATACACTTTGCTGAGTGGCAGCTCTGTAGGTAGTGAACATGAACTCAAATTATTTTTCCTTTCAAGTGACATTGGACAAGCTGTTGTGAAATAATCAATTTCTGAGAAAATGCCAGTCTCTTTTTCCTATTTTGCAACTCCATTTTCAGTATGGATGTATGTCTGTCCGACTGATTTGCAGCCTTTTAGTGAAAATCACATCCAGTCAGAAACAAATGGACTATTGGTGATAGAAATTGATTTAATCTCATTTTTTTTCAGACTTGTTTAGGATGGTTTGATCCAGAAGATGTTTGAAAGTTTATGTTTAATCTTCACATCAGTACTTTCATGACTGATGGGAGGTTGGGGATAGTAGGCAGGGGCTGGGAGCAGCTGCAGCCCCTTCTGTTTCTTGGAAACCAAATGGATGAAATAAGGAATTCTCAGCCCAGTTGTCCTGGGAAATCCAAATGTCTCTTCCTTGCTGCTGTAATCTGTCAAGGCAGGGATTTGTCATTCGAACTGACATAAATTGTGAGATGATGAATTTGAGTCTTTTGTTTTTCTGGCATAAAAAAAAGGGATGATAGGAAAAGAGAGGGAGTGAGAACAGATTTTGATTTGTTTACAGTGTAAAATCTATGGATTTGGGCTTTATGCTTCCCATAACAGAATGCTATGAGAGCACTGAAGGAGTTTTTCCCCAAATATTTTCCTCATTTGTTTTTTCTGGGTGATTGCATCCAAATGACCAAATACTTTCAGTGGTCAGAACTGCTTCCAGATTGCTTTGTAAACTTTAATAGCATCTGCTTATCAGCTCTCAAAACGGGGGGAGAAGAGTGGATTATTATATACCGCAAGTATTTGCTGACAATCCTTGATATTGAACATTGCTCAGGCCACTAGAACTGTCTTAAAATATGAGGAATAACCAGCTTTCATATTGTTTAATAAAATTTTAGAAGTTATATTGTTTTAAATTTGCATTGCTTGATCTCTTCATGCTTGGCAGCCTTATTGCTGAGGTACTTCCAGTTATGACTTTTCCATGTTACCATCTGATTTTTTGTGTGTACATTTGTGTCTTTTACAGCTGGTTTCCAGGGCAGTTTGATTTGTGATAAGGGATATGTACTAATTAAAATACTATTTGAAGAGCTGGGAGAAAGCACCAGCATGTAGATACGTGTGAGTCACTGTGTAAGGTTTACATGATTGGTTTTATCAGAGGATGTCATCTCACTAATTTGGTGTTCAACTAAAATGAAACTATTTGAGTGTTGTTGGGTTTTGTATTTAGAAAGTTTATTTCATAATTTATTTCATAATCACAGGACAAAAGCCATAACCAATAATTCGTATTTAATTCTGCCATTCATCAGACTCTTATGTGCCCTGGGAGGAACACAAAACCTAGTGACTGCACCTCTAATGAAACAGTATATTGAAATTCAGTCATGTCACTGATTCAATTTTAACAATTTTTAACATATGTTAATAAGAAGTTTTTTTAAAAGAAAAAGTGGATGTATCTAACCAGCATTACTGTAGGACTTCACCTCAAATGTAAAATGTTCTATTAAAGAGGTGTGATAATATTTAACAGCACCACTACTGTCATCTTGAGTGTCTTTGCTACTAATTTCACAGGATATGTTAAAGTTACTATCCTTAGAATCACTATTCTTATTTGCCATGAAGTGAGATCTTTAATTTTAGCATAAATGTTTCAGGTTTGTATTGTAGTTGTTGCCTACTTCCATATCAACCTCTTAAAGAAATCTTTATTATGCTATTTTACGCTTTGTCTCTGCTTTTCCCACTTTGGTTATATCTTTATCTACACACTTGGCAACTGTATTTCTGAATCACGATTGGCATTGTCAAAATGTAGAGGCCTTATACTGCCCGTGATTGCCAGCCATTTCATCAGGTTTTGGACAGGGAGCAGTTTGGCAGTCTTTTTCAATCACAAAATTGCACATAATTCTTCAAGCTGACCTTCATTTAGGAGGTTGTTAGTTCTGATCGACACATGCAGAATATGATTTTTTGGTTCTTTTAGTCTTGGGGTTTCAGGAAGATGGGATATATGGGAAAGTTGGCTCAGTAACCGCTTGGTTGAAAGTGTACTTTGACCCCATTAACACCTATTATACCTACTGAGAAACTTTTAACCCTTTTTTTTCTGGCTTAGATAACACCTGTAAAACTACATTTCAGATACTTTTGCTTTTTTCCACTCTCAGTGGGACAAAGTTTCCTTTCCTGTCTGGTCTTGAAGGTTGTATGTTTAGATTTTAGTGCTGGCAAATATTATGAGCATATACTTTGTGCAATATTTCACCTTTCAAAGACAAGACGAAGTCACAGTGTGTAGAATTTTTAATCTAATACTTAGCAATCTTGCACCTTAATCAAACACATAACGCAAAAGTTCAATAGATTTTTACCTCCAGTTAACTCTGAGGTCAGTGTATACATGAAACTAAGGAATGAAAATTATTTCATTATCAAGGAAAATCATTTAGCTTGTAAATTTTTAATGAAAGGCCATTAATAAAGCTACAGATCAAATTGTCTTCTACATTCACTGCTGTGAAACTTTTTACAGTCCAGAAATTAACTTAAGCAGCATTTAAAACGTGCCAGGGGTTTGGGTTTTTTTCAGTAAGAAAATAAGCGCAGATGTATTTTTCCTCCTACAGATCTTCTGCTCAGCAAGATGAGTGTTTGATTGAAACATATTGTCTGTTCTGTGCGCATATTATAAACTATGCAAAATACTTTGGTCAGGATTTTGCCAAAAGGCTACTCAAAAGTCTATTTTAATCATGTGCCTTGCTTTTATTATTTGAACTTGAAAACCACAGCTTTTTTTGGTTCTCTGAGGTAGAATCATTTTCTGTACAACCCACTTTTCTGGTTGAAGAGATTTGATTATTGCAGTGCTTTGGTTGTGAACAGAAAAGGAATTTATATAATTAAAAAAAATTTTCTTTTTGGGTTGTCACTCCCTCATGCACTTGCCAAGTCATAGTTGGGTTGTGGGGTTTGTGTGTTGGTTTTGGTTTGGGGAGGGTTGGTTTGTTTGATTGTTTTAACAACATAACGAGGCAAATGCATTTAATTCTAAGCAGTAGGAACACTTATTACACTTAAAGTCTTTCTGCTTAGAGACATTATACTGTTCAAACTAATGCCTGCGCCAGTGAGGGAAGGATAAGGGGACAGGTCTACTATGTAATATTTTCATTTATATTTTCTTTTTTAAAAAGATAATTGATATGGAAGCAATTATTTTTAAGGAACTCTCTGCTAGCAGATAGCTGACTTCTGTGTTCCATTGCAGCTGCACTCTGAGCGTTACCCTGGAGCAGGCCATCATCCTGGCTCGGAGCCATGGGCTACCTCCTCGCTACATCATGCAAGCTACGGATGTCATGCGCAAACAGGTAGGATGCTCGCTGTGGGTGAGATCTGCAAGTTTCCAAACAAGACGTTATCATCTAAAAAGAATGACTTGGCCAAGCATTTTTTAACCTCCATCTTGATGTTGTGTAATATCTATGTGAGTTTTGTTAGTTTGGGTGTTTTTTTGTTTGTGCATTATTTTGGTTTTTTTTAATCTCTTCCTTTATTGGTGACTGAAAGATGTTGTGTTATTTTTTTGATACAGACATAGGCCATTTTTAACCAGATGCTTGCTTTCTGTGTGTGTGTAAATGGCTCATAATTTTTACAGGGTTATGATTTTACTATAAGCTTTTTGTGTAGTCACTGCTGTGGCATCACCTTACATCTGAGACAGTCTTTATTTTAATATATGTGATCCATAAAAATAACTTAAGATTATTAACTGTTGTTAATAACAAGTGACTTATGTACTGAATTAAGGGGAAGTGTAGAAGAGAAGGGCTGAAATAAATACTATTGGTTTTAAATTTCCAGGCAAGATTCCTGAGGACAATGTGCTTATTTCAAAATAATGTTTTTCACTCTTTGGTCATAACAGAATAGGATTTAGAGGCTGTTGTGGATAGCTAACCACTGCAACATGAACTCTTGGTGCTAAGGTATGCTAAAAAATACTGGATTGAAAAGCAATATCAACTAAAAATGGGGGATACACTCTACTGTATTAGCACTACTTTTTCTAAAGTATCTTGTTACCAGAAAATACTTTCAAAAGGATGTAATTTGGAAGGAATTCAAAGGAGGAGCACAAGTGATCCAGAGGTTGATAGACAAGGCTTATGAAGTGAATATTAAAGAGCTAAACCTATTCAGTTGATCAAAGAGAGGATGAGTGGAGCTTAATTACCCTATGTGCATATGGAACATATATCCCAGCCTGTGTTAGCTTTCAACCCTATTACAAAATCATAAACAAGATACAGGATGCACTCAATCTTAAAGTGAAAAAAAATTTTGGAACAATTAATCACAGATAAGACAGGATTAATAATTCCTGGAGTTTAGATGGCATCTAATTTATTGTTTTCATTAATTTTGCTACATATTTTTGCAGCAGTCACAGTTATGAAAATTATTAAACAACTATACTTTACTTCTAGCTTACTGTAGACAAAAATACACGTATGCTAGATGACACCTTTAGTCTGTTAAAGCAATTGTGTAGATAGTCTGAAGCCATATGTTCAGATCAGTTACATGTAAGTGTTGCTGCTGAACATGGGTACATCAAAGTATTTAGTCTCATTCCTTTTTATATTGGACTATCACTTAATTCAGTGCATAAATTAAGTTTCTGTATTGAAAAAATACCCCCAAGGTTCTTGAATCAAATTGTGTACACCTGCTAAGGAATTACATCTGTAACTTGACTTGTAAAGAAAGCTACTGCTGTATAGAATAAACTTGCATGTGTAGATCGATATATCTGCTCCTGAAGTTCTAGACAAAAGGCAGTATTTTGAGTATTTTGCATTCAAAAAACGTGGTGGTAGAGTTCTTCATGTATCTGCTTGCAGGATATGTTCTGTCAAAGTATTCATTTTCAAAATACAGGTCTAGGCCATTTCAAAAAATGCTGATTCATTTGTGGATCTTCTGCAGTTTTTTAAATGAAAATGAAAGATAAAATGAAAGAAACTCACATGGCTTTGAGCAGCTGTAACTGTGCTTGCTCAAATACAGATGTGGTGAAAGGCCTTCAGTGAGGCTACATTCTTTGAAGTAAAACAGCAGGTGATCAATAGCTGTTTAAGATACCAATATCTCAGTTCCAGCCACGAACACTGCAAAAAAGTGTGCTAGTATATCAAACCAGACTTTTTTCACACATTCTTCCTCTTGCAGGAGACCACTGTGGGATTTAATAGAGTAATAATCTTTTGTTGTAATTTTAAATCAGTCTTGAAGTTCTGTAGTAGAAATATAACCCTCTCTTAAATTCTAAATGTTTTGGTGTAATTTCAACAACGCACTCTGGTATTTTCTAGAAACCTGTTTGGGTTTAATGTTTAAATTATCTGTAGAATTTAATTGTCAGGAGCATAATGCAGGCCATAAAACTTGGAGGGAAAAAAAATTAAAAAGGCTTCATGGGGTTTTATGCAGAACATTTAGTTAAGGGCAATATATGTGCCTTTCTCCTGGCTTCATATAAAACAAACTAATGAATTTGTTAGCCCATTTACACCCTAAATCTTTTGTGGAATAAAGATAGTAGCCACAGGGAGGTGCAAATGAAAGGACATCGATTCCATCTGTTGCTCAGCAACATTAACTTCTGGCAGTATCAGCTTTCCACAAGGGGAAATTGTCTCTAATCAAAGCTGATATGTTTTCCAACTTGGTGCACCAGTAATGAATAACTGGAGTCACCTGATGGACTGGATGACCTCAGGAATTTTTATTTTTTTTTTTAAATTGAACAAGGTCAGGATCTTGTTGAGCAATACTCATAATAGCCCCAACAGTATTGTTGGAACAAGGTTCAAAGTAATTGCCCTGTGAGTTATAAGGTATTCACAAGCACCTGGTCTGTGAGAATTAACAAAAAGAAACCAATTTGTGAGAGTGGGTATGACTTGGGTCTGTGGGATGGTTTTAGTTAAGTAGTTTCTGGTTTTTGTCTGCTAATCCAGTCTTGATTGATTTATAAAATAAAAAAATTGACAAAACATCCCAACTATCTTTTAGTAACTTTTTTTACTCATGTATATACTTATGTAAACATCTGTACCCACAAAATACTATGTAAAGCATCCTGACAGCACTGTGTCTTCAGGATGCAGCAAAGTGTGGAGAGGACAGAGGCCTAGAAAGGGAGCTGCCAGGGGGCAGAGGGCTCTGAGGAAGAAAGATAACTAAAAAGCTGATAAGCAGAAAAGGCCAGGAGAGAATTTCTGTTGTTTTTTTTTTAAGTGAGTAATCATTTTTTCATGCCTTTTTGTGACTATAATAGTATATAGTAAATATACTATTTTTAGTATATACTATAGTATATACTATATTTAGTATATACTAAAATGTATATTCAAAATATACATTTTGAATAATTCTTATAAGAGCTGTACTGATTTAGAGCTTTTTGAACAGGACATAAAGACAATCTGTTTTCTTTATGTGACTGGTTCTTGCTATCCTTAAATTAGTGTGTAACTTGAAAATAAACCTATAATTTTTTCTCAAGGCAATGAGAATACTAGTTCTTATAGAAGAGTCCAGATTGTTGGTGTCTCCCCAGAGCTGCCATCATATTTCACCAGTGCTCTGTCAGTACTGATACGCAGTGGGTAGCGTTCTAGAGTCAATAGCACAGCTATCCTTTATGCCTCTGTGAGACAAACAATCTCAATTAAGAATAATATTGGAGAAGTATAAATTAACACTAGATGGAAATAGAAATGGTATAATGATGCTCAGTGGTGACAAAAAGATGTCATGTAGCACATTGCTAGTAATTCTTGAGCGCATTTTCTCAAAAGAAATAAGACTGGTGGTTTTAAGTAAGGTCTAATTCATGCCTCTACTAAACAATAAATTACATTAATATATAAAGCAAGACTTCTTTTTAAATCAATGTATTTCATTTATTATGTGATCAAGATACTAAAATTAGTTTTTCTAGTAAGTGATGCAAGTAAAAATAGGTTGGTTTTGTTCTCAGTCACAGCAGTGATCAGCTATCTTTATGTCATTCATGACAGACATTTCTTGCATCTGTTATTAAACCTCCAGTAGTGGAGATTCCTTCACAGTGTTTCCCATGTGGTCTGTTCCAGAGTTTTCTTAACCTTTTCATTAGGATGTTTTACTTTATGTGTCATTTAACTGAGGTTTTTCCTTTTTCAATTTTTTTCCTTCCATTCCTGTTTTCTGTCCAGTATACCATACACTTGGAGACTAGATTTTATTCCTTTTTTAGCAGTAGACTTTCAGTGTTTCTGTTGTTTCCAGAGATGGGGCATCTACCACTACTCTGGCCAACCTTTTCCAGTGTTTTACCACCCTCATCATAAAAAATGTCCTCCTTATATCTAGGCTGAATCTACCTTCTTTCAGTTTAAAAACATTACCCCTTCTATTGTTACAGGTTCTGCTAAAAAGTCTGTCCCAAATTTGGGTATCATTTCCCTGATAAGCCATCATTTGTGTAGAGAGAAGAAATCAGTTCATCCGATTTGTCATTTTTCAGTTGTGTTCTCTTACCACATCATTCTCCCCATTCTCTACTGAACTTTTTTCAATTTTTTTATTAAAAATGAGAAGTAACTATGAAGAATTGCAAAAGAATCTTGCAGGACTTCGTGACTGAGCAAAAAAATAGCAGATGAAAATCAGTGTAGGTAACTCCCAAGTGAAGTACACTGGGGAAAAAGCAAACCCTAAGTTCACATTCGAAATAATTGACTGTGAGGTTGCTGTTCCATTTCATGTTCAAGACCTCAGGATATGACAGAAAACATCAGCTCAGTTCTCAGTAGTTATTAGTAAAGCAGAAATTATAATGGTTTGGGCAGAGATAGATGACCAAGTAGGAATCATGCTGTCATGACTGTATTTTGAACTATTTTGAACTGTTCTTATCCCTTCCATAAGGACATAGCATAGTGGAAAAGGTTCAGAGAAGGTCAGAAAAAAAATTATCAATGGTTGGGAACAGTTTATAGACAGAACAGGCAGCCAGACAAAATAATCTAAGACTGGTCAGCTTCACAAGTGAAGGAGGAAATGACAGACTTCTGAAGAATATGTGTCACAGGTAGGGACTGACCATTGTCTTCACCAATGCAGAACTAAAGACATCAAATGAAACTGTCAGATTAAAACCAAATAAAAATAGTGGAAAGCTGCAGAGAGACTTTTTACAAGGTCATGTAGTGTCAGTTAGGACAATGAAAGAGAGTGGGCTTAGATTGATTCTTAATTTAGAAAAAAATTTAGACTTTAGGTTTAGAAATAATTCTTTACTGTCAGGATGGTGAGGCACTGGAACAGGTTGCCCATAGTAGCTGCGGATGCTGCATCACTGGATGTGTTCACGTATATGTTCAGGTTGGACAGGGTTTTGAGCAACCTGGTCTAGTGGAAGGTGTCCCTGCCCATGGCAGGGCATTGGAACTAGATCATCTTTAAGGTTCTACCAACCCAAACCATTCTATGATCCCTGACATAACAAACTTGTGCCACATAAGATTGTGCCAAAGATGTGGATCTGCTTTCACAAGAAGGTTGGTGATGTGAATTTATTAATGAATTCAAGATGAGAAGGGAAAGAAGAGAATCACTGAAATTGATTAAATACGTACCTGCTGCTGAACAGAGGAGGTATAGAATGGCTAATTATTGAATTCTGGAGGAGTTCCTGAGGAAAAACATATTTGTCATGCTTTATAGTCATGTGTCTTTGCAATTGTCAGAGACGAGCTTACTGAGCTAGATGTAGCTCTAGTGAAATAATTTTATATTCTGCCTTCAGTTTTATAGGTATTCTAGTTATTATTTTCTATCTTTACCACTATTTTTTGTTCCTACAAAAAATGTAAGGACACAGTATTTCTTTTTGTGGGACATGTTGATTTACATAAACCCCAAGGACTTACATGTATATAAGTAGACAGCCTTTTTTATCTTCTGTTTGAGCCTATAGCAATGAATTAATACCTTCTCAGTTACCTGGGTACCCAATTTCAGTCAAATTAAAGGTCTAGTTTCATTGTACATAATTGAACCAATGATTATACCTCTTTTACATTCATGTGAATCTGGCACTGCAGTTCTGTTAGGAATGTAAATTATCTTTCATGTTTCACATCAATCCAAGATCTCACTGTAAGAATTCTGAGGTTATAGATTTTTGTCCTGAATTTAGGTAGTACAGAAAGAGAAAAAGTAAAAAAAGAGTTTCCATATCCTTTAAAATGGTAGAAAACATAACATTCTTTGTGATGACTAATAAAACTGCACTTTAAAAGCTAGACCTCATAATTTAAAAACAAGTTTTACTAAATTCTTTGCTATATCTAAACTAGTTTGTTTGTTTCACTATCATGTATATGAACATTGTTTGTTTTATTAACTTTCTCCTTATTGGATGAGTCAGTGAGATAAAAGCACTTTCATTATTGTTTTTAAAAGGATCAGTTAAGGTACAGAGAGAACAGTATTTCTAGTTGACCCTGCTATAAGGAAGGGTATTGGACTAAACAGTCTCAGGAGGTTCCTGCCCACTTGATTTATTTTTTTGTGACTCTTTGATTATAAAGGAAGATTAGGTACTGCATTTTTCTTTTCAATCCTTATTTAGTGCCTCAATTTAGACCATTTTTGTAGTTTTGTAGCTGTTTATAGGATCTAATCTGTAATATTTGTTTGTCCAGAAGTTCATAGAAAATAAGTGGCATTTCAGAAAAGAACTGTATCCATGATTTCTACAGCAATGGTGACAAAAATCAAACAAATTGAAACAAGATGTGTTTGGATTTTTTTAAACCTTAAATGTTATTTTTTAATTAATATCTTTTATATTAGCAAATGGAAATATTTTTGTTTCTTTTCTGCATATTTCTCTAAGTTGAGAATTAATGTACTACTTTAACTTGTTCCCACCTTAGGAGACGATAGTTCTTTTGGGAGATGCAATGTATTTATTAATTAATTGTAATCAATAGTTATATTCACCTGGAAAGTTCAGAAAATTCCCTAATTTGTGTTGGAATAAATGAAGCAAAACTGCTGTTTTTCTTTCCCAGGGTGCAAGAGTACAAAACACAGCCAAGAATTTAGGAGTGAGGGATCGAACGCCACAGTCTGTGCCAAGGTAACTGATTCTTTGTGTCATAGACCATGTTTTTTTCTAGTTTGTGCCAAATTCAGTCGTAGCTGCTCAAAAGCTAGCAGTAAACATTGACTATATTTTGCTGTAACTGTAAAATTTCGCTTAAGGCACATAAAATCAATTGTGTTCTTAGCCATACAGTTCAAGTAATTAGTTGCAGAAGTTCAGGCTATGTAGCACTTCAAAACATTCCCATTTTTGAAAAATGAAATCTAGTTCATATTAATTATGAAAACACTGGACTAAGTCCTTCATCACTTGTAATGCTTAGTGGTTTTGGGGGAATACTCATAACTAAATCCATAACCCCATTTTAATGAAATACTGTACCACAGTATCTCAGCAAAATCATGTTCTAGTTATGTTTAGAGATGATGTAGTCTTTCTTTGTTTCTTTCCGAAACATCCATTAGAATGAAAAATGGACTGTTCTATATTTATCCAGCTTTTTAATGCTGTGATGGATTGCAGGTACCTGAAATGTTTCTTAACAAGCACAATACTTATAAATGAAAATAACCAAACAACCATGTTCTTAATTTGTTCTTAAAGTTTGATTCTAGTAATCCAGTACTAATTTAAACTGGTTTTTACCAATTTAAAACATAATATTTTTTGTTGACTAATGATAACACATTGAATGCTTAACAGAGTGAACAGATCTGTGAAATACATAACAAGCCCACTGTGGTGTTTAAATTTCAATAAGGAAACAGGGAATTAGTAAAACCTGATAGAGGTAACCATGTGAATGAACACAAATGATATCCATAGCCTTCTGTGCTCTAAGCACTAACAATCAGGAACTTGTTTACACAGTTTGCTCCCCTTTCCTCAGGAGTCCCTGTTTCTCCCAGTAGGGAATCAGGCTACTGCTCATTACTTGTTTGCAACAGATCACCGCACACTGTTCCATACCGGTGCTTACTCTGATTCTAGAAAAGGAGTGTAGCTTAAGTGTAAAAGGTGTGAGTAAATCTGAGTAGCAGCTACTGTTCAGTTGCTTACGGCAGCATTTGTTGGAGCATGTATGCATCTTGCATGCCCCATAAAGGAGATTAAGTATCATCCAACAAAAGTACTGATTCTGGAGTAAATCCATCAGCAATGTAGTCATTGCCCTTAGCAGCAGATGAGGGCATCCTTTTTCACAGTAGTGATTAGTTTAGAGGCAGTGTAGGACCAAAATTCCCTGACCAACTGCCTTGCATTGTGGGAACCTATGAAAATAAATTAACATTTTATTACATTAAAAGCTGTGAGAAGCCTTTTCATATTTTGAACAGTATGATTTGGGCCTTAAATGGAGTCCTGGTTTCTGACATAAATCTGGGGACAGCCAAAGAATTGGTGCAAACCAAACTTTTCCCACCCCTACATGACAGAGCTCTTGTCATAAAGGAAAAATCTAAGTTCTTGAAAAGAAAAACTTAGCAATGAGACATTTTTCGGCTTTGCTTCAGTTGAGAAAAGATAACCTCTTTCCAGCTGAAACTCCCACAACATAGTATTGAAAAGCTGAAGAAAAATAATGAGATAGCTCCTAGAACATAGTATAGACAGATGCACCCAGCACCCTTGCCAGTCAACAGCAACAGCAATGTCACAGGAATATCCCAGACCTCAGTGTTTGGGGCATTTGGTGTACCAATAGATGCATAAGTCAGAATAGTCATCAGCAAGAGTGATACTTTTGATGTATAGCTAAATGATACTATGGGTTCTTAGTTCTCTGCTTGGAAAACAATTTTACATTTGGTTTCATTTAACATTGCTTGACAGGGTTCTCCGTTCTCTGCAGCTGCCACTGTTTCCATGTTTTCCCAGCTGATCTGTTTTTACAATCTCAAATAGTTGTTCCATGTATATTGACCCAGAACAGGCTGTTTCCTGTTCTACAGCATCTTCAGCAACTTTAGATCCTTAGGGATTTATGCAGCCTTACTGTTAGTTTGCTTCAGAATTCCCCTACATCTCTTGCTCTGAAGACAGTCTTAATGATTACCACTTTAACCTGAAGAATACACAGACTTGGAAGTGAGGTTTGCTGCACATTATTCCATAGAAATTAGGTTTTGCTAAAACATCATCAAGTATTAACCCCACTGCAATTACTTCGGTAAGATTCTGACTGTAATTTTATCTGTCTTCTGCCAGATTTGAATATTATTGCTTTATTATACCAGCAGAATCAAATAACTCAACCCCTGTTTATTCTTCTCTGCATACTTGTCTGTGTAAAGATCAGACTATCTTATTCTCTCATTGGTATCAAAATATAGTATATATGTGTATTGCTTTATATACGACTCCTAACAAATACTTTGATGTCTGCACAATGTGACCTTAAATGATTGGATTTGTGAATCTGCCATATGACCACGTGGAAGAGTCCAATGATCTTCAGAACACATTATGGTGAAGATTGGAAAGAAGGTTTCCAGTTTCTGTTTGCCTGACAGAACTGATTCTCCACATTCTTACCATCCAGAAAAAATACTGCTTGATAATAATTTCAGGGAGATTCGGAGAAAAGTTATTTAGCCCATGGGCATTCTGCGTTTTTAGTGTCCCGTGGGTTTTAACTCCTAAAGGAACTGAAATTGGATAACAGCAGCTATCCTGCCCTGCTCTTGCATAGGCACAGGATGCTGTTTCTGACAAGATGTGCCTGGATGTTGCAGAGGCTCTGAACACTCATGGATGAAGCCATACATACTCACCTCACGTCATTTCAGTAGCAGAATCATAGAATCGACCAGGTTAGAAAAGACCTCCGAGATCATCAAGTCCAACCCTTGATCCAACACCGCTGTGGTTACTAGACCATGGCACTAAGTGCCACATCCAATCTCATCTTAAAAACCTCCAGGGATGGTGAATCCACCACCTCCCTGGGCAGCCCATTCCAATGTCTGATTACTCCCTCTGTAAAAAACTTCTTTCTAATATCCAACCTAAACCTCCCCTGGCAGAGCTTAAGACCGTGCCCTCTTGAGTATCATACCAAGACGTCACCAACCCATTGATCATGAATTGTTTGTGGATCCCAGCCACATGTTCAGATTTTTCTTTTCTGTGTTGATTTGTAGTATAATTTTGAAAATTTTGAAAATTTTGATGTGTTAAAATGGAGTCATGTAAATGAGCATGATATTTAGCAGGCCAATTTGCAAAATATCCATGTCATACTCAGATACCCTGAGTATCTTAAGTATCCCTAGCCCCCAGGTCACTGGATGATTCACCACCCTGCCTGTAGCCAGACCTACCAAACCTGCTATTTCTATTACTTTGATATTTCAACATCAGAGTCTTCATGTCAAGTATTGATGCACATGCTGTGTCATTGTCTCTTTGTTTCCGACTTCTGATGCTTTTTCTCCTTCCCATGCCATACGTGGTCACTTCTTTGTTATTCCTTCAATGATACATGTTCCCTGAGGAAAAGATGTAACCTCCAAATGAGATCATGTCTATTACTGGTTCTAATTGCTGTTGTTACAGAGGAGGTACTGTATGCTGGACAGGAGTACAGAACAGAGGGTTTGAGGTCAGAGTGATTGCCTTTTATTTTCAGTATTTTTAACATTAGGGTAAAGTTTGAAACATTTTCTAATAACCAAGTCCTGGCAAAAGGATTTAAGAGAAGTCCAAAAGCCTTCATAAAAGGAGTGGCTATTTCAGTCTGTGCTAAGGTAGTCATTTGAACCAAATCTGACTGGTCTTGGCATCATCCATGTGGAAACAGAGGGGGAGAGAGTTTAAAATCCTCATGCTGGTGTGTCACATGTCTGACATCTGTCTTAGGTGTTTCAAACAGCATCAGTTCTTTGGGGAACCATTCTTAGAGTGGGGTTTGACTGTGCCAAGACAAAACAGAAATGGAGGCAGTTGCATTCACCAAGCAGTTTTTCCAATTTAGAAATTCAGGGCAACAACTGGTAATTGGATTAGTGAAGGGATCTTCACTGAAGAAATATGAAAATTTGACTATACTGAAATGCTTTTATAAGACTGCTAATAGATGTGGATTTTAATGATTCCACTTTCAATGTAAACATTAATGCTCACAAAGAAGATTTTACTAGTTTTGTGTTGATGGTATTAAACTGAATTCAGTATCTCTTGTTTTGCAGTGCAGGAAGACATAGATTTAGTTTGTATTCCTTAAATTTCCTCATATTAATAATGAACAAGCTCTCAGAATAACAATTGCTTTGGGTTTTGTCATTTTCAGATTATACAAGCTATGCCAGCCACCACCAGCTGTTGGAGAAGAATGAGGAGAACTGCTCCAGAAAACAATCCAATAATGGCCTTTAGGATACTGGGACTGTATGACAAAAATCCAACTGCACTATAACAGTATGTCCCTAGGGCTTTGATAAATAAATAAAAAAAACCCACCAACCTTTTACTCAGGATAAAGAAAGAAATACCCTAAATATTCTCCATTGGTATTGTAAAATGTCTTCCAAAAAGCATTTCTGAAATCTGTGCACTCCAGCCTTACACTAGTAGATCAGGAATCTTCCTTGGGAATTTTACACTGGAATCAGATTAATTTGATGTATCTTGTTCAGCCACATTATAGGTATACCCAGCAGCTTGAAAACAAACGTCTTTTTCAGAGGGAATGTTTTCACTTGTACACTATACAGAATGCATTCTTGTGGAAGGAATAAAAGCCTACATAAACTAGGCTTGATAACGAGCGTGCACTTCATATATGGGGCCCTTTGCACTTGATAAAACCTTTTTTCCTGTCGCTGTCCTAATTTCTCAGAATGTTCATGTTACTGTTTCAAGGATATAATGTAAATGAGGTTTAAAGATGGAAAACTCTTCTCAGAATTGTGTTTAATGGCTGCAGGTAGACTGCTGTTGTGAGTGTGTGCTTGTAATCAGTAAACTCAGCCATATTTGAAGCAGCGCATTGTCACACTGCTTTGGAAGGAGGACCTGTAGATTAGAAAGAGTACCTATATAGCCTGTGAGGTGAAGTTCTGCCCTTTTTCAGTTGACATTATACTGAAGGAGAAGAATAAGTCTGACTTTCACCCACTGTTAGGCTGAATTTCAGACTCTGTCTAGTGGATATTTTACATTATTTCTTCTCTTCATTTCAGAGTTTTTCAGATTTGTTTATAATTTTCTATAGCACTACACCTAGCAAATTTACATAAGGCAGGGATGAGTCAGTATTGTTATGTTTAACTGGATATGTCTGTGGTTTAAGTTGAAGCATAGTTCAGGGGTTTGATGTTTTATGCTACCATTTCCCTTATTTTGTCAGAATTGTTTTGTATAGCATTTCAGTTCTTTGGAGTGGTAGTTGTTATAAATTTATTTTGAAAGTGTTCTGACTGTTTAGAGAGCCCAGGGAAAATTTATCTGCATTTGGCTGTTCTTTAGGCCAAAGAATTTTCAGAGAAAATGCCCCAAAATGAGGTTTAAATGTGAACACATTAGAACAAAAATTGTATTCTGAAATAGTTCCACTTGTAGCAGTAGCTATGCATTCCATAAGACCAAGACACATACAGTATGAATAAAAATTATTTTTTGTACAACAGAGGTCTATAGTTATGCTGTAACAATCACACTGCACAACGTAATTATTGCATATGACCTAATTATTTATGAAATCTTCAACGAATATATTAATCCACAATTAAATAAGTGAGAACTCAAAAGGATCCGTATTCTTGCAGAGAGTGGGGGTTTTATATGGGATATTTAGGGAACTTGTTACTTTTCTCCAAAGGAGGAATTAGGGCTCCTACCTTTTTCAGTATTATAAATGTTTTTACACAGACTTTAACTTTGCTAAGAAAATAAATATTTTTATATATCCACAGATATATATGTCAGTGCATATATATTGCATTTCAATGTGTATATATTTATGTAGTCATATCAGTACTGGTTTTACCTTAAATATAGAATGTTTACCTTAAACTGTGACAAAGACATGCAGTAATGAACACTCCAGTAACAACTTCACCTTTGTGCTTTGAAGTTTACTCTTCATAGTTATTGGAAGCTATTGGACTATAATCTTTTTAATTAAAAAAAACATAATACACAAAACAAACACCAAAATTCAAATCAGAAAACAAAGTTTTAATTTTAGAGACTTATATTTCTTGTTTGGCATGACCTAATGTTTGTACATTGTTGCTGTTCTAGTCAGGATCTCATATTTGAGATGTGTTTTATTCAGAGCAGCAGTATTGGCTACAGTTATTCCTGCTCCAGGCAAAACCACCAGTAGTGTTTCAGCTTCAGGCATCAAAAGCACAGAGAAGCTGTAACTGCCTCATGCCAAAAGTGTGCCGGTGTCAGCTCAGCTGGGAGCTCCCATCTTCCTGTGAGACTTGCCCACATGAGGTTAGATTTACTATGAGAGAAGTCAGCTGTCAGCTACATGGAGCTACTAATCTTGTGTGATAGAAAATAACCTAGCAAGCAGAATCTGTTACATGCATATGCGTTACTGTAATTAGTCATCACTTTTTTATAAAGCACTGAAAATGGTAGGAGTGCAAATATTCCAAAATAGTCTCCCTGTATAATATGATAATTCCCTATTTTGTTTTGTTGTGGAAAGCATGGAATAATAGATATTTGTATGGGACAGATAGTTACAAACTAGTCCCTGGAACAAATTCTTTAGCTCTTATTTCATGAGTGTGCATCAGAAATCTTGACTTCTTGTTTTTCTATCTAATTTTTGGTTCTTTATTCTTTTTTGCCCCTTCTAGAAACAGTTTTCAAAACTGTATTCAGCATTATGAGCTTTTTTGGTGACCCATTCTGCAAAGTAAAGTATCTATTTAGCATGGTGTTGAGTAGCTGAGAAACTTAAGTCCTGGTTTTCTGGGATTACAGGTAGCACATGAAAATACACTTTCACAAAATTACACAGAATCACAGAATCAATTGGGTTGGAAAAGACCTCAGATCATTAAATCCAACCTATTTCCAGAGTAAATGGGGCATAAATGTCCCGCCGACTGTCCGATAAGAGTGCCTGATTTCTCAAAATGTTCTTCAAAAGCCCATATTTGGTTGAAACATTGTGCAGCTTTCCAAACTGCTTTTCTTGTCCCTCTGTTTTCAGAGCACACTGCACATTCTAACACACTGACTTTAGTAACATTATTTGGACCTTTAATAAGCCCATTCTTAAATTATAAATTTACATATACTCATTATTAAAGCTGTTTATCTTCTTTGGTATATGTAGAGGATGTATTGTTCCTTATACAAGGTACATTGCAGAGTAAAAAAAAATCTATTCTCATCACAGTGTGTTTATCCTCTCATAAATTTTCAAACTTCAGGTGACAAGAAGAGATGACCAAGAGTGATGATTTACAAGCAGTGTATCACCTATTGCTTCTTAAATCTTTGCTTTGACAGAAACAGGTTATGCAGCCTATTTTTACAACAATGTGCTGTACTGTTTTAGGGAAAGCATTCTGTATGTAATTTTTACTTTTGCTTCCAAGACAAGTGGAATTCTTCCAGAAATATATTGAAGGATCAAGAGGCATATATTACCAAATACCACCATAATTCAGTGCTAGTCTGTGGGTGATGTATAGGAGATTTAACAACTCGGAAGGGAGGGTTACAGTCCAAGGAACAGCTGAGTTGCCATAGAGTTCTTACTTGGTTTTTGGAGTGGTTTATATTTGTTTATTTGAACGAAGTCAATAGCAGTCAGAACTTCTCTTCTACCGGTTTAGAGCCAAGACAATTAAACTTTACTCAACAAGGATTTATAGTAATCATATTTAATTTCATTTGTTGGAATCCTTTAATGGAAAAAAAAATGAACCATTTTTATTGATCTGTTTTTACCTGAGAAATTCACAAGCAAAACATGTTTTATTAATTCATTGTCAGATGTAGTGTGTATATATATATAAATATATAAATAATTTAAGACAATTGCCTGAATGTGAGTATACACATCATGGTTAAGCATGATGCTCAAAAAAGAACAGTGTCTTTCATTTATTTTCATCAGTAACTGTAGTATATATTTACATATTGTTCCATACTCTTTATTTTACAGCTCCTTCATGGATATGTCTACCAGCATTTTACGCATATTTTGCACCATTTTTGTTTAACATTATGAAAAGAGCTAATGCATTGCCTTAAGTATTTTATCTCTGTACTTGTTGATAAATGCAGGTAGTGCTTTTCTAATTGTACTCCAACAGTACCCTGGCATTGATAAATTAGATGTGCAGCACATACCTGACTCAGGATACTTGTATTTTTTAGCATTAGGTTTTGAAGTATAAAAAGATACTGCACTCATATTTTTGTATGCTGACAATTGTGTAGGGTTTCTTTTTATGTACTGTATATATAAACCAAGCTTTCCTAAAGAAAATTTATTATTTTAAATGTTTCCCATTTTCTACTAGAAGATGTGGGTTTATGTTTCTTGTTCAGTATGTATAAATGAATATGCAGAGTACACAGTCATGCAGATGTTAATACCATTGAGAAATTTCAGATTGTCCAGAGGCTAATCAAGTTTTTTTCTTATATTCTTCTCCAAAAATAACATCTCCATGTTAGAAATCTAATTTAGAAGTAACTACTTCTTCAGTTTAAAGTCCAACTGAGTGTTCAAAGTAGCTAGGACATTTATGCAAGCACTTAGATTTGGACTTTCAGGGGAATATCTATGACATCTTCTGTGGCTGTGTGTGTGTCCTATCTGCAGTACCATACGCCAGATTTAAAAGACTAAGCAGCCTTATTAACTTCTTAACATCCTGTATATAGTGTATGTATTTGGTTATACTTGTGTCATACTTTAAAAATGTACTTAATTTCTGCATTGAGTATTGCACACCTTTTTCAAATGGAGAATATATTTTGTAATGTCTCATTAAGCACAAGAGAGCATTACTGCTTTGAAACATTATGTGTAAGTACAGCCACACACAGAATGTCTCAGTCAGCTTTTGTTTGAAAACAATCAAACTAGCAGCTCTGTGGGTAGTTGAGATTGTTAGAAGTAACCTTTGGAATTAAATAACCTTGAAACATGGATTTAAATTACATTTTCCTTATTTGTAAAGTGCCTCTGTAGCGTATTTTGAATCAGTTGCTATATTGATTATGGGTAAAACTAATACTGTGTACTTTTAGATCTGTGCTTTATTTTTTTAGTTACATAGGCAAGACTGGAACGGTAATAAATGCCAGACAGAAATAAACCATTCATAATACGGCCACTGCAAATCTCTTTATTTGTAAGCAAGAAATAAGTTGAGAGGGAGGGGGCTGGGGGTGCTAAGTGTTGTATGGCTGCCCTAGAAATTCTGCTGCAGGAGAACAGAAATTAAACTTCTAGAAATAAATGTTTATAATAAGAATCTCTTCTGAGAACCCAGGCCCAATCAAGGTTTATTGCTTGTAACTAAAATATATCTTTGTAACCATTGGAAAACTGAACCCTGCATAAGCAGTAGTCTGTGGCTTCAGGCAGCTCTGTTTTGTGAAAGTTGGAAGAGAGACAGGCATGAAAACCACTTTCTGGCCCCATGGTGTCCATTAGTGCCCCTCGAAGTTCCAAAACATCCACCACCATTTCTGGAATTTCTTATCTGAAGACAGAAAGCGTGAAGCTGTCATCATCTGTATACTGCTGTGCAAAAGAGCATCTGACAAGCATAATATGGAGTGTTATTCTCCTTGTGCTAAAAAACCACCTATAAATGACTGATCCTTTAGAGGGATTGGGAACTGTTGGGATGCCAGGGGTTTGAGGAGTTGCACTCAGTGTTTCTTTTGTAGGACTGAAAGCTGATGAAATATTAGACCTTGCTGAGAGTTGTCTCTATATGAAGGAAATTCTGAATTCTACATGGTTATTGTGGTAAAGACTGAGAGGAACAGTGGAGACAGGACCAAAACCAACTACAATTACTTTGTAAAATCCCTTTAGTTTTCCATCTGCTATCAAGGAGGAGGGTGAGGATGCAAGTATTTCTGGATAACTAGACTTGAAAGATGGATCTTTATTTTTTTTTTCTTCTATCCTATATATTCCTCTCCCTAATTTTGTGCAGGACGGCATGGCATTTCAAAGTGTTGAGCAGCAGAAGTGATCAGAGGATTTCAAATATGAACTGCTTTTCTACCATCACAAGTGAAGTTTCTTGTTTCAGTGTTCCTCGTTTCTGTCATGAATACATCAGAAATAAAGTCCGAAGAATTCTTTTCTTGATGGTGTACACAGTGGGAATAAATAGTGCTTTGAAACAACTGCTGAGAAAGATAATCAATTGCACCATGGTAGCACTTGGGTGTCCAGTAATTTTGCATCTTTCATGTGAAAGTGTTGCTATCATCTTGATTTGAAAGTGAAAAAGCCTGCAAAGGGACTTACTACACTTACACGTCAGAGGTCAAATGAGTTCACAATTCAAAATCGATAATATATCTTTGCCTCGCATCAAAGTATGTGTCTGCTAAACTTTGAAAGTAAGGATACTTTCTTTTAAATGTTACGCATAAACTTACTTTTACTATGTATTTGAATGTGTTGGGGGGTTTTTATAGCAGAAACAGAATAGATGATGTTCATACTTGGCTTATACTAATGAAGTGGAATTGCAAACAGTTACTTCATTTCTGCTTGTAGAAATCTTAGTTTTCTGAAACTGCTTTCCTACATATTAGTTGATTCCCCTCCTCCCCCCATTCTTTTCCGTATTCTGTGGAACTGCTAGGATTCTGAGGACACTAAAATGCCCTATTAGACCCAACTGGCCTCATCCCTGCACCCACTGGCCATGAATTTGGAGCAGCATTTCTGCTCAGGCCTTTGAAGCTACTGTCTCCAGCCACATCTCTGGGGTGGACCTTGAAACTTGGGCTGTGCGTAGCTTTGTCCCTAGTCCCATCTTCTGCTGTTTGTGATTGGAGTTTCTGGATGGACCCTGCACTTGCTTCAATATTTTGCCTTGTCACATCATCCCTGGACTGTTAGCAGAGCCTGTTTTTATCTTGTCCTGTCAAGGGGAGGCCACTGGACTGTGTTCACCCACAGGTCCCAGCTTGTCCTCCTTCGGGGAGTGAACCTGCTCTTGCTGCTCTCCAAGATGAACATCCAGTGCTGATACAGGTTTTTCCATGTCTGACATACTAGTGGCTTCTACTGCATTAAAGCAAATCAGTGAGTTGGATTAATGGGGCAGACAGGACGGGATGGGAAAATGTCCATTTCCAGTCACAAGATAGGTGGGAGGCTTCTTCTATTGATATTAATCCTCAGACTAAGGGTAGAATACAAAAAAGTGTATATCCTTAATTTGGAAAAAAGATTTGAAAATGCATCTCCAGAATGTGACATGGAATGGAGAGTGGGGAGAAAATACTGGATATTGAGGAGGAGTGCAAGGTGAGACAAATGCTGAGCAGTGTAAATACAGCAATGAAATACCCGAAGATTTGACCTCAGTTTTTCCAAGTATTTAACACAGTTGATATGTTATCAAACAACTGCATCTTTTATAGAAGACTCAGTATAAATTCTAATAAATTTAACTTACATCTAGTACTTTTTTTAAAGCTCTAGGGTTTAGCTAGTCATGTTTTGTTCTTCTTATTTAGAGTTCTTTACCAAGGAAGGAGGGATCTTAATATCTGGAATAAATAATTGGTGTCTTTCCTTGTGAAGGATAACAGCCTCTAAAAGTAGGAGGAAATTGTACTGGATATATTCTGGGAGCATAATCAAATGAAAGGAACACCAATAGGTTTTGATTCTGCTTTCATTTAAATGAATAACCAAATTTTCATTGACTGCAGAGAATGAATCCATAATACTGGCACTATTATGCCAGAACCAGACTAGCTTGAATGCTTGTCAACGTGTTTAGTTCACCTAATTAATGAAACTATTCATGTCTCAAGACAGAAAGCTTGACTGGAAATGAGAAGCAGATCACATGTAATCAATGAGGTTTTGTCGTCAACCAGCCATAGAGTCTAATCAAACCAATACAGGACATGACTGCAAGCAAATGAACATCAGCACTGTATTATCTACAGTCAGTGCATCATCACAGAACTTAATGACAAAATATCACCCAGATTAAGGCGGAAATAATGTCTGATGCTAATCAGTGCTACTTGCTCATATTGTAATACATTGCAAAATATGTTGAGTGACAGTTGAATTCAAAGTCAAGACAAAGTGAAGCTTGATTGAATGCTTAGCAATATATTTGATGTTGTTCCAAAATAGGAAAATGCATAAAGCTTTTATGTATTAAGAAGTTGGGTAGGTGTTTGGAATTTTGACAGCACACCCTGAAAAATTAGTAGCTAGAGAAATAATTACAGTCGTGGCAATTTTAAAGGACATTTGTGGGCCTGTTTCAGACAGAACAGACAGTAGGCTTTCATTTCTGGACGAGTTCCCATGACTTTGAGAGAAGGCATTAATATTTGAAACTGTTGCATGGGAATAAACTACATTATCTGAGTATTCATCACACAATAGTCATGAGAAAAAAGAGAATCTTTTTTAGTCTTAAGCCTTGTCTTTAAAAAAACAGAAGTTCCCTACCTAATCATAGTTCCTAATTTTATATCTATTGTGAGAAATAATCAATGTCTCTCTACTGTCCTCAGTAACAAAACAATGTATTAAATGGGATGTGAAGAAATTTTCCTCTACTTTTTTTCTCTTTCATTTAATAAACTCATTTATTCTGCCAGGTGAGATGCCTTTCAGAGGAACAGTAGAAGTAAAGATTCCAGTCACATTGATGTTATGGGCTTGTTGTGCCTTTAACACCTCTCTTGAAGGCTACAGTCTATTTGGAGCTTCCTGAAGGAGCTCTTTTCATGATGGTGAGCAGGCAAAGAAAGGATTCTGAAGATGGAGGAGTGACTGAAGTGTTTGCTGTTGAGATTGCAGTAAAAATGCACCCCATATACATTACTGTTCTGCGTTCTAGGTTCTATGATCTAAATGATGTTATAACAAACAATTCAGTTCAGTAATGAGAGTAGAATATGAGCCTTACAATTGGTCTTTCATATATCTAACTGCCAGAAAAACAGGAGACGGATATTCTGTACCAATTAGAATAAAAGTGGGACAATGCTTATATTGTGTTTTTAGAATGAGAAGGGTAGAAAAAAACAGTAGAAGTTCCTACTTTCTCCCTAGGTATCCTCAATATTTAATTTTGATTTAGGCCACATTAGATCAAAACAATGGGAACATATCCCTCCTTATAATCAGGATTTCAGTAAATTTCAAAGCAGTTCAAAATTTTCTCCAAGGAAACAGAAAATTTGATATAAAATGAGGAACTCATTCTACTGTTTTTCTACTCTCAGAGTTCCATTTCTCTGTTTCCAAATGCTAATAATCCCTGTGAACCTTCCTTAGAACAGACTCAGTGGGGAAGCCAAAGAATAAACCAGCATGAAAGGAAAGAAAATCACGGGTGCTGAAGGCTTTTCAAATGTGCTGAGCAACAACTATCTTCTGTTTCATTCAGAATTCATCTGATGCGGGTCACAGAGCAGGGCTGTCGGTGAAGTGCAGAAACACAGGCTCTGCCAGATTATTTCAAAATTGTGATATGTGGAAGCAGGTCTGCTTTGAATAAGGTGAGGTGAAATGCGCCTCCGCTTTCCCCTCCTTGTGAAATTTGCTGTTTGCATCACACATAGGACTGTTCAACTGTGCTGCTATAGGAAATGAGACTTTTTGTCAACCTGGATGTTAACAGTCTGTCTACCGAAAAATAACCTGCTCTCTTCATCCTGCAGTGAGAGCTGTGTAGTATTTCAGCCACTGCAGAGAAGCTTGGAGGTGTGGGAGGACAGAGCAGGAGTGATGTTGAGGTGCCTCTGCCTTGAACTCTTGTTAGTCCAGTGCATCTTGTATAGCTACAGCAGGAAAGATAAAAAACTACTCCTTTCCTAGAGCACAATGAGGCCACTGGTGTGCAGTCCCAGGATAAGCATGTTTCACTGTTTTTAGGAAGAGGAGAGTATGTCATTTAGTTTGAACTACAAACTTTCTATTGCCAGGATGAAAACTCTAAGAATATTTTCATATCCTTATCTGTGTTAGAAGTTATAAATGTATGTGCTTTGGATCAGGCCTGCTTTGTTTTCAGATTCCAAAGGCACTCAGATGAGAGTTAAGCTGAGGCTACAATCTATTTGCCTTTCAGACCTACGTGTACCCAGAGCAGAGTTACAGTCACTCAGAAGATTTTTTTTCAGCCAGAAGAAAAGCATCTGAAGATTTTTAGGCAGACTCACAGGTCATTTTGAGCAACATTGGCATTGTGGTAAGGTACTGAAATTGTAGTTACCCAAAAGTAAAATCCAAAATTGTGTCATATTTTTCAGAAGTGACTTAGGGCTGAGTTGTTTTTTTTAGCTGGTGTTTAGATGTGGATCAAAGCTTTAGACTTGGATTCTGATGTGCAACCTGGCTTTTCTTCATTTAGACACTGGTGTCAACAAATGCTAAGTGTCCAGAAATATCAGTCACTTTTGAGAACAAAGCTAGTGTTCCTGTCCATTAGCCAGCCCTGATAATTTTACAGTGAACACCTAAGTTCTTCTGATTTATGGCAAGAAAATTCTTAAATTCCTTTTAGGAGGCGTTTGTATTTGGTTACCTAATCACAAACACAACCATTTACTAAAATTTCTGAAGTATAATCTAAATTATTTCCACAGTATTTAGGCATCAAAATGCTTTTAAAAATCCCACCAGGCTATCTGCACCATTTGTAAAGAAGTAGCTTTAAGAATCTCATCTAGATGCATAAAAAATGTAAGAGGAAGGACATAATATTCATGGTACCATAAACTTCCTTCAGAATTGAAATGAAATACCAATTCTTATGAACAAACTTGATCTTCCATTTATGATTTTCCAGTCATAAGAGCAGTGCACATTTTTCTTACTCACATGAAATTCCAGTATTTAATATTGTCAAAGCAACAGCCTTTCTCTTGTCTCTCGATTCACTATGTATTTGTCTAATTTGGCTTTAGTCACTGCTGTAGAGACCTTTCCCCTTAGCTGCCAATCCCTATATATGGCAAGTTATATTTAAATACTTAGTGGTAAAATCATCAGTTATTCAAAGGTTCTGGTTTATATTCAATGCTTCCTCTTCTCTAACTTTCTTTTCCTAATGTGCTTGGATATATAAATGTCTCAGCTGAACATCTAATGACAGGCTCTCTGGCTGGCTCCCACCCACTGCAAACCTTATTACTTGTGTTGTATTTGTACCACCACAGCTACCCAGGTACACCAACTCTCCAAAGATTTTTCAAAATTGTGCATAATCTGAAGTTCAGAACTGAAGTAAGTCAGTGTTTGTGTTGAAACATCAGAGTTAGAACTAATCCCCAACTAGTATTTCTTAGGATACTGAAAGGCACCATAATAATCCTTGAGGATTTGTTCAGTACTTTAGGGAACACGTCATTGCTAGATCCATGTGGAAATGTTATACATAGTCTCCCTATCCTATTGCAGGGTTGTAACTAAGTTAGGAAAGGAGGATCGTTCATGGACATGGCCAGAAATTAAAAAGTCTTCTTGGATCAGTTTCCAATCACTAACATGCACTTAAGTAATAACTTTAAGGAAAGCCCTTAATCCATAGAATCTGTTTTGCATCAACATCTATAAAACATGACTAATACTATTCCTTCAACCTTTAAGGTCTTTCTGTTTTTTCTTTCTCTATATAAAGGCATGCAAATGCAGCTTGAAAGCATCTCTATTCAAGTTTTTGATGCTTTGGATGCCAAACAACATTTAAAGTCATGATATTTGCACCAGTGAACTTCCATAGTCAAGGAGGCCCACCTGTCTGCCTGTTTTAGAGCATCCCCAAAACTATGCAAGTCTCTGCCATGATCTAGTAAGTGATTTAACCTCTTTCGAAGCCTAAAGTAGAAATTCTCCTGCATATTTCACTAGCAGGAGCTTTATTAGAACACAAAGATCAGATCAGAGCTCACACAGAAACTTTGAGAGTGAGGTGGTATAGCCAGGTCATCCTCCGGCAAATAGGGAGTCCAGCCCACCTGTGTGTGTTGATTTTACTATCAGTAAAGCACTATATACAGTTCCACAAAAGTGGGGGAGGAAGATCTGCGTCCTCCGGACTTTCTGGAAAATCAGTAACTTTTCTGAAGCACCAACTGAGAGGGGGTGCAGTGCTGAATCACTCAGTTCTTCTGGCAGGGGCTTCTAGGAACAGCTGAGTCCCAATTATTTTACCACATAACTACAGACTATTTCCATAATAAGGGCTTATGTGGACCAGACATGCCAAGCCAGGCCCTTGTCAATACCCTTCAGGCTGACTATAGGTTATTATTTATTCTGAAGCTATCAAAGGAGAAGCTATGCACTTTGCTGAGTCTATAATTCTGCTGGTGATAATTAGCTCTACTTTGCCCTAAATGTTCGAACAAATGGGTTATTTGCAAAAAAAAATGTTCAGCAAAATTTCTGTATTCTGTCTACATAGTAAGATAAGTAAAGCTTTACATCAGCATGCTGATTATTTAGCATGTTCTCATTCTCTAAGCATGTAGAATTTTTTTCTAAAGTGTCTCCAAACTACCTACATTGGTGAGGAAAAAGAGAGCACCTGGGCAGGGGGAGGGCGAAGTAAGTAAGATGGTTAGATAGAGGCCGTACTCAAAATTCAGGAGCTTCAATGGCAAAACCTCTTTTGGCCTCAGGTGGCCTTGAATGAGCCTTCGTTTGAATGAGAAGATGAGAGAAAGCTCTCTCAATCCTACGGGTGAAACTAAAAGAGTGATCAGAATGGCAGTATGAAACATTTCAAAGTTGATTTCTCACATTTCGTGGAGGTTGGAACCTGGGCAAGCACGGAGCACTGTATAATCAGGAAACATACAGATTCTAATCTGTAGATTACTGTTACGTGAAGGAAAAACAATTATGGAAGAATTGGATAAACAGAGTCATCTTTCATATACTCATAGATTTGAATACGGTTTGGATTGCATTCAGGGTGATTTTATTTCTTCATCAAATTTGCTCAGACAATAACTTTGTAGTCATGATTTGGGCTGAATAAGTTGTATAAACTGTACTTTTGTAATTCGTCATGGAGGCTTTAGCTATTGATATTGCTCAGAAGATATATTAAACACACATAGCTGATTACCATAGTAGTGTTAATGCTGACAGGGTTTATGAGAGCAGGGTCACACCTACAATCATAAGAGAAAAAAATGTGTTTCAGAATTTCTGCTATTTTTTGTTGGTTTGAAAAGACCTTGAGGATGTTTAATGTCCA
This sequence comes from Pipra filicauda, assembly GCF_003945595.2. Taxonomy (NCBI): domain Eukaryota; kingdom Metazoa; phylum Chordata; class Aves; order Passeriformes; family Pipridae; genus Pipra; species Pipra filicauda. Next base: position 146,590 of record NW_024104284.1, read on the forward strand.
GAAACATCTTCCAGGCTCAGATGGCTAAGCTGACAATGGTTTAATTTTAGACTTGACTAAGCCTAAAAGTTCATGATTGCTTTAATTTGTTTGGAAAAAGTGTCTCTAGGATGTGTACCTTGAACAAAGCATTCTTTTTATTTTTTAGTTATTTAGAGTTCTTTAGATGCATACACTGTGCATGTGAATAAAGTTTGTGAAACCAAAAAAAAAAATTCATCCTGTATCCCAAAGAAAAATTATCCGGGATAGGAATCAGTAAAAGGACTATGTTGCCAATATGCATTTGCTTTTATGTCTTTGCAGAATACTTACTGGGAAAGTAATGCATTAGTTCCTTCTTTATTTCCAAAATTAATTTAAAAAAACAAATCAAGAGACTGTAAATGTAATGTTCTCAGGACTGTTTAAATTCATTCTTCCTGAAATATCCTTGACAAGGCTATTTGGTATCCAAAGAAAGAATAATTTGGCAAATAGTTTTCAACAGTTCTTCAGAACTTGCAATGAGAAAAGTAAGGTAGAAGGACATGTGCCTGAAGAAGAAATATATTTGTAAAACATAACTAAAACCACCCCAAGAACCCCTCAAAAGTTCAGTAGAAATTTCTGTGTGGTTGGGTTACAAATGCAAAAGCAAATGAAATTCCAAAGAAATGTGAAGAACGGGAAGCTTTTGTGTAGTGAATGAAATTTTAATTCCAGGAAGAGGGGGTTCTGCTTTGCTGATATGTTTTCTAATGGGGAAAAAAACCCACAAAGAATTTATACAACACCAAATAACTTCATCTGCTGTGGAAAAAAGCCCAAAAAGTTTTTTTTTTTAGTTATAAAGAAGATATTAAGAACCTCCTTGGGAGAGAAGGTCTATTGACTCCTGAAAAACTTTAATTACTAATTAACTGGGATTGAAATCACCAAAAGTGTATGTAGGACTAGTATTGATCATTTGAAGTGAATTTCTTTATTTTTAGTGAAGCATTTAAAAAGGAATCACCTCTACTAGAAAAAAAAATTGTACATGCTTTTCTGTTATTGTGCAGTATTTTCAAAATTCTCAGAGATGTCTGCTTCTACAGATTCTGCTCCCTGAAGGAAGGTTCAGGGCTCAACCTCAAGCTTAAATCTACTTCTTGCCATTTTTTATTTTGGTGGTTGCAAAAGGAAGTAATTCCAATGGAAGCAGTTGAGCTGTCACATCTTCTTATCTCTAGAGGAGGATCGAGAAATCTATGTTCAAGTAAGTGGCATTAGGTTATGTTTCTTGCTACCTGTCTCAGAAACAGCTCTGGGATGGCATTTTATAAGCTGTGAACAGGTTGAAAAATCATTGTGACTTATCATTTGAGCAGATCTGCTAAGCACTTACATAAAGCTATAAAATGGAAACTGCACCAATTGTTCCAGTTTTTCAGACTCCATTTGAGAGTGGCTGCTAGAGCTGAACACTGGTTAATGAAAACTAGAGCTTTGCTCTTTGCAATAGAGAAGCTATACATGTCTGAATTATATTGGTGTTACTGCCTCTGGGAAGGAAAGAGAAAAGAGTGTGTTTGGAGGCTAATTAGACTAGATATTTGCGGGTCCAATGGTTCCACAGGCAGATACACCATCCTTATACAGATTTGCTTCTTGTGCTGTTTGCAGTGTAAGTGTTAGCAAGGATATTTTGACTTGGCTGTATTGAAACCATGGAGAAAGGGGTGGTTAGTTTAAGACTAGGTGTGTTTAGGTCTGACTCACTAATATCTTAAGTAACTCCAGTTTTATTCCACCTTGTTGAAATACTAGTCATGGTACTTATCCAGAATGTCAAGATGTTTGCTTTGGATTGTTTTGGAATTTATGACAAAGAAATGAATCTGGATTTCATCATGGTCCATGATGATGCAGTACTTACTGGATGCAGAAGTACTACACATGGCTTTGCATATCCAAACTGAGCACTTGATCAAAAGCTACATAAGCCTTGAGTGAAAAATAATAAGATCTAGGCCTGTGAATGCTTGAGTTCTTTCTGAAAACAGGTCGTATTAGCTGAGCTGTTGAGTCTTTGCAGGGTTCTTTTAGGGAGTCCGCAGAGTTTTACCATAAGCCATTGCGTTTAGGCCTAAAGCAAAAACGTTTCTGAGGAAAGGCTTTATGTAGCATAATGGTTACAAATATAAAACCAAATTACAACTATTTCTGCCAGATTTTTCTGGTAAAATGAGACACTGAATATCATGTCTTGCATTTGTGTTCTCATGTGTATAACCTAAAAACCATTTTGAATGCACTCACTGTTAAGGTTTATTAGCCAGAGAGAAGGTAGTATTTTCTTCGATAGTCTAATATTTTGTTAGATTTGTCTAGCTTGAGAAGACAGAGAAAATTTATATTTTGTATTTATGAAAAACCTTCTTTTTCTACAAAATATACATAGTAGTAGAAAAAGAATAATGCTTATGTGGTTTTATAATGGGTGTTACACTTTTATGGAGCAACTCCAGAGGTCTTACATGACAGCAACATAGCCTTGTTATGACCAGATTTTCAGGAGTACTGAAAAATAGAATTTTCACTGATTTCACCAAGATCTGTGTGTGTTCACTGCAGCAGAAAGTTCCATCTCGGTGAAACAATGAGCATGAAAATAAAAGGCATATTGACTCATTGAGAGACTTCAAAATTCAATTGGTACAGGAAGAAATTTTTAAAAAGTAAAGTAATTAAACCATTTAACATATAAAAAAGTGAAACAGAAGAACAAATTCAAACAATAAAGCTTTCTATCTAGCAATCACTGATAGAAGAATCATGCAACTGGTTACATGAAATGCATCCTCTCCTCTAAAACAAGATTTTTCTGGAACAAGACTCATTAAGCTATTACTGCATTGATTTCTGTGAAGGGCAGCTCCATAGAAAACAGCCCTATGCAAAATATCAGCCCTAACATTTTTTTCTATGTATTACCAAACTTAGTTACAAGCCTTCTACAAAACTTTTATGAAGAAAGCTGCCACATTATACATTTGAGGTATGGGACAGAATCAAACTAGGATGAAAGTTGTCTCTGTCAAACTTAAACAATTAAAATGCTTTTGTAATGTGTTTTGCTTTATTTTGGATTTTTTAAAAAACATTTTAGCATTTTCAAACTTTGCCTGACTTCATGTGGTCGTTAACTGATGGGAGTCTTCAGAGAAGGCTTTGAAAATGTATACTTTAAATTCCATACCTTAAAGCTTTGATCAAGTTGTATCTTCCAAGGAATGAGCCCATCCCAGCCATGCTCATACAACTGCAAAACTAGAATGCTGGTTCACTAAGCAGCTGGCACATGCAGCAGTATAGAATATTGTGCATTCTCAGAAGTAAGAAAAAATGTGCATTCTTTATATCTTTTCCAGGAACAAGTGGAGAAAAAGAGAAGACTTCAGCTGCAGATGCAACAACCATCATGCCCAGGACTGTGAAATTCTGGTTGTGGGTACTAGATATCACCCTGGAGCAAATCCACAGTCAGAATCACTGAAGGTATGGGCCTCCTGTAGCCAGCGATTGGCCACAGAGGCAGTGACTACCAGAGGAGCTCTTTAAGCAACGAGGGAAAGAGTTGAGGGGCATTAGAACAAGTCTAACAATGCTTCCAGGAGCTTATTAGGTTTTCTTTCATACCTGAGCATCATGCTGTCATGTCGACTTCATTTTGGAGGAGTCACCACCCTCACACCTCACCTTGCTGACTTAGTGTTGATGATTTGGATGTGCTGTCTAACTCAATAGTCGGTGGACTGACCAATGGGATGGTATGTACCTTCATAGTCCAGCTGTGGATGGCACCCAAAGGCGGGGAATGGCTGATGCCCTGGAGGATGGGGTGCCATTGTGGGAGGCCTCAATGATCTGGAGGAATGGTCCCATGGCACCCTCATAGAGCTCAAGGATGGCAAGTACAAAGTTCCTTTACGTGGAACTCCCCCAGCTCTGGAGCTCTGGGGACTGTAGTGATGAAGCTGGTCATGACTCAGCAGTTGCAAAGACAGCTAACCACACACTGGGTGCTCTGAGAGTGTAAATAGCAGATCAAGTGAGTAATCCCACCTACTCGGCACTCAGGAAACCACAGCTGTAGAACTCCATGCAGTTTCAAACCCTCTCCCCATCCCAGTACAAGACATGTCTACCAACTGTAGAGAGCACAGCAGAGGGAGACAGGGCTGGAGCACATGGCAGACAAGGTGAGGTTGAACAACTTTGCTCTTACTCAGTCAGGTGAGAAGGGGATTGCAGAAACAAAGCCAGATTGTTCTGAGAAGTTCATAGTTAAAGCAGAAGATGTGATGGCCACAAGATTAAATATGGGAAATGCAGCATGAGTAGTGTTAAGGGAAAGAACATTTGTCACCTGGCACATTTTGCCCCAGACAGGCTGTAAAATCTATCCTCATCCTTGGAGATTTTCAACACTCAGATGGAAAACGCAAATCTGATCTAATTTTGAAGATAGCATGGCTCTGACCTAAATTACTCTGGCTGTTGAATCAATTGCCACTAGATGAAGCCCTTAGCCACCAGCATGTTCCTTCCAGACACACTGACCCCAGACTGGTGGCCAGTTGATCAGTACAAGCTAAGCCTTGTAGGCTCCACAGCCTCCCGGCAGGTGCTAGATGTAGTGAGCCACATTCTCAAATATGCCTCTGAAAACTCATGCCAGGAGTGTTGTGCCATGACCCTTCAACAAGTGGCACTGATCTTCAGGACTCAAACTTCCTTTTTGTGGGGGGGAGCCTGGCTAGAATGATGTCAAAATGTCCAGTGGTTGGGTATCTGATGGAGATATCTCCTCTATGCACAGCCACTTTCAAACACCATTCTTGCAGACAGTTTACTACCTGCATAGCAATGGCTCATCCTCTGCAATGGTGGAAGCCAGGGAAAGCCAGACAGACTTGGCATAAACTGTTGAGTAGAAGGAGGAAGAGAGGCAATAGCAGGCAGCAGTTACTGCTGCTCTTCAGTTGGTAGCTGTGGATACTTCTGGCTGTGCCTACTGCATTTTGTTTCACCAGCTGTCACCTGAGAGGCCTCTGTGCAGGTGTGAAGAGCTGCAAGGTAAGTGCTAAGCCAAGCTGCACTGCAGAGTGGATGAAGTCAGTGTGCTCAGGAAAGTACTAGTCTTGAACTTAACCTTTCCATAAGTAGTTGGGCTCTTTGCCCTTTTATGGATCTCAGAGATTATGAAGACATATATTTATGGTTCTTTCCATGCCAAGAGTATGAATACATACCACTTACTCAGTTATTACTATTGACTTAAAATGTGTGGTGCATGTGTCAGCAATTTCATTCAACTGTCAAAAGAAAGGCAAAGGAAACTAAAGATTGAATTCTTCATCACTTCTGGATAAAACTATTAGATGACAAATACAGTAGAAAGGTGAATGCCATTTTGAAACTACTAACACATTTTCAGGCCTTCTCAAATAGCCCTGACCCCAGTGTGGGAGTTAAGAGATTTCATTTTCTGTGGTAAAGGGACTTTAAAAAAGTAAAAGTAGGAGGAACAGGGCATTTCAAATAGCTAGCTATAGTCAAGAGCCATCAAATAGTTGCCTACGGTAGTTACTCAAACAATTAATATAACATGACTTCTTGACTAAGAATTCAGAACTATCATTTGGGGTTTTAGATATCTGCTGGTATCAATAGAAAAAAAAAAATCTTGTCCTTTACTTTGAGTGTTCAAATTCACGTTTTGGAACTGGTAGTATCTGGTCATTTAGAACAAACATAAAATTACTTCAAAAGCAACCATTACCATAAAAGCACTATTTAGACTTAAGCTGAGTTATTTTGTTTTGGTTTATTTTGTATTAAAATTATGCAAAGTAGAAGTTAAGCATGAAGATGCCCACTTTCAGCTGCCATAAATAAGAATGGCATTATTAAAATAAATTAAACCATTTATGTCTGCTCCAAAATGTAACCTGATCTTAAGCATTTTGCTACACAACTCTGTGCAATACTGGAATAAAAATTATTGTCTGACATGGCTTTTTGGAAGTTCCTGTTGACTCTATGCTTATGAAGCTATTAACATCTGTAAAATTAAGCATATATATACAGAGATACTTTCAGGAACAGGAACTCAGCTGTCTCTAGGCACCTAATCTTCCAAATTCTTGCTATCTTACCAGCAGGACTTTGAATAAATTGTGTAGTATATAAGATCAAAGCACAGCACAATGTAGGTTAGAAAAAAAGTATGGGAGGTCTACCTTGTGTGAAAGCTGGAAATGGAACGAAAAGGAACTGGAAACTGGTATTTTTCACTCTGTAGTAAATATTAATAATAGTTGGCCTAGCCTGTGGAATATAGAAACTTTTCCAATTAATTGTATTTTGATGTTATTTTGTGAAGATACTTACAATCAGCCATGTAACCTTGTACTTCATCTCTTCTTCTTCATTCCTTGGGTGCCATATATACGTGCATACATATATATATGTAGGTATATACACACAAACATAAGTTTATACATGTGTATGGATGTACATATGCACATATTTAAATGTTTTTTCTTTTGCATTTGCCTTGGCTTTTTTTCTTTTCTATTTATTCTGTTTGTCTTTGTGGACTGGTCTCATGTTTCCTGAGATGCAGACCACTCAGTTCCTGTTGACTCTGTGCTTATGAAGCTATTAAGATCTGCAAATTAAGCATATATATATAAATACTTTCAGGAACTCAGCTGTCTCTAGGCACCTAAATTTAAACATCTGGATATTACTTCTATTTGATTTTGCAGTTTTCATGACTTCTTTACAACAAGGCTAACCTAATTGCCTAGGTGATCCTACTGGTCCTGGCTCCCCTTTAGCTATTGGGAATACTTACACATTACATTTTTCAGTCTTTGTGGATTGCCACTGAATTGTGGTGAGCAATTTCTATCTGTGTGCCTTACCATTCTGACTTGTCCCTCTTTGTCTAGGAGTTTCTAACCACGCTGAATTATGGAGTGAATCTTTTCCTGATGAAGAAAATTTGTTCCATTTGTCATCACTTCTTAATTACTGAGTTTTCCCTCCCATTTGCACATATGTTTAGGGTTCTATGATGTCAGTTTTTAACTAAGTATTACTTGCTCTCCAAATGCAACACTTGTTGGCTTTGCCATATAACAGACCCACAAACCCAAAATCTCATTGCCACTAAAAGCATTAGTTCTGTTGAAATATTTCATATATGTACATTTATATGTCTTTTAATCATATATTTTCCTTGCATAGATAGCAAGTTTTAAAGATTTTTAAATTAACCTACATACACAACAAGATAAATGCATAAATACCCAATGAAGTTAAAGACATAAGTAGTAACAAATTTTGTCCATGTTATCTGTTGAAATAATTTCCCAAATGAGACACTGAAGCTATTTAGTAGATATTGTGCTAGTAGTTTTAATCTCATTTGATTGAAAAATCTTTTTTTTAGTTTGTCTTATGCTTCACCTTCCCAGTTCTGATAATTTATGAAAAATCTTCCACTGAATTCCATAAGCTAGTAACTGTTTTTCTATCAAGTTTATACTGTATTCTCTGCCATACTCCTCAAATTCCTGCCATTATAGCAATCACATTTTTTAACCATTCCTCAGCAATGTTTACCCAATCTGTACAGCTACATGTCTTATAGATGGACTGCAATTCCATTATAAATGTACTGGCTCCTTGTTGGTATCTAATATTTATTCAATATATAAATTAAAATTTTGCAGTATTCCTCCATTCAGGAACAGATTTTACCTCTGTGGACCTTCTTCCTAAAGAACTTATAATCTTTTTTCAGAAAACAAAGAAAAACCCAACTCCTGACAACAACAACAACAACAAAAAGCAGCTCTACTTTTTGAGACCAATTTTTAGACCAAGGTGACACACAAGCAGGAAAACAGCAAATGTAAAAGGACCAGAGATTAATTTAGAAAATGTAGGACTGGAGAATTTGGGTCATTGTAGGGATAGGGCAATTGAGGATTTGGGGAAAAGATGGGTCTCCTCATTCCTCCTCCTTCCTTAGTTTTTAATTTCTGGAATGGATTTTCACACACAGAGATCAGACTTGGGGGGGTTCTTGTTCAGTACTTGAGTCTGTGATGCAGAGCAAGTTGAAGCCTTTTGGAGAGTTCTGTGTACCCCATAGTCACTATTCATTTACGTGATTAAAAGGGAGATCCAAATAAGTCTTTGGAACAAATTCTGCTACCTTTATTTACCTCAGACAGCATCTTTGTCCACAGGTATTCTTGATATATGTGTGAGTGGAAATTTTTGTTATATATGTGAGTGCTAATAATATTACTCAGATAAAAGCTTTCTCAGGAGGGAAGTTGAATTTCGTCAGGAACTGGAATACACTCTTTATCTCACAAAGACTTTGTGCAGCAATCTAGTGCCTTCCAGCTCATTTTGCATTAAATCACATCAGATTAATTCTCAAGTTGCAAATCACTAATTCAATCTACTGAAGTCCCTTCATGTATTTTGGAAGAGCATCCAAACCTGGTGCAGCCTGATCTAAATTAATTTGTATGAGCTGATGAGATCATAGAACAATGAAAACTACTGTTGGTTTCTGCCATCACATAAAAAATACAATGACCATATACAAAGGAAAACCATAAGGTCTTGCTAATTACATTAAATATTAAAAATTAACATATGCATAATAGCATCAAAATAGCTAAAAGTTTCAAAATGAAATACTGATTTGTAGTAGAAAACTGACAAATTGTTGTTATAGCTGTTCACTGTGAGGCTGAAAGTTCATGCTGACTGCTACATGGAGGAAAGAGCAGAGGGAGATGTATAGCAGTGAAAACTTTTTTTTCCCAGTGACAGTTATACCTGTGAAAACCAAACAATCTCCTACCTACTGGCTAGTTTCTGCCACACTCTATGGAATGGGCATATCAATGCCCTCACAAAAGGGTTATTTTTGAAGGTATTGACTGAAAAGTCTTAGATTTTTAGGTCTTCTTTAATTGAAAATCTAAGGGGTTTTGCATATTTCTATTGCAAGTATTTATGTATGGCTCCATTACAGGACTGGGTAAGACAAGGATAAAAAAGATAATCCAAATAAACTGAGCATTTGTATCTTTGCCAAGTCTACACAGTTGTATCCACATTTACACTATATTAACATATTAGAAGGGATAAAACTTTGGGGTGTGTGGACTGTTCATAACCCCCTTCATAATGTATTTTTGTTTTATAAGGAGAAACATGTATACCAAAGATCTTTACTAACCCTCAGCACATTATAACTTATTGGAAGATTTTTACTTTGCCCACCTATTGAAATTCTGAACTGGAAAAGGGAACACCTTTTTTAACTGCTGGTAGAAAGTAACGCATTTATATAGAAACCCCATTCTTTCACCTGCTAACTTAAAGGTTTCATGCCTGGCAGTCTTATGGCCTAGTCTTACACAGAATAGGAGAATTATTCTTTCTAGAATGCTGACCCAAGAAATTTGATATATCTTAGAACTGAAAGGCTGTCCTACCTTATTCAGGAGCAAAGTTCAGATAAACATTAGCAAAGTGTTGATAGAAAACACAGAGCCACAGAAATGTCTTTTTTTTAATTCAGCTGGATGGCACTTTTGAAAGGTTTTGCAAATGTTTTAAATGTGCTTCTGCTGTGGCTGTCACCTTGCCAAAGCATTATGCAGCATTTTAAGAATCTTTTGGGTGGTACATTAATATCAGACTGCAAATTATAATCACAGATCATTTACTTTAGAAAAAACCCAATTGTATGGAATGTATATAAAACCTATTTAATTCCTAGTCTGCCACTAGAGAATTCTGTATCTATATGTCCCAATTTCTCATTTTTATTTTGTCCAGTGACATTACTATCGTCATTAGGATAGACCAACCACTGCAATTCGTATCTTCTCAAACCCCAGTTCCACTCCAGTTATTAAAAGCACACTACCTCTTCTTGCAGAATGGATTTTGCACATATATCTGATTTTATTGTAATCACTCATTTCTTAATGTTCCTTCAGCTCGTATCTTTTTGCTTTGCTTGGCATATTCCTTGGGCTATATCCAAAATGGTCTCTGATCTTACTGTTCAATAGCTCATATGAAAAAACACAACTGATCTTATCCCATGGCTCATCACCACCATTGTATTCCACATAAATTTTCTTATTCATGATATAATTTTTATTTCACTTATTCTACAAACTTTACGGAAAGTCTGTAGGACTTAAGAATTAATCCTTTTATAGGTCACTTTTATGTCCTACAAACATTGCTTTTCTTGTTCTCACTGATCAGTGCTAGTGGCAAATCTTATTTTCTGTAATTGTTGAGCACTAAGGAAACAGCCTAATTTTTGCATCTCCAAATCAGTTGGGAGATCATCTTGTCCATTGGTAACTTTATTCTCCAGTCCAGTCTGCACACTGAAGTCTACATGTGTCCTCATGCTCTTTACTTTCATTCTGTGTGGTCATAGGGGAAGGCTGATCTAAAGCCTGTGAAAAGGAAGGATGTGTTTTAAGGCCTGAGTAGATCCTTCATCTCATGTTCTCGCATCACTTCATTTTGAAATGATACTCTGATTCCTTCCTTGCACCCCTGCTGAGCACTGCCGGCAGTACAACTTTCTCTAATGCTTTGTGGGGCTAACTCCATTACTGCACTCTGCCATTTCATCCTTTCCCTCAGAGTCTGAGGGCAGAATTTCATATAAAGAACATAATGTCTTAATCCACTAATTTTGATGTATATAAGCTTCTCTTTCAACAGTCTTGTAATTATATTATATTCTCATAAAATAAACTACAATTAAGTCAATTTCCTGATTTAGCTACTACCCAGACCAACTGCATTATATTTGTCTTTAAACATTGTATACATTTCAGTTTCTGATACACTGTTTTTTAAGCTTCTTGGATGTGAACTGAAACTAAATTACACTCTGCTTTGTACTTACAAGGAAAATGTTTTCCTGTAGTATTTCCATTTCCTTCCTTTGTCTGTGTAAAGCTTTCTGTGAACATTTAAAACTACTTTATAAATACTTTAAGAAACATTAAAAATGTTTAAAAATAATTCTCAGATAGCAGTTTCTCTCCTGCTCTCCTTAGATATTATACTCACAGGAGGTAGAAGTGATTTCAACCTCAGTCAGAAATTGGAACCAAATAATTTTGAAATACTATGCTGTGGTTTGTTTTGTTTTAGTTTTTTGGTTTTTTGTTTGTTTGTTTTTTAATATATTGAAAGGAAATCTGAAGAAGACATCCATATGCTATCCAGCTTTTGACTGGAATGGACTGGCTTAAGGTGCAGGTTATACTAGAAAGGGGATTCATATTTGAAGCAGCAGTTTATTCAGATGGCAAGAAACACTAACTAGAAGGTTAATATTTCTTATTGTTAACCTATTTTTAAACTGAGAAGAAAAAAAAGAAACATCTGGACCCTCATTTGCAAACTAAAAACCAGTGAAAATGTCGTTGTCTTGCTAGAAAATAAATTGTTTGGAGAAATATTCCAAATATTAATATTCCAAAAAATTAGGCAGAACTTTTCATCATTGCAGACTAGGGAACGAGTAAAGAGGGCATAAGTGCAGTGACTGAGATTGAAAAATTCTTGTCAAGGATGGTGGAGAAAAGGGCAATGGATGGATTTTGAAAATCAGTGCAACTTCAATAGTAGTTCAGAAGTGAATGGATCTTCATGATGGAAGAAGACACCTGCAATAAAGTAATTCTTTTACGGAGCTGCTGTTGGAAAAATAATTATTAAACATTATTACATTATTATTAAATTATTAAACAGAAGAATCTTTGCTAGAAATGTTTCGGTATGAGGCAGATGAGAAGAACATAACAAAGCCCAAAATAACAAAAAATTGAGATTCCTATCCTTGGGCCCTACGTCAGCATCTGAATTCAGAGTAGTTAGGGTAGATCCTGGGATATGGAATTTTTTCAGTGGCAGCAACACTTAATATATGCGAAAGAATGGAGTCAAAGGGATAGTAGCTAAGTAAAGAAGCCTTTACTGACTAGACAGAGAAAACTCAGTGGAAAGGAGAAAAAAAGAGAGATGCTGATTTTGTGGTAGGAAAATACATTGCCAGTGAACATCAGGATTGTTCTTTGTGATGTGCTTAGGTACCAGAGACCAAAACAGAGTCATCTTTGTTTCTTTTTTTCCCCACATTCACACAAAATTTGCAGAACATCCTTGCTAATAAACAGTGAAGACGTAGATAATGCACTTACCTACTTTGATAGAAAATGTACTCATCTATTCTGAGTACCTCTTCACAGAAATCATAAATTATAAATAGGAAGTGAATAGAGGGAAAAAAAATGGGAAAAGCATTTGAGTAAGAGGGATACTGCATTTCTGAATAGGCTTGTGGATAAATTGTTTAGGGGGATGTTCACTACCAACTCAATCTCTGATAACTATCTGAAGTGATTCTCCTAACCTTTTGAAATGTTCCCAATACCAGTGTACTTTTGTAAAGCTCAGTAATAGCAACCTGTGCACATGCTCACAATCTGTTGGTGATACCAACAATGCTGTTATTTTTCTTACAGCTTCTCTGTTCTGAACAGACCGTTCATTCATGCTTTTTTTATTTTTTTCCTCAAGTGCAGCATATTGCTATTTAAGAAAAAGGCTGCACTAACAAACCTGGCAGATCAATGTATTTCTGTTTTCTGAAATATAACTTTTAAAAATTCCTTTGAAAGCTTCAGACTTTCTGTTCATTTTATGGTTTATCCTTACTGTGGACATGATACTGATCCCACTAGATTTATATGCATAGAAATTTTGTTGCAGGTGTGAATCCAAACCTTTTGGAACCTTTTTTTCTCCTCTTAGGTGGAAATAAATGTATTGTTTATTTTGTCATTTTGACTAAACTGTCATCATAGCATAGTGTAGTGACCTTGATAGATACTATTTTCTAATGAACCATCATACCCGGTTTACAACCCTTTCCACATTCTCCAAAGAATTAATGTGGTACAATGCATGATTCTACTACTTTGCTGGCTCACACTGTTTATGGTAGATATGTAGATACTCAGAGAGTTTTCTCACTTAATGGTTTTCCAGTGAGTAAGTACTTGTGCTTCTCTTCATGCTTTTTCAGCTTCCATGCCATCGTTTAGGCATCATCAAAAAGTCATTATGTAAATTCACAACTGTGAGTATCCCCATTTATTTTAAAAATCTCCCCTCTACAGAATTTGCCAGAAAGCCTTGAAAGCCAGACAAATTGTAAAAAATTTCTTATGCTTATCTTTGATAAAGTACTGAAGTCCCTAAATTACTGTTTTGTAAGTCATGTACTAATGCTTAGCTAATAATTAGAAAATAGTTCTTGTTGTAAACAAAGCCACTATGCTAAATTTCTATAGCATATTATGAAAAAAATACTATCATTCTACATGGGTCAGTTGGCACAAATATTTCCCACAGAACAAAACATTCACGAGTGAGTCCACAAATCCAGCCAAAATAGAAATGTGGTCCAATTCATGTATACACACTAGTAAGAAGATTTAAAGCAGGTCAGCCAATGATTAACAAAAAATTAATATCCTGACTCCTAGGACACTTAAAAATACAATTAATAGTAAATTTTAGTATTGTTTATAAGCATTGAATTAGTATCTCTATATGTGGCTTATATTTGCATGCTTTTTTCTTTTGAGGGGAAAGTTGGTACCAACATGAATATTATTTTTTATACCTACAGTCTGGAATTTAAATTTCCTGATAACATGACTAAACCTATAATGTTTCTGTGAAATAGACAATACAATCCTCTATTTGCATGAAAAAAGTTTCCAGCAGAATAACTGTCTACATCTTTTCATAAAAGAGCTTAGTCACATAGGCAACCTAGTCTCCAAATGAGCCTTTCAATTTTACTACAAAAGATAATCCTTTATTTCAAAATTGTTTAGGACAATGAAGCTTATGAAATTTAAATTTCTTTATCAATTGCTGGAAAATTAATCCTACATTAAAAATAAATTTTAAAATGTTATTAGGGATGTCATGTTACTAATAACAAGCCAACCTTTTCTCTATATTTTGGGACAGGAGACAAATTCAATTACAGTTTTGCTAATTGTCTGATGAATGTTCCTATTGTAATGTATATTATTTAAAATGTTTCAAATTAGTAATTCCAACTTAGGAGATAGCTGTATGTCTAATATTTAGTGTATCAGGTGGAAAATACAACCCATTATCACGGCATCAGCCTATGAAGACTTGTGCATACACTGCTTTAGGACAATCAGTTGAAACTTTATGAAAGCCGGCATATGCAAAAATGTTAAACATCAATCACTTTCATAGCAGAAATATCAATCTCTCTTTCCAATTAAGCAAGTCAGCCATGATGAAATAACTCTGTGTCCAGTATTTTCCATGAGAAACAACCCAAGGGGATGGATCCCAAGCCAAGAATTTTTCCCCTTTAGATGTGTGTGTGATGTCTGAAATGCTGCCAAAGGCAAGCATTCAATGGCACATTCAGTCCAAGGTCCTTGTCCTCCTCTTCAAGGACTGTAATGGGCATTGGCATTAATATTTAAAGGACTTCCTCTAATTTCACATCCCTCCAAGTATAAGCAGTAATCACCTAAGGAGATGTTATTACTGAATAGTTGCTAAGCTTCCTACTACAGGAAATTAAATGGGATCATTGCTAGCCTCCCCCTGTCTAAAAAAACAATATACACTTCTCTGCCTGGATTTTTGTGTGAAGATAACAATCTTTAGGATAGTAAATTTTGAATTTTTAAGCTCTTGTCCCTGGCTATTGTCTTCAAATCCACCTCTACTAAGCCTGGGAAAGAAGATACAGTGGTATTGCCAAGTCATGTATTTTGCACTATTATTCTTTTTATGTTTAGTGTTGGGTTTTTTCTGCCTCTAGTTCCTGCACTCAAATGGCTACAACAGAATTTTTGCCTTCACTATAGAAAAATGTTACTAGAGATCACAGCTTTGTGTCAGGGGACTAGGTGGGGGAAGAAGAGGTCTCAGAAGCCTTGAAACCATGAAATTTAAAGGTTTAAAATCTATTTTAAGGTCTCTCTTGATGATTTTGGATTAGAACTGCTTTTTTGTTGATGTTTTGTTTTTAAATGTTGGAAGTTGGCATTACTGTTATGCTCATTTGAAATAATCCTGTTCATTCTTATGTATATTCTGGTAATAAAAAGCAATCCGGAAAACACCCTTTTGTGCATTTTGGGGATTCCTGATGAGTAAGGAGACTCTTTGACCAGTATTGAGTTGCTAAGAGCAGAGAAGTCTAGGCCGTATACACAATAGCTAACTCAAGTGTCTGAAAACCAATTGTCTAAACTTCCACTGCCTAGATTAGCTTCTGTACTGGTTCACTCACTCTTCAGAAGCTTTAGTACTGTAAACTGCTTACAGTAGCATCACAAATGAATGTCTTACAGGCAACTAAGCCCTTCTAGGCTAGTTATCTGTCTCTGAAATCCTCTCATGGCTGTATCTCCCTGCCCTTCGAAACATCATCATCTAGCAAAACACTTTGAGTATGTTTATCTTTAGCACCTGAAAACCTAATGTGCATGTATGTTTTTAGCTAAAAAACATGCTGAAATGCTTGGTGGTTCAGAGCCTATGTAACTTTAACCCTGTAGGTAACTAGGATACAGTAAGAAGTACAAGCATTTATACTAATTATGCAGTGAGTATACAAACATATTAAAGGTTTACAGACCCTTAAGTAAACCTTGCTGTCTAATTTCAACCGTAATGGGACTACAGCATGAAGCAGTTGCCAGCTGAGTCAGGTACAGCACTTGTTCATGGCCATGCCTGAGATGGCCCTGTAAAGCAGTTTGCAATGCAGTAACCTGTGTTAGTACAGTATGATTCTTTATTCCCCTCTAGTGGTTGGTCTGCATAGTATTAGTTACTAGTCATGTGCTAGAAGAGCAAGACCAGACACTTGGAACAGCAGTACACGCCAAAGGGTCTTGGTTCACTCCTTGCCTCAATCCACACTACCAGAATGCCAACAGTGCACAGACAAATGACCTGTGCAGTGCTGCAGAAGGAGGGGAAGGAGTAGTTGTTGAAGGCTTGTATTTTTATGCTCTTAGAAACTACCAAGTAATTAAATTAATATTTGTATCCCTCAGAAAGGAAGAAGAATGTAACTGTCAGTTAGTGTTGCAAGTGTTTCATGTAATTACTTGAGTCCCTGAGTGTTAGTGTAGCCAAATACGAATCTTCAGGAGGGTACTAAGAGCTCTGCTCCACAGGCTGCATCGTAGTCTTAGCTGGTTTCTGAATAATGCCTGTCTGCAGTCTTCCGTACTGCACTTAAACAGTGAAATCTCAGAGCAGATTTGTCCTTGAAATGCATTTAACATATACAGTCAGCTCTATTATCAATGTCCTCATAAGTACTGCTACTTTTCCTTTTACTTATGTATTATGTTTATGTGCAGCCAGACAGAAAGAAAGCAACTAAAACCAAATATAAGCTGCAATGAAGTCTTGAAAGAGTAGTGATTTCTATTAATGGTTGGATTGGTAATATGATACGAACAAAATTTTTAATTTTAATTTTTTTTTTTAAGTTTAGATGGATTTTTCTCTGAATAGGATAAGGGAATTCTGGAACAAACCATTGGAAGCAGGAAAGTGAACAGGATAAATGAAAACAAATTACAGAATACATCTGAGAATAAGAGGAGTGAAAGAGGTAGAAACTCACCCTCCTTAAGCACAATGTGGGTTTATGCATCTTGGATTTTCTAGTGATTTGTGCTTGTCCTTATTGAGAGCCTGAGGATAACAAAGCTTTTAAGTTCCCAGGGGCTCCTGCCCTGCAGAAAATATGAAATGTTTTACCAGAGACGCTAAGTGTTTGTGGCTAAGATCACAACGTATAAAAGACAAAATATCCAAAACACAGGTTGAATTCTCTAGGAGAATGAAGATGCAAAGGAATCCTTGTTCTTTACAAGTCTGGGTCTAGTCCAGATTTTGAAGTTGTATGGCTCTTATCTTGGTGCAAATATAAAACCATAGAAAGGATATTTGAGATTGCTTAAACTCAAGCTTGTAGGCATATTATCCTTTACAGAGTGCATTTAAAAAACCCACCAAAAATACTAGGTATACCAAATCATTAGCATCAGCCCTCCAGTGATATTTTCAGTTCTGTCAGTTAACCTGATAGGGGATAAAACATAAATTGGATGTTTCAGTATAATATACTAAGATGCTTCAATTTCTTTTGAAAACATACCATCTGAGCAGGTACATTTTTAGAGGAATACTAAATAAAAAGCTAGATGACAGCTTTCTAGGTCAGGAACTGCTAGACCTTCATTATTTTAAACAGCTCGAAGCACTGCAATATTTAGCCAGTATGTGTGTGTGTGTGTGTGTGTGCGCGCGTGCATGCTGTTTTAGAAAATTTTACAACAGGGGTTTGTAATGTTCCAAGGCTACGCTTTAGCAATAAAAATAATGCCTCATTTATAAAGTGCAAGAACTCAGGGAATTTATTCTCCTGAAGGTAACTTCAGTTGCATTTTCTCTGAAGTACAAGCATACTTTAAGAACTACATTTAGTCAGCTGTTGACTAATGACTCTACCTCTTTGTGAAGCAGATAATGACTTTGCATAGAATATAAAACTCAATAGAAATGACCACAGTAATGGAAGAATTCTTTGTTATAAAGTTATGACATGAAAGGAAACATTGACAAAACTGAAAGCATTATAAAGACAACATCACTAGTTTCTGATGAATACTACCTCTTTTAATGTGCCTGCTATTTGTTCATTTTTTCTCTAATTGTTTTTGAAAAGTTCATTAAGGAATTTCTGATGATTTTTGACAGCTGAAACACAAAGCACTTAACAGGAGCTAGAAAACCATTTAAAGGTCTGTAATAAATTCATACATTGCCACTATATTTCTCTTAGATCTTAATGTCTCTATTGCATTCCAGATGCCATCTCAAAAAAATAAACTTCCTACAGACCATATGGATCAAATTTTGACCAGAATAGAAAGAATTGTTTACTTGACACTGGGTATATATGACCCATGGAGTACCTTTACAGACAGCCAAGTCATCAGTTTCCTTTTCTTTTAGGCAATGGCAGCTCTGACTCCTGAAGAACACCTTCTTTGCATGTAAAGCTTGGGTAACGTAACTCCGGCAATGACGAATGTGTACTGCAAGTGATTATAACTTCAAAAATTCAGTGCTCAGCATTGGAACTGCAGCAACCTGATTCCTGAAAAATGGATGATAGGACTGAAATTATAGAATACTATGGAATTATTTCATGGCTCCCTACTTTTGTGAAGTCCTTGAACTAAGTCACACCAGAAACAACCTACCAAAACATGCATACTCTTTTCTTGATGAGAAGAGTGGAGGATGAGAAACCCACCAACATATGATGGTAAGAAGCACAGAGCTCAGATATTACAGGTACAGACATGGGATAAGAAGAGAATGGTCACAAGCATCTTAAAATTAGCTCTATTCTTTTTTTCTCTTTCTCCTTGCTTTTTGGGAATCTCATGCTTTTTACTTTACGTGGTGAATATATTTTTAAGTTGGGACACTTTTCAGTTTTTGATTCATGTGTGCAAATTCTTGCAGTCATTTCTGTTCTTGTAGTTCAGTGCTGAGTGTTATGTAGATGTGAATGCTGTATACTGTTCTTTAAAGAAAAATATCTATGAAATGAAACAAGGTACATAGCCAAGCACAATAAAGAGACTATATTTTATTACTTAGGTTGTAAAGTAATTTAGTGTTCAGGTCCTCATACAAAAAGACTGCTGCGAGTAATACAAATTCAGTCATGTCCAAACCAGTAATTTTAACCCAAGAGATTTTTTGCTTTGATATTAAGATGGAAGTCAATTTTAAAATATTGTATTAACACCAATTTTAAAAACTCAGAATACCTTAATTAAATTTTTAAAATGTTTTTCTCCTAACAACTGAGAGGACAGAAGGGACATACCCAGCTCTCTGTGCTTATTTGCAAATCACAGGCATTTATTGAGTGCTATCTTAGTGTGGCTTGTCTTAAATCTAGCAACAGTTGTTGTGCTTTCTTGAGAAAAAGAGAAAAAAATGCTAACAGTGAAGTTCCTTTTCCTATTACATCATGTCATTCAGCCTACGTGCTCTGCAGGAGACACTTGTACTCCCATACTTCAGCACCCGGAGAGTTTTACTCTCAGGGAGCTGCTGGAGACCTTCAACTAGGAAACAGTAGCATGAAGGTCTAGGTAAGGAACTGTCTGTGTTGACGTCTCCCTAAGGTGCCTAATCCATATCAAAGTATAACCTGTCAGTTAAGAGTTACAGGAACTCTGGAGATTACAAGATGTGTCAGTTAAAAAAGCTAATTCAGCATTTGGCCTTGGAAGCTTTCCCAGCCACACTAGGACTGACAGTGTGTCTCCCAAGCCCCCTGGAAAGTCTAGATTATATGTCTGGATGAGAATTAAGTGATGGAAAAGATGATCTACGGAAACAGTAAGCACAACCGACTACAGGTACCAGAAAAATCCAGCATCCTTGGTAGATACTCAAAAGCCATCTGGAAATAGTGCTTGGCAACCAAGCTCTAGGTGACCTTGCTGTAAAATGGGGCTGGGACCAATCCCTTCCAACCTCAACCATTCTATGATTCAGTGGAAGAATAAAAAAAAATACACACCCACAACAAAACCCCAGACTCTGAGGTTTTAACAGTGAGAGATTAGGATCTAGCTAAGTGTACGATATGCAATCATAGACAGTTATGCTATCTTTAAAACCTCCTTTAATAAGTTCTCTTTTCTATTCATATTGCTGATAGTGGGGTTTCTTTTCTCCGGTCCTCTTCCTGGTCTACACAGAGCAGTGACCGTTTGCAGGACCTGGTGTGGTCAGGTCCTATCAAGTCTTCATGTGATGCTGCTTTCAGAAGTCAGGCTGTGTAGGTCTATAGAAATATATATTCTCAGTTTTGGATCATAGGAGGGAAGCATAATTTTGCAAAGTGGGAGACTTTTATCTATCGGAGCAGTTGAGATTCTGGTGAGATTTGTGAAATTTTACAAACATCCTCATCTGATGGGAATCATTGGAGCCACTACAGAGAATCTACATCACTGGCAATTACACTTATGATTGTATGATCCTCATTAGGCTGATTAAACTAGCTTAGCACCATATTATTTAAGTGGCAAGAGGCAAAGCAGAAGTACTTTGCTGAAGATGATATCCTAAAACTCTGAGCTAATAGGAATTTAAGAAGACTACCAGCATATAACAAATCCAAATTTAAAGAAAAAAAAAGTACCATTTTTAAGTGACTACTATGGAAACAAACATTTTGCCTCACCAAGACTGGGATGAGCAAGTTCTAGCAAAACTATTAAAGAATTCTACAAGCTACTGCTTACTCTACAGGGTGTGCTGCAAACTATCTTTATAAAACACTTACATCTGACCTCCTTCTAGGTAGAGGCATGAGGTTTAGGTCAGCAAGGAGGACTTTGAAGTCAAACAACAGTCAATGGCAATGGCAGTGGAACTCATGATCTTTTAACTTCTGACAAAATTCACCCTTTTCTTTAGCAGTTTCTGAATCAGGAGAGGCTTGTACTCTTGCATTTGCAGAGCATCGCTTGACTGGGAGCAGGCAGCCTGATTCAGCAGATGAGTTGAACGTTCCCAATATTCTTCAAAGCTGTTTTGTGTCTTTAAAAAAATCCTTATGAAAAAATAAGGTGTATCTTTTTTCACAAAATGGGCGACTGCTGGTACAGCAGAATTAGTTATTGAAGACGAACGGAAGTGTCAAATCCCAAGAAACATGATTTGTTTGTTCTTCTCTAAATAGAGAGAGAAAGAAAAAAAAAAAGCTGGTTAGGACCCTGCTTCTAGAAATGGTGGGATACTACTTATTTGAAGCGGAGAAAGAATAAATACTGCTTCTCTGATGTACTCATTAACTCACTACTCCCTGAAGCCAGCTGAAAATTTCTCATTTGCTCCATTGGGTTTTGGCCGAGACCTCTTGGATGCCTGCGGGAACTCAACCTGAGACCAGGATACACCTGCATAGCTACTCCAATTATTGCATTGAGATACCCATTGTCGCTAACTCGGAATTTCATTGGCATCACAAGAACGGTACCATTTTAAGATTTAAAAATAATCTAAACAAAAATTAAGGAAAAGTGCTGGCTGTAGTCCCTGCAACCCCATTCCCTGTTGTCAGCTGTTTCACTTCTCCGCGACCAGCTGAAGTTTTCATGAGCCGCTGAGGTCGCTCACGCCGGGCGGCCCGCGGCGCTCACGCCCGACCGCGGATCGGAGCCAGGTGGGGTCCCCGCAAAACGCCGGCGCGCAGGCAGCGCCCGCGGAGCGGGGGAACGCGACCCCGCCGGGAGGTAAGCCCATCCCCGGGAGGGCAGGGGAGCGGCGGTGGAGAGGAGGCAGAGCAGCTCCCGCCTCCCGCCCGCTCTCCTCCCACTTCCCTCTCCCGCCTTTTGTGCGCCGAGCCCGGGCGTCAACGGGCGCCGGCGGCCGCGGAGCTGACGGGAGCCCCCGGCTCTTGGCTCCGGGAGCGGCGCTGTGGCGAGGGCAGCAGCGCCAGCCGCGGCCGCTCCCGTAACCAAGGCGCTGCCTTGCAAAGACACACAGACAGAGACGGGCTGACAGACACTCGCAGCGCGGAGCGGCGCGGGCTTGGGGGCCGCCTTTGCAGCGCTTCTCCTCCCTGCACCATGCTCTGCTCCAGGCAGCGCCCGCCCGCCGCTCCTTGAGAGCAGCTAGCTCCGCGCCTAGCTAAGCGGGCGACTGGCACCCGGCTCCCCCCCCGCCCCCGGTTACCTGAGTTAGCTCCGTCCCGGGGACTTTCGCAGCGCCTCCGCCCGCTCCCGCTGTGGCAGCCCTTGGGCGGCGGGGGAGCGAGCCGCCAGCAGCCGGAGGGACTGCAGCCGCCGCCGGGGAAGAGGAGCTCGAGCCCCCGCCTCCGGAGCTCTTCATGGCGTCTCACCAGCAGACCAGGATCCAAGCCTACCTGGAGAAGAATAAGATCGGTCCCCTCTTCGAGGTAAGGTGCGCTCTTGCCGGCCGGCTCCTCCCCGGCGGGCAGCGGTGCGGGCGGGGGAGTCCCCGCAGTGGCCGCGGCTCCCCGCGCAGCCCAGGTGAACGCAGGGGCGAGGATGAGTTTGAGGCGCTGCTTCGGCAGTGCCCCTTGCCGTGCACTGCCGCCCCGCACCACGCGTTTGCCCTCGTGTCCCTCTTCCACGCCCCTCCGAATGCCGGAGTATCGCGCAGCCCTCCTTTCCCGGCTATCCCGCGGATGTGCCCCGCTTCTTCGCCCCGCCACGGACGCGCCGCCCTCTGCTCCACACGATCCCGCGCGGATCCTGAAACAGGTGCCCCTTCGCCCTCCCACCCGCGGCCCCAGTCCCCAGGGACGCCCCATCGGCGCTGTCCGCCTGGCCTCGCCTCGGCGGCCGCGGAGCCCCGCGGTGCAGGACAGCGGCCAGGCCCCGCCGTCCGGCCACGGGGAGCGGCGTATCCCGCACCCGCCCCGCGCGGCCGGGGGGAGGAGGCACTTCCAAACCCCCCGTCTCCAGGGCGGCAGCGCTGAGCAGCGGGGACTGGGCGAGCCCCGAGGCGCTGCCCCTCCCTGACCGGCTAGCAGTGACGGAGAGATGGATGCCTCCCCACCGGGAAACCCACTCGGGCACTCGGGAAGAACTCTGTCCTGCGAAAAGTCCATGTCGATGGTGTTTTCTGAAATTTTTATCTGCAGTCATACACTTGGGAACCGTATTTTTGCTATAGATTTTCTGTTTTCTTACAACTATGCACTTGCTTGGATTTGTAGATGCACAGATGTGCATATTTTACTATTTCAGTGCATATGCTGTGAATACTTAGAATTTTAAAGGGTACTAGAGCAATCGCAATTATTACCATTTTATCATCCTGTTTCTCATGCAGTTTTCACATCTAAATGCACATATATTATACTCTGGCAGTGTTATCCCAAGGCACAAGTCTCCCTTTTTCAGTATTTAACTTGTTCTCAATCAAGCTTACTATATATGAAATCTCTTTTATTCTGGTGTGGTGGATGCCTCGTCTTCAGTGTATATTTTGGGTAACGTTTGCCAACGCCCATAAAAAAGGTTCAAATTTTGTTAGAAAACTGTTCATTAATGTTTTTGTATTTTTTGTGCGCTGAGGTTGTTGAAACAGACTATGTTAGCTCAGTGTCAGAGGTGTTAGGTATTTTTATTTTGCAATAAATAAAGCTCCATTTGATGGAACAGTAACTGAGTACTAGGGAACAGCAGATGATTTTTCTAGTTAAGGAATTAATAAAAAATGAAATATTTGCGTGGTTCAGTTTCTGAATAAAAGACTGTTCAATCAGCAGAATTGCTAGGTGCTTGGCTGCCAGCTGGGGTGAAACCACGACAATATGTAACTGACTCTTGTATATCTCAATGGGAATTAAATGCTTTGGGGTTATTGAGGGGTTAGGCCCTTGGCAGCTGTCATTTTCTTCAAAATTTCCTTAACCCGTTGGTTTGCACATTGAAGTTCAAACAAAATACTTGACATCACTGTTCTGAGTCCTGGTGTTTTAACCTAGTTTCTCAGTAGTGTAAGATGCTCATATCTGCTGTTTAGATTCTTGTGGGATGCTTTAGTTATCAATGGTGGAGGGAAAGATGAAGAAGTTGTATTTGTTACAGCATTTCATGTATCACTACATATTTCACTAATCACTGGAATTTCATTTTGATAGAAAGAATCTGTGAAAGGCTCTTTGCATAACCTTGCAGACTGTCTACTGCTTGTTAGTGTACTCCTGTAATAGTGTACTATTTCTTTTTGTGAGAAATCCACTTAGACCTGAATACTAGTGAGTGGTTTCAAGATATAGGGGTGTAGCATTCCTGTAGCTGTTTACAGTTATTTTAATCCATAACAGTGGGAGGAAGAGGATTGTAATTGTTATCTCCTCCACTTCCTGATTAGCTGTTCAAAATCTACTTACATATTTCATTTTGGTGATGTACTTTTTGATCTCAACAGTTTATTGTAGATATACAACCTGTGCTTGATCTTAGTAAGAGGAAGGCATGTATTTGAAGTTGATGGGAATTGATCAAAGACTATGCATAGGATGAAGCTTGTACTCTATACTAGTATTCCTATTATATATTCATTGTGGTGTTTCAAGAATACCATGTGTTCGCAGTCAGATATATTCACTAACACATCAGTTTTTCATGTGTCTAAAAGTTCTGACACATTGAGAAAAGAGACCTGTGCTTTGTCTTTCATTCAGGAACAGCTAGAGTTTTCTTATACCACTTCTAGTTTTAATGCTAATTAATCATCACTTGTCATGGATGACAGTTATCTTTTTTTTCAGTGAGTACTACTTTTCTTATACCAAGTCAGAACACAACAAACTTGGATTCAATTTTCTGCAGTGTTATTTGCTGAGCAGGTTGTGACTGTAATTGCTCAATATATGCCTCAAGTCAACATTTTAAGGAGTGCAAAAAATAATACTGGATAATTGGAGGCAGTCACAGGAAAGAAGAATGTGGATAGTGAACCTGCAGGCTTTCTGAGATGAAGACAGAGATGGTGATGCATAAATAGATTGTATTTCATACTTGCATAATGAAGGGTCAGTGATCAGGAGGACTTTACACCATGGATTTAAGACAATTGCACAGGCGCAGTTAACTGACAGATGGAACAGGTGGCGGTTTATTGAAGATAAAGTACAATTTCCCTGCATTACAGTCAGTAACAGTAGTTGCTGCTCGTTGCTAGTTGGTCATTCTGTTCCAGTTGCTTGCAGTTATCCTAGTGGTGTCTGTTTTCTCCTTTCTGTCCTGTATTTGTGGCCCTCTCTTACTGTGGCTAGGGCTTTTTGTACTTCACTAACCAGCAGTATCTACTTAAGAATGTCTTTGCTTAAGTTTTGTATGGTGTGGCACTTGAATTATGCTTCTAATTTGTGTGAAAGAGTTCAAGAGAAGTGCTGACACATGAGATGCAGAAAGACCTTAGGCTCTCCCTTGCTTAAAAAGTTGTTTCCATCTCTATAAGGAAAAGCGAGGAATAACCTCCTGGAGAAAGAATTAATGAGCTTCAGCTGACTCAGCAGGCATTGGTCTTCTACTGACTACCAGTACCTGTTAGCAGATAGTAGGAAGTCTTATCCATTTAGCTATGAACGGTAACACACAGATTCACTTGATTCCAAACATTTTTACTAGTTAAATTCTAGTTTATGGGTTAGAGGTGGGAAGGAAGGTGGGTGGGAATTAGTGTGTATATCTAAGACTGTCAATTTTGAGATTTAAAACAGATTGCAAGCAACTTTGATACTTCAGCCTCATTTTCCCCTGGTGAATGTAGGTCTCTAAGTCATGGCTTTTCAAAACTGTCTCTCCCATTTCATCTTTCAGGTGTCTAAGGTTTTTGCAGGTGAAATTCCTGTGAACCTATAAGTCAACTCCTAAATGCTCCAGGGCATGCAGGTGTTGTTAGTGCTGACAGTAAGGTCTGAAGTTAACTCCTTAAATTCTGTCAGGTTTCATGAGCTGCCTTATTCTGTTCTGTGTAGATTTTGTGTGTTGTGGGGGAGGATTTTTTCCATTTGCTTTTGAAATCTTAGACATCTTTCTGTAAGAGAATACTGTGGTTAGACAATTTTGGATTTGAGGAATGCCCTTTAGAAATGCCTCTTTCTGGGATTTTTGTGGTAACACATAGCATAGCACTACCTTATTTTTTTAAGGGTTTTTTTTTCACATTAACTTGGAAGCTAACATGAATTCTAAACATGAATTATTTCTGTGATGAAGCTTCACTGTTTTGTTTTTTTTTCCATCTTTCTAAAATGTGAACAGGAGGTGTATGCCTAAAATTGGCTGGGACAGAATATTCAGAATCAGCACCCACTCATTTCTGTCTGAGTGAAGTATTGACCCACTTTGTGTTTCAGGCATCCAATCCAATAAATTCTTTTTGTGTGTTAATAATCTCAATGAATAATCCTACTGCCTGTATCATATATCTAGTTTTCTGTATGCCTGTATCTCTTTAGCATCCAGTTGTGTTCTTATTTGGGCAACCTGACAGTTTCTGTGAATTTGAAAGCTGGATCAGCACTCTTAAGAACAGATTGCAATAAATCTTCAAGAACTGTGAGATAAAATTAGTGCTTCAGAATTTTTTTTATTTCTAGAACTGCAACTAAAAAGCATCCAGCAGGTACACTGTTGTTATGCAAACCAGAGAACTGTGGTTTCTTTCAGTTATAAAAAGCCAAAATAACTCTTCTCAAAATAAACATACCAAACCTCTGGTTACCTTTGAGATTTTTTCCTCCAAGTAATATGGGGTTAGAACTGTAATTTATATTTCAAACAACATAAAGGCTATTTTCATAATATCACCCTTAGCTTTTCTCATTTAGCAGAAAAAGTAACAGCAGCAAATATAATAAACTTTTTTTAATTTGTGATTTTTTTTTTCCCTAAATGACATAACATTATTGGTGTATATTATGCACTGTCTTCCATTATTTAAATAAAATAACTATGCTTCTGACTTAAACCTTAACCTATTTGGTGATGAACAGTATGGTGCATCTTGTGACTGACTTAGTCAAAGTTCGGGTATGAATTTTTGGAGTTTGGACTGTCTTCTGAAGCGATGTTTACCCTTGGTTCTTAAATATACAAATGTAGACATAGTCAACTTGAATGTCTTATTTACCGGTTTAAGACTTCTCAAAGAATCAAATTAAATTTTAAGCTGCAATATCTGCAATGTGAATGATAGAGATGCACTCAAAGAATTCTTTTCTGTTGATCTTGCTTAGATAATATTTATTTTCATTTGGTGTTATACTTAAATGGTTAGATTCTGTTGCTAGTGTGAAAGAGTCTGTATTCTGGATGATACAAATTTATTTACAGAAGCATTTAATTTCAAGCAGCTAGATGGAGTCTTTGGAAGGCCAAGTTTTTCAGTACTTAGACATCATAAGCATAATTTTAGGTACTAACTGATTACCCGGTGACATTGTTTCAGCCTCGCAGTCCCTGTTTCAGGGGAGCCAATGTTAACTGTTTTTCAAGGGATGTGTGGAAACCAGTAGTGATCTAGAAATGCTGTAGTGTTACACAGTGTGGGGTAGGGAATCGCATTTAAATTCTAATTTTTATTTTTGTTGTTTCCTGCTACAGTAGGGCATTGTGGTAGCCTTGATGTGTGCTTAAGACCTACTTAAGGGGAATGAAAGTCAAATGGAAAAATTGGTGTAGACATGTCCTTTGCTTTTTGGAGAATTCACTGTACATTCTGATAGTTGCCTTGTTAAAGTTACCTTCAAGGGAAAAGAAGTGAAAAACCCTAATTAAAACTATGGACACACCCTTCTCCATTAACAGTTTCATGAGCAATGGCTTTATGGTTTTTACTTGGCTTTTGTGGTGACCAACAAGATGCAAAAGTCATCAGAAATTTCTTTGTGGTTGATGCATTCAATTCTACTCTCCTCTGGAATCTGGGTTTAAGAAAAGAATGTTGTTCCTGAATAAGGAAGCATGTTTTACTGTTCTGCAGCAAGTGGGCTTCTTAGTTAGCTTCTTTATTTTAACAAACACACCAGAAAGACAACTATTATTAATGTTAGCTTCTTTTAGAAGTGTTACTTTGTAAATGGAAGTGTTAAAAAATTGAGTTAGAAACATAATTTTTAAGAGCATATCACCAGCATGTTCTTTTACAGTTTGCCTCACATTTTGAAGGTCTAATCACTACTCTTTCTTTTTTTTTTCCCAATGTTTTTTCTTCCCACTTGGTACTTTCCATTTTGTCTCTTGTTCATGCAAATGAAGAAGTGGGGAGCAATAATTTCTCATTCTCAATTTTCTAGTGATTGTTTGGTTGGTTTTGTTTGTTTGTTTTTTGTAGTGATTTCTATTTATTATTTTTTTAAATCTTGGAATGTTTAATTTTTTTTGGGAAATGTGCTTTTGTATGAGTGGCAGGTGATGGAGATACTTTGTTACCTCTGGACTAGAAAGGTGGCTTCAGGTATTTTTATGTTCACCAACTTTTGGAACAAAGATTACCCAAACACTTTAATGTCTGTAATAATTCAGATAGAAATTAGATGTTGTTTTCTGTGTTCTGTATTATCTCTCTTGCATGGATGCACACTTTCTTATACTCCTAAGAAATGTCATACTAGCTGTGAAGTATGACAGAAGGGTATCTTCTGTTTTAAGAGGCTTCTCTGCCTGAAACCATGAGGAATGGTTAAAAACCAGCTGAAAGCAACATCAGCCAATTGTTGGCCTCCTGACTAAGGTGGTGTGCTGTTTCAAACTTTACTGAAGGTGATGAAAAGCAGTACTCGTTTCATAGGAGAAACAAGGATTCATGAGTTTAATCCTAGGACATAGGTAAAGAGCGTGATCACTTGAAATGCACACCTATGCCTTTACCAAGACAATCCAACATCTATATATGCTCTCAGTATAGATGGTAATATTCTTTCAACAAGCTTGTAACAGACACATTTTTGACAGCCTTAACTTTAATGTCAGGTGATGCCCCTCTGTTTACAGTTATGAGAAATGCCCATACAAAATGAGGAGTGCATGTGAACTTGCTTACCCTTGATAAAAAGAAGGCTATTTTACATTAGCCACCTCTTATAAAATTTCTGTCCATACAGAGAGTGGAAACTCTTAGCTTCTTATTGTGTATTGGGTATTTACATGAAGCATCCTTTCTCTTTCCTCATTTCCCAGCTCCCCACAATATTCAATGAATGAAATCAATGTATTCATGCCCCAGATTTCTCTATAGTGGCTGGTACAATATACTTATCAAGCTCTTTTGTTGGCTTCTGGAGGAGCTGTTTTCTGGGGCAGGAATGATGAGGTCTTTCAGCTGTGTTGGAGCCTTTTTAAATGGATCTTTCCACCTTTCATAGTCTGTTTTATTTCAGACACTCTGATAGTTTAGTACTCAGAACTGCAGGCTGTGAGGCTGATTTAATAGCCAGTTGCTGCAGGTCCTGTTCGTCTTCATTGCTGGCTGCCCATTCCTGGTGTCCTTATTCCAGAACTGGTAGTTGTGTCATACTACGGTTACCAAGTTTGGGAATATGAAATACAAGAAAAGAAGTCTGCAAAGAAGTGAAAAATGTTCAGTTGGCTGAGCTCAGTGGGTCACTATGTGGTCTGATGAGGACCATGGCAGTGACTCGGGACAGAAAATGTACGTGGCCAGAGAGTGAGGGGAAGGAGGTAAGCACAACTGTGTTTTTCTCCAGTAGCAAGCTGCTAAATGGGCATAAGCGATCTGCAAAGCTTATGTGCTGAAGTTAGCTTCATATGGATCTTGCCTTTTAAAGGTGCGGTTCTCCACAAGTTGGGAGAAAGTCATGGAGCCCAGCCCAGTCGATTCTGTGAAGGAGCAGAAGAGGGAATTGAATAATTGGGGAGGATGGCTGAATGAATTAGGAAGAAGCAGAACATATGAATACACTGAGCCTGAAAGTGAGAAGGAATAGGAATGGGAAGAGGGTGGGATGACAAAGATTAATGCTACATTGCCAACATGTTCTTTTTCTTTTCTATTTTTCTTCTTATAATCTTCAGTGAAATGGTTACCTGGCATCTGTACTTTCTTTTTCTAAGGAAAGGTTCAAGTGCTTGTAGTTGCTAAGAATATAACCAAAGGGTGAGAATCACAGGACAAATATGAGAAAATATAACTTCTTATCATCTAAAGAATATGCATGTTTTGCAGTGTCTGACTCATACTTCTGGTACTTGTTCTTGTCTATACTGCTTGGGCTACATTTGCTGGGGAGTTAAAGTACTTATCACTACTATTAACACTGGTTGCTGTGCCATGAACTTCATGAAGAAGGAGTTACACTCCAATTTGACAGGCATTGAGCCTCTGCTAACATTTGTATGAGTGATAAGTAAACTGATGATCATGAAATATTTCTCTGGTCAGGTATCTATCTCAAAAAAAAAAGGAATTCTGAATGATAAGTTTGGTGCACTAGTGCAGAAAAGCTGTTCTGTATTGTTGATAACAGAATTTGTCCTAGAAGCCTAAGTAAATTGAAGCAGTTGTTTCTGGAGACATGGGAGATGGTTCACAGAACTGAACAGGAAGGGTGGTTTCAACTGTAGTTGACCTTTGAAGAGAACCTGTGGAAGCAATTATGCACAGGGCATTTTGGAAGAAAAGAAGTTTATGCAATAGATTCTGTGATAGTTTTGTAGAGATGGAAGAAGAAGAAAAGAGAGACATGGCATAAGATTCCTGGATTTCTGACTGGGTGTACTGGGATTTCTCAGACTGAAATGTGTATGTGTGCATGTGCATGAGCTCTGAAACATTGGGACACACCTACTAATTCCATGTGTGCTGGACAGAGATCCTGTGTAAATGCGGCAGGTGTTGTGTGTTCCTGTTCAGACACATTGTATTAACTGCACATGTCCACTGCAGTTTGGTATGAAACGCTCAATACACTACACCCAACGTGACCTGGAAATTCATCTTCCTAAGCAGTCTGAAGAATCTTGTCCTTCCTACCTAATGAGCACAAAGCAGAGATGTTCAGGAAAACAGAAGCTGAGGAGAAAACCAAGGTTTGCAGATGCGAGCGGGTGTGCCATTATGAACCACCACCCGTAATTGTGCTGAGGATGAACTCTTCGTAGGATTAACCTCAGAAAAATGACAGGCTGCAACTCACTGAGTATCTTTCTAAGACACATACTTTTGCATGATGTAGAGCCTCCAGGAAAAAAATTAAAAGGTGTTTCAGAGCTCCTCCTAAGTGTGCCATGATTCAGAATAATGCCATTAGGTAGTCTAACACAAAGTGTGAGATAGTGAAGCTATTTGGAGATAAAGACTGGACAGAGACTTATCAGTATGGAACAAAGAGGAGATACACACAAATAGAAGACTAAGTTGCTGGAGTAACAGATTTAATCTTGATTTCTTACTCTGTGAAGGAGGAATACCTGAAAGAAAAAGCAGGGAAGAAGAAGGAGCAAAGGTAAATAAGAAACTCAAGAGAATTTATTTTATTCTATGTTTCCCTATGATTATAGAAAAAAAAGATTAGAAGAATGAAGTTAGCCAGAGTGAAGATCCAGTTAATATTTACTTAAACACTGAAGAAAAAGATAAGAGTTCAGGAGAGGAAATAAAATATATGGTAGTTGGGATACTGAAATGGTAGTCTGTTATCTGGCTGCTGCTCCTACTTCTGCTGCTGCTGTCCTGCTGCATTATCATGTATTATTCTGTGCTTGTGTTTCCCCTTTCTTTGTCTTGTTTTTCTGCACAGAGCCTGCAAACCACTCTGGGTCCTACAGTCTTCACATGGTTTAGGAGTTTTCACAGCAAGGCCCTTAGCTTCATTATGGTCCTTCTGCTTTCTCTTCTTTCTTTGTGCTACGTCAGTGTCTGGTAGTGCTTTTAATCTCTTTAATTGGTGCCACACAATAAAAAAAAAAAATTGATTTCTTCCCTGCTTAGTGTGGTGGTTCAGAGCACAGACAAGTCTCAAGGCTGCAGTGTGATCTGTGTGATCACACTGTGTTCTCATGGGGAGCCCTGCTGCAGTTGGAGAGACCCTGATTTACAAGAGGAAGGCCCTCACTCGTAACCAGGCAGATTTAGTCTAATATTAAATAAACAGCAATCAAATCATCAGGAAGCTTTAATAGGGCAATCGCTGTCAGGGCTGGGAAGTTCCTTTGCAGTGTCAGAAACAAACTAAAACGTACACCAGTGACTCACAGGCATTGTTTTCTAAATAAAAAGCATAAGAAAATGAGACTAATAATGCTTTGGCTGTTATTAAAAATAGCTCTACAACCCAAAAACCTGTCACATCCTCTAAAAATTCCCAGATCTCAGCTTCTAGAAATAAAGTGATTTTTAATTGCCTAAACCATTGCAGTCTTGATGGTAGAAGTGTCTGATAAGAAATGATGGGCTTAACTCCAGTTCTATGTACAATTCAATTATTTGTCCTTAAAAATTACCATTACCACCCGTAGAAAGTTTTAAATTGTTAGTACAGTAGTATTTCCTTAAATATCCACTAGCTTTCTTGTAAAATATAGTCCTTCAGTCCTTTGTTTTGAAAACCTAAACCAGAGGATAGCTTATGGATGTTGCAGGTCATGTCTCTGGTAGGTCAGTGAGGGCATGGTGACTAAATCTGCAGTGACAATTTACATGAAGAAGACAATCAAAGTGCAAATGACAGGTAAAACTGGTTTATTTCTAAAAACTATGTGTTGAAGTTACTTTGTTTGACCTAGAAAGTGATATTACTAAGTTAATTCATAGGATGTAATTATTAGAACTCATTTTTTTTATGAATTCTTTTTTCATGCTATTTTTTCTTTTGGGAAAATATATATTCATTAGCTTATATTTTTGGTACACAGAGACCAATAATATTTTTTTTAATTTCATACTTATGCTTTGCATTATGTAAAAGTGGCATTAATATTGCCATCATATAGTGTCCAACATCCTCTCATTTCAGAGGCTTTTTTTGCAGCTTAGTATTGACATTTTCAACTGCAATTTAAAGCTAGCACGGATTTTTCACGTTACTTACTTAGGTGAGGATTTTTCAAGGACTTGGGCATGCAAGTAAGTTTTTAACGAAACAAATAAGCAGTAATCTATGTGACAAATCATGAAGGTAAACTATATACTTTGTTCATCTTTTTTCAGTAGCTTTACATATGAATCTGCATTTGAATGAATGAATATAATTTTCAGCCATAAATTCTGTTATCATACTGAGAGGTAGAAAAGAAAAAGTTCAAAAATAGGATTAACAGCAGGTGGGTCACTTATACTTCAGCTTAAGTGTTCATATATCATATTTTGTGCTTGTCCTCAGGATGAATGCTGCCTTAAATTTCTTCATAATGACGCATTGATGAGCAGATATGAGTAGGTCTGAGAATGCAAAATTTATAGCAATCATTTTTGGATAGGGATTGTCAGCAATGTACGATTTAGGGCTGGGTGAAAATATATATTTTTTTTTAATTCCTGTTGAAAAACACAGCTCCTTTAAACCTTTAGGTCTGATAATTTGACGTATTTTGTTAAAGCACCAGATTTTTGTGATGAGTTGATTAACTGAACTTGCTCATTTGGCTGAATGGCTTGATGGAAATTATAGTTTGGATGTCTGTTAAGCTCCTACAGGCTCTCTCAGCTGTACTACAAAAATACTTGAATGGTATTTTCCATGACTAGTTATGCAGTGGTTTTGTCTAATATTTGAGCATTTGAAAATTTACTCTAGTATTACACAAAATGGGATCTCGCCATTCTCATAAGTCCTTATAATAATAGGTACCACAATAATCAAGAGGTACCACAGTAATCAAGAAGACTTTCTCGGAGCATCTCTTTGTCCTGCTTTCAGAGGAATATTGGGTGTATTTCTTCTGGATTTCTGTGATATCAAAAGACTCCATGAGCCTGATATATGTCAATAATATAATATATATGTATAAATATTGGTAGAAAAGCATAATGCTTTCTCTGCCTCCCACCAGCTAGATCATTTTTGTGTTCGATCCATTACTTAAGGATTATTTTCGTATTTTATACAAAAACGGTTCAAATAATGACATTCAAGTTTGAAGTCAGGCTGAACAAGTGTTACAGAATGTGTTTTTAAAGGTCTGTGTGATTACTGTGATATGTATAAAAATGAACCACAGTAAGTTTGTATGAGCAATTATAAACCAAACTTTCAAGTGTTTGTGGTGTGGTTTTTTTTTTGCTTTAAAGCCTACTTTTTTATTAACATAGGAAATGAGATGTGAAAAACAAACATGAAATTTATCCAAATTAAAAATGCATAGGACAAAACCCAGTTATGTGTTGTTTTAGTCCAGGGACAGTTACAGCCCCAACCTGAAACTGTCTGCAGTGTTGGTGCAGCTGTGTAGTGCTGAGCGTGTAGAACTATGCATTTGGCATTAGACCATCTCTTCTGTTAAACATGTGCCTGGGTGTACTCTAATATCTATCATATATTCTCAAGAAAGTTTGGTGTTTTTCCTCATAGAGTTCAATAGACTCACTGGTTTTTTACTTCTGCTCATCAGTTGTCTTTTGCTGAAGTTATCTTTTCTGGGCATGACTATAGGACATCCAGCCTCTGAGAAGGAAGTGTCTTGTCTGAAGCAAGTCTCCCAGTGACTCTTTCTGTGCAGAAGTTGTATGGGAATCTGTTCTTCCTCATAGTTCTCCAGAGTAATCGACATGCTTTGCAATACACCGGTTCTGGAAGTCTGGCAGTAGAGTGAGAGGCTTTTGTCTTTTCTGATAGTGATCTAATCTTTCTCTGTGTTTTGTAACATCACTTGTTTAATTGCAATTGTACACTGGTTAAAGGTATTTTTTGGCTCTGTGATTCTAGTAGCCAAACCTGGGTGAAAAAAAGAGCATTCAAGTTACAGTTCTATACAGTATGTTGCAGTTGTGTTTCAGCGTTGGGAATTGATGTTTGGATGTGGAAATAACTTAATGTAGGACTGTCTTGATACAAGTGTTTAGATTGAATTTTTGATATTACATAATGCAGGATTGAAATACAGTATTTCTTATATGAACAAAGCTAAATATTATTTAGGTATCCATGCTATTCTTCATATAACTACTGAATTATGTCTGTCATTTTTATCTCTTTCCATGCCTTCTAGGGAATATGGTTATGTCTTTTTCACATTTCAAGATGTGCAAAACGAATATAATAGGTTATCCTTCCTATATGTAGTTAGATCAATTATCTTCTAAAAACCCCTGCCATCTTTATATTGCATTTTCACCTGCTGGCTGCAACAAGAAAAAGGTACCCTACTGGTAGAAATTGTAGACATACTGCAAACAAGAACTTCTGCCTGAAGCGTTTTGGGTCTTATTTCAAGGCAGCACAAAACCAGTAAATGAGGTAAGCAAGTAAATCTGTGGAGGGGATCTTGGAGCATGCATTTTCAGCAGGTAACCTTGGTGCCTCCTTTGCAAGAGTAGGTTTTGCTTTGTAGGAGCGCTCAACTGGGCCGCATGTTGTTCGCCTTCAGTAGGCTGCGTTGTCTCCTGGGCTCAGACCTCAGCCTTGCCAGATCATTGCGTGTTGAAACCTTGGCACGCGAAGGGCCTGCTTCTCAGGAGAATCCCAGATGGCAGCCAGGGGGTTGTTCTGCAAGTCTGAGCCACTTTTAGAGACAGTAACTATAACTTCTCAAGGCACTCAGTGTTAACATTTCCTTCCCCTAGCAATTTTGCTACTGTGTCTCTCATACCTGATCCTTCATGGTTCATGCTGCATTGTAAACTTGAATACTTCAAGCCTGTACTGTTAAGATCAAAATGGACACCTGCATGTCTTTTTCCCTACGTGTACCTAATCTTCAGTTTTCTTCTTTTAGTCTGACTATGATGGGGTCATCATTCTCAGAAATTTCTTTGCCTTGAGCAGCAGAAGTATCTATTTTAATTTGACGTGAAATAAAGAGATTATCCATGAAGGCAGAGAATGTTAGAAATCTTTCAGAACTTAGAGAAACTTTAATGATACTTTTTTCAGTCATCTTGCTGGCTGATGAGGAAAATCATACAAGTGATTTTGGCTTAACTGATGGATGATAAAAAGTCCATATGGAACCAATCAGAGGTGGATTTTGTTTCCTATTGAACTGGAATTATTAAGGTGTCTTCCCAGTTGGGGCTGAACATAAATACAGGTATGCTGATATCCATTATTAGAAATAAAATAGTTGCCAGTATCATATGGTAGAATTTAATAGATGGTAGTACACAAAATGCAGGAAGATCTATATTATAGAAACAAATTGGACAATACTTCTTTTTTTATTAGTTAATCTAGTTATTTAGATACCTATCAGAATATTATTAATTCATGCACTTATAATCAAATTTTTTTATATCTGTGGACTGATAGCAAAAGATTCCTGTATTCTTGCATTTAAAGAGACCAATTCTTTTCATTCCAATTTCATTGTGGGTTTTGGGTTTTTTTCCAAATGGCAAAGGTCAAATGTATGTGTAATTAGGAAAAAGCCTCATCTACATTTAAATGAACACAGGTTAAAATAACTGCTAATAGAAAAGTGTTACTTGTAATAGTTAAAAGATTTTTATAGTTTCTACTTGCAGTTAGAAAAGCAGAGTATGAGCAGTGTTGAACCAAACTGAACAAGACTGAGCGTTCTCAAAGGTGTTTGAGAGCTTGCAGGTGGTGATTGTTCTGACAAGATACTGTGCATGGCTTTTTACCTGTGAAAAGCAAATCAGTGTGACATTTCCTGTGGGGGGAAAAGAGAATGCAAGTAGCTTTAGGTCAATCAAACAACTGCTTATTTGTGGAACAACTTCACTGTCTTCTTAAAATGCTATATCAAAAACACTCCTTAGTCTTGTTTAAGGAATTTCAGCTACAATTGCAGAATATAAATTTTACAGATGTAAAATAACTCTTTATATTTTGCTGTGGTGAAAATTAATTTCCAGATTTTTCTATGGCAACAAATTCTGACCTTTCCAGTTCAGGAGCCTCTGTTGTATTGGTGCATATTAAATATTTAGATCTGTTTAAAAAGCTGATTACAACATTGATATGAAGTCTTAAGAGACCAAGTCAATCTCTCACAGGTAAATAAAAGGAAATTAAGATGCGTATCAGAATAGATATTAATCTATTCAAAGTGTATGAATAGAACTTGTAATTAGACTGCGTATTACCAACTGTTGTTAGTTGCTGTACTAAAGGAACATCTCCAAATGACATGATTTAAGTAAATTCTAACAATCAGGGCACATCTCTTAATTTCTTTGGCATTTACTTAGTGATCATTACCTGAGCAAACTTAGGGTAGCAGTTTAAGTCAAGATAATTAAATCCGTGTTAGAACTTCCCTGCCTTGGGCTCTGGTAACTCACATTCTCTATTTTGTGTCATTGTAGTTGCTGGTTATTATTGAAGTTCCATGTGAATAGTTTAAAAATTCTTGGTCAAAATTAAAAAAATATGAAAACAATTTTTATAATAAATTTAATGCATAGAACTTACACAGAATATTTGTTAACTTTGGCTACACACATTGGGCAGTAGAAATTTTTAAAACATCATCTCCTATTTGTTCATATTTGTTTTCCTGTATAACTTGAGTAAATATAATCCTGTAAGAATGCAAAGCTCCTTTTTTCGTTGAGGATGCGATCCAAGCTGTTATGTGCATTTAGTTACAAGCCAAATTGCTGAAATTTCCATAGAGTCTGGGATTTGTTAGTCACATTGTTAGGACTGAACACTGCATGGGTATTACTATGTGTCTATCTAGAAACCCCACATACTATGAACTTATCCATAGTACTGAAAACCAAAGTACAAAGCAATGTCTGAAATATTAGCTAGGTCTCAAGTGTCAAGCTAGAGTTAAAAGCAGGTGTTACTGTGCAGTTTTTCAGAGATAATCTTAGCAATTTTAAAATAATCTTTACTTGCATTGTGAATTTATTTGGAGTATGGCTTAGTCCTAAGCTTTTTTGAAGTTGGCTTTTTTTTCTTCCAGTTGCTTGTGCTCTTAGCAGGGCTTTGGCAGATGCCACAGGAGTTCATGGGAGGCATGGAAGGCAGTTACTCTCTAGTGCAAGTATAGTAGATTCATGCTGCCTCAAAGCGCTTTGTGGCTCTCTACAAAAATGTAGTCTTTTTAGTCACTTGTATGTGCTTTATGTGTACAATAGGCAGAAGAGTAGTAGTGAGCATGTAAAATGGAGAGAAAAGCACAGGACCAGGCTATCAAACTTGTGGCTCTAAAGTTTGCTGTAAAACTTGATTTGACAGGACTTGCTTTGAAGCCATGCCACTGTTGGTGGAATAAGCCCCAGTGCACACCTTGTAGTTATCAGTACAGTGAAGCAAGCAGGGGGATTAGAGGGTGTTTCAGGCAATGGCTGAGGCAAGTGTCCACCTTGCTTATGACTTTAGATAGGACTAGGACTTTCACTAGCATTGCACTAAATAATTGCTTGCTGCGTAACTCCAGATTTAGGTCCTCTGTCTTCTGCTGGAAATATTAACAATTGAAATCTGGAATTTTAAGTAGTAAGAATGACACTTTTAATTCCTAGACCAAATTTATCAATGTCATACTTCTGGTATTGTGCCCCATCCAGCTGTGGTGGGTGGGAATGAATAAGCGGCTGGTGGGTGCTTAGCTGCTATCTGGGGTCAACCAACCTAGAGTAGCCACAAAAATACCTGCTGCTTTAGTTTTTAGCATTACCCTCCCTCAGAAAAAAAAAATTGTGTCAGAAGGTTGAAGCTAAGTCAGTGAAGTTTAAACTGGAAATATGATGAGATTATTTTTTTTTTTAACCGTTGCAGTAATGAATCAGTGAACATGGTGGAACAAGTGACTTCACCTTAGACCTTGAAATTGGAATAAGATTACTTCAGCTGATCCCAATCTTATTGGAATAAGATTACTTCAGAGAAAGATCAGCTCTAGCCTGTTGAGTTAGCTTTTAGGTAAGGCAGTGATGTGCAGTCAGTGTTGTTTTATGGCTGTAATTTTAGTCCAGGTTGTAATAGTCTTTCCTAGCCTTTATCTATAAGTATTCCTTTTGATGTAAATCCTACAGACCAGCAGTTTTCATTTTCTTTTGGCTGAACTGTGAAGTGCATAGCCTTCAGGGTAGATTTCCAGTGGTTGATAGAGTGGATTAAAACTGAGGAAGATTTCTGAATTACGCTTCTGGGAAACCTTACAGTGTTTCTGCAATAACCTGAACTACCTTCCTTTGATAAATCCATACTGAGTTCAGATAATGGTATGGTAGGCATAATTTCACAAGCATGAGATTGTTATGCAGAGATACAGACCTACAGAAAGAAGTGTAAGCTATCATAGAAAATCTTCATGATTTGAAAACTACGGAAGAAAACGTGATAACGGTTGCCATGCTTGGCATATCCGAGAGCACGTCTTTAACCTTTTCTTCTTTTACTGAGAATTAGTTAATGTTTTAGAGTAACCTAGTAGCAGTGACTTCCCTTTTGACAGCATTCTTGTCTGGGATGCTTGAATGGGAGAAAGGAAATATTTCAGTAATAAAGCCAAAGATCAAAGGTGTTTGAAGCTATTTTGTGAACTCAGGAGCAGTGTAATATATTTGGGACAAATATATTTGAAATATTAAGAATAAGATAAGAGGAAAAAAACTCTCAAAGGATAAGTAAGTGAAAAGATATAGCAAGAGGTTCAGGTAGGTATTACATGCTATAATGTGTGTGGAGGAGTTGAATAAACTGTCATGAGCTTACTCAGTGAAACTTTGGAATTGTCCACCAGACCTCATCCATGCAAAAGGTTTCTAATTAGGTTACTAATTAAGATCAATGATGCATATTTTATAAACTATTACATACATGAGTTGGAATTATATCAAATAGGGCTAGTTCATCCAAGTCAAGGAACTGACTTGCAAAGGGTTTGTAGTGTAATAAGTATGCTGTTTCCATTCTGCTCTCCAGGCTCTCCCTGAAAATTGGTTACTAACATAGCCCCAAAAATTGGTCGTCTGTTATTGAATTGGTACAGATATTTTGTAGATGAACATTTAAGAAAGAATGTTAGCTATTCATTGTTTGTTTTTAGACTTCCTCCTATTAATGTCATTGTATGAACCAAAAGTTTACATATCAGTAACATACAAAAGTTTGTATATCAGTTATTACTCTGATTTGAGACATTAGAAAAGCAGTTTGAGACTTCAAATGGTAGTAGTCTACTAGTCCCTACTGTAGATTTCCCTACCAGTGCCACCTTTAGGTGAATTTTGTTTGCACCTTAGAGTTAGGGCTTTGTACTTTCATCACATTTTTTTGTACTTGTATCAGCTTTGTATTTTCTCTTTTCTTCAATGTCCGAAGTATTTTCTCTGTGGGTTGTGTTCCATGTTGTGTAGTGCAATTTTGTGATATTAAATTAGCTGCACAGCTGTCTGAAATGGCAGCAGTGAGTAGTGTTGAGGGTTTGAAAAAAAAAAAATAAAGAATTGGTTGAAAATTTTTCAGTCAGTTCCAGGTAAAAGTGTGAATATTTTCACGAGAAAGCTGAATAGGGTGACTAATACTATAGAAGTTTGCTCTCAACTGTTATTCTACCATGGTTAGTTTGAAACAACTATTATGGTATGGGCATGTGAATTGTGTTTACGGGGAAATTTATTTAGGGTCGAGTACTTTATTTTATGGGAGATGTGGTGATCGTTTTATGAACACTTGAAATATGTTGAAGTCCATTTTGTTTATAATCTATAATGTGATTTTACTACTTTTAGTTCTAAATTGCTTGAGAAGATTTGAAGCCTAGCTATTTTCAAAAAAAAAGGATGGTGGTATTTTTTCATTTATTTCAATAGAAAATAATCTTTTCTGGCAGAAGTAGTATTTACCTTGCTGCAGTCATTTGAGAATTTCAGACTCTTAATTTAAGCAGTAAGAATAATGTTGAAGTATACTTCTAAAACCTTTTGTTTCCTTGCTGTGTTACTGCAGAAATCAGAAAGGAATTCTGAAGGAAAAAGTGTCAATCACAAAAAATTTATTAAACCTACTTTCATTCCGCAAGTTTTCTCTCAATTCTATATCTTCCTTGTTTATTTACAGCCTGTAGGAAGTGATTAGGAAGCCTAAATGTAGATATCTTCTAAGTGTCCAAGCTCCACTGTAGAGTGTGTGTGTGTGTGCGTATGTGTGTATATATATATATATGCAGTCAGTGGAGCCAGGAGAGCAATTCTTCTTATCCTTATCCTAAGTGGACATACACATTGACTAGTCAACTGGGAGCCCTCTAACCTCTCTTGACTTCTTTATTAACAAGATCACCATTGACATCACTGGGAAGACTTGCTGTATTTAATTGACTTAATTTGGAAATGCATGCCATCTAAACCTCAGCCACCTAGTCTGTTCGGTCAGGAGAGAGAGACAGACATCTTCTGAGGGCAGTTCACTCTTATCTACTTTAAGTGTCTAAACTGTGACCAAAGAGCATAATAGAGCCAAAATCTGTGCATGCTGTGCCATAGTCTGTAGAAGTCTCTGCAGTTAAAACGCGTCATTGTTGTGTAGTTACTGCTGCCAATTACAGGGCAAGATAGAATGTCTCTTAATTAACTTAATAACCTGATAGGTACGTTTAGACATAGCTAATTAGGACTTTCTTGTAATTGGGCCCATGATTAATAGACTGTGAAGACTGTTTCATTTGTATTAAATGCATGGACAGTCACAAGGAAATTAAAATTTGAACCTTCATTAAATAACTAATAGAGGACCTCAGGACAGTACAATAACAAAAGATTATTCTCTTTATAAAGAATTAATATATTAAGCTGCTACTTTAGACCTGTTTTTTTTTTTCCAAGATCCTTTACAGCCTCATCAATGTGTGTGCATGAATCTCTCTTGGAAACATCCACAAATCGACTTGTACAAGTTTTTGTTTTGGTTTTTTTTAATGCAGTCTATGTAACATAGTTTAGTAAAACTAAATGTAAGAACATGTGAAGTTACCATTACAGAAGAAAGTAGAAATGATTTGCACAATGCAAGGTTAAATTCTTGAAGGAGTTAACTGACAGAGCTTACATCATCTTGCCATTCTTTCTCATTCTGCCCTCAGTCAAGGCAGAACCAAATTTGGAGCAATATAATGGGGAAGCAGCAGAAACTGATGTATTCACCCTAGTCTGTAGTAACCATGGAAGTTCCCTTTCACTCCTTTTCTGTGCTCCAGTGTGTCTCATGGGTGCACAGGGATTTCATAATTACTGACATCTGAACAGGCTTCCTCACTTGTTACACAGTTGGAAGGAAGAGACTGAGAGGAGTCCTATTGATAGAAAAGACAAAAGGACATGGAGTGAAAGGAAGACATAGCAGTGGAAAGAAGATAGGAGGAGAGAGATTATGGGTAGTGAACAGTTCATTTGGCAGCATGGACACCCAATCTGCCCTGGCTTTTTATTTATTGTTATAAGGCACACTGTACACAGAAGAACATAGTTTTCTTATTTGAATTGTAGAACACTTAGAAATTTCAACCAGAAATGCAAAAAGTATAATTAATGTTTCTAAGAGATATATGTGTCTTACATTTCTGTTTTCATGCGTAATTGAAACTTATCTGATGATTTTTTCATCAAGAAATGATTCTCAATTTCAATGGTCTTGTGCCGTTTTCATTCTGCTCTTAATGCAGAGGCGTCTTCACTGAGAATAGTTGGGTTTTTTTCTTTTCTTTTTCTTGTGAAACCTTGCCTACTTAGCACATTGTGAGTCAGATCAGACTGCTGCTAACCAAAAAGGAATTTTATTTTTGTACCCTGTACACTTTAGTTTTTCTTATTTAATACATTCACTTTTGTCATCTTTTTTTGAAACATTTCAAATGTGTAAGAGTATATTTAGACTACCATGTAGTATGTTATTCCTGCTGTCTATTAAGATGTCATCCAAGCAACAGATGAGATCATCAAATAAACTTTGGGTAATTTAATCA
The DNA here is from genome assembly GCF_003945595.2 of Pipra filicauda. Lineage (NCBI taxonomy): Eukaryota > Metazoa > Chordata > Aves > Passeriformes > Pipridae > Pipra > Pipra filicauda. The sequence goes on from NW_024104284.1 coordinate 189,447, forward strand.
GAAGTTTAAATTAGTTTTACTAGCAAATGGTGATAAAATGAGAATACCCCTTAATAGGCATTTATAATCTGTAATGTCTTTTCACCTTCACTGAAGTATATGTTTTTTACTTGAAAATGAGCCGAGCGCTCACTAAGTACAGTTACTGCCTGTCTGAAGCTTTTTTTTTTTTTTTTGGTGTGTGTGTTTTGGTTTTGTTTTTCTTTCTCTTGCCCCTTCCACCCCTCCTCCTCATGACATAGCCAAGCAACAGTCAGATAACATATTTCCATGTAATCGCCAATTTGACGGGGATTACAAAAGTCTCAAAGGAAGCATGAACTTGAAGAGCATGTGTTGGGGGCTGTGCAGATGGAGTTAGGTCCCTTGATGAACTGGGTGGCAGAAATTGGTAGGAGGGCGGTAGTGAGGGTCATGGAGTTATGATCTTACTTCTGGGATCTCTCACTGTGTGTATGGGAGAAGGATATGGAAGAGAGATGACACCTCCTGTATGTGAATGTGGATTTACACAGCTATTCTGGTGCTACCCTCACTGCTTTTGTTATTTGTTCTTTGCACATTCTCCAGAGTTCAGGAACTCCATGGAAAGTGGTAAGTTGGGACCAGTTTCAAACCTTGCCTGGAGCAGCTTGAGAAGCAGATCCCTAAGAGCTTCTTTTCTCCCCTTTTGCAATGGAATACTTGCAGTAAAGAGCTTTGTCATTCTTTAATGGCAGGCTTTGTAATCTGAGTCACATTTGGGTTCATTTTAAGTTGCATTTACTTTTAATGACAGCTCTGAAAGTGCTTGAGGCAAATCAGTTTGAGGCTTATTACACAGAAAAAGTAGTATTTTTTGAACTGCATACTCTTTTCAGTTTGCGAGGATTCCAGCAATTTTACTTCCTTTTTTTTTTTTTTCCACTTTAATTGTAAAGGATTGGTACAACAATTTGTTACTCCAGATAGGTAAAAGTAGCCTATATCTACAGTTTTTTAAACTTTTCTAACTGCTATCACAGAAAAGGACTGTTTATTCTCTGGGACAGTGCAGATCGTTATATCACTCAGGTCTTATCAATATGTTTACAGTCGATAAAAAAAGTGGTCCTTTTGTATAGGATCCAATTTCACATCACCTCAAATAGAACTTTTTTTTGCTACTTTGTACGATTATGTTCTTTATTTTTATTACTAGGTCTCAGAATGAGGTAAAGAATCCTGTAAGCAGTTTTAATTTATTAGATCTCTTTATGTTAGTTAAAGATTATTCCTTCCTGTTACAACCAAGTCAGTTACAAAGACAACAACCAAGTAGCCTTTGTCGTACATTGACATGTAGGCATTCTAAAATTTTTTTTTGTGTACTAACTTTTTTAGTGCTACATTAGTTTTGTAATGTATTATTAGTAAATTGTCACCCCTGCATGTCTTTAAAAATTTTTATTGAATCAGTGCATGTATCTCAGTTCTCATAATCTTGTTTTTATTAATCTAAGATAGAAAAATAATTTTCAAACCATGATTCTGAGAAATTATTTAAATTACAAGTCAGCTATTACAGATTGGCACTTTTCCATTGGTAATAGGATCCTCAGTGGAATTCCTGCAGCTATGGTGGTCCATTACAAGGACTAGATTACATCTTTCCATTGTCTCTAGTTCTTTCCATAGTCACTAGTTCTGTTTGGCAGGGAAAGAAAGAAAGGGTTGCTGTTAGTGTTGCCAAGCAACCAAAATGTGAATTACTCTGATTTCTGGATTTTTCTTGTATGATGTATATGAGAGTGTTTCTCCTACCTTGGTGAGAGACAGTCTAGATGAAGTTACTCTCCATAGCTTTAAAAATTCTAAGATTAGTAAGTAGCTTAATTTCTCCCTGTGGAATTCCACTTTGAAACCAAAGACACCTGGGGGTTTTTTGTTCACTGTAGATAGATATCAAAAATCACATCACAGAAGATAATATCTTCACAAGACATGAGACTGGGCATATTTTCTCCTTTTTGTTTTCTGAAACTAAATTTCTCTTTCTGAAATTGAAAGCTTGTTTTGCTTTGTTTTCACTTATACGTAATTGTTTATGCCACTACTTGTATAAAAAGAATGGAAAGTCTTGGAGTGGACAAAGATAACTTGCTGTGCCTTGGTAATCCTGCCTGCTGTTATTCATGTTTACTGCTATTTGGAATACTTCTTTTGAAGTATCTTTTCCCAACACACTTAACTGATGGTAATACTAAGTAACTGCTGGTATTTGAAAAATTATTTATTAAATTAAAATGTGTGGAAACGATGAAGTGAGGATAGACTTAAGTGTGTGTAGTTATGGTAAGATCTATGCTTGGGGGTAGGTGAAGAGAATAAATGCTCTGAATAACTTAGCTAGGTTTTTTTGTTGCAGTTGGTTTGTGGTTTTGTTTGGTTTTGTTTTCTTTCTGATTTTGTGGTACATTCCTGTAATTTTTTACTTTTGTGCAGCTTTTTTTTTTCTCAGTGACGATCACAAATTTCCTGTAGAACTATGTGGGTTTTGGGGTCACCTCACCTGCCACATGAATAATTCATTTCCTCTCAGAGCACATGTGCAGCAGAGAGCCACAGCTTCTTTCAGGACTCCTAATGTGTTTTATGTGTAGGAAGCCAGGAAGAACCCCAGCAGCAGTATGGAGAGTGCTTCTCTTTCTGCAGGCCAAGGTGTAAAACAGCAGTTGGGTAGTATCAGTGCATGGCGTAGAAAATGCTTTCCTCTTGACATTGGTTTTGTATCTATGCCTGCAACAGTGAAATAAAATATTTGCTCGTGTCTATACAATTGTATTTTTGAGGACTCGCTTTAAAAAATATTTACCTATTTGATCAGACCTTGGAGTTCCCAGATATGAATCCATATTCTAACCAGGTAATTGTTTCATGTCTGTGTGAAATGAAAAATACATGAACCTTCCTGATACACAAATTTCCAAGGAGAAGAAACTTGCATGTATGGGTCAGGCAAGAGCTACTTGCTGCTCTGAAGAGGTGCTTGTTGTGCATGGTTAAATGAACAGTATTCAGATTGTTTGGGGTAAATTTGAACAGGTAGCAGGGACTAGATTTTTTTTACCAAAATTCCAGTGGATAAGAGACCGTATAGGCTAATAACACTTCAGACATGAGTCTTTCATAGGGCAAAGCTAGCAGTAGTTTGAGGAGATGGATGTTTCTAGCTGTTTTCTTCAAAGTTGAAAACAGTTTTCCTTCATAAATGCTCATTTACTTTTGGTAAATACAAGATTAGTTTAGGTGCAATATCTCACTAATTTTTTGTTCTGTTTTAATTTTCTAAAGGAGTTGATGACCAAACTGATAACAGAGACACCTGACCAGCCAATCCCATTTCTAATTGATCATCTTCAGTCCAAACAGGGGAACCGCCATCAGCTTCAGAGAACATTGTCTGGCTCTGCTGCCCTTTGGGCAGAGAGTGAAGCATCAGGTATGTTCTGTGTGCTGGAAGGAGCTAGGCTCCTGTATAATTTTCCCACACTTTTGTCCATGATTTCCTGGGTGAACATATACCTACTGAACATGTACTACTCTATGGTTTTGAACATGCGGAATAAATCCGGTTTGTCCAGTAGATACTGAACTTAATACACGTTACTGGCTATCACCTCAGCCTGTGTACATATGATGTGAGTATGGGTCATAGTTACAGAGTGGAAACAGTCCAGTTCTCAATGAGAAAGTATGTCCATATAAAAGTTCCTGGGTTTTTTTGCTGTCCTCTTTGCTTTCACTTTCTCTTTTCTTTGTTTTCCTTTTCCCTCCCATGGTGTATTTGTGCCAGAGATTAACCTCTGTCGGGGCATTTTCTTTCGTAATACTTATTTATGAATTCTAGTGTAATTTTTGATTGCAGATCTTCAGAAGTATTTAAAAAAATATTCTGAAATAATATCTGCTTTGATTGTAAAGTAGAAATCTTAGCTTTGATATTCTGGTAAAAGCTACTATTAGAATGTTAGTTTTGCGTTTAAAAATTGACTGTTTCAGACTATAGTAGAGCTTAAATAGTTGCTGGCTGATAGTCAAAATGTTAGTTGACTGACAAATCAACTTTTTATTTATATCAAATATACGATTTTAAGCATAGGTGGTAAAACTTAAGAAAATAAATGGACATTAAGGACTTCTTCATAACAAAAAATAAACTTTTTCATAAAAACCTATTAATTAATTTCTAAATTTTGATATTTAGGAAATGGAATAAATATATTCAATTTAACAGAAATCAGAAAAAGAAGAAGAGCTGTCTTTGCTTTCAACTGATAGGCCTTGGTTTTTTTGGATTAATTGTTTATTAAGTCTTGGGAAAAAGACCCTACAAATTTTACAACTGCCTGATTTGATTATTTTAACAGAAAATAAAGGAACAAGAAGAGATTTTAGAAGTTATGAAAAGCCTTGGCAGGTAAATGCAAAAAAGCCCAAAAAGTCGAAGAGTGACCTTGCTGTGTCCAACATTTCTCCACCATCACCGGAGTCCAAGTCATGTAAGAAAGCTTCACTACATTAACAATTTGTGCATACTTTCAAAACCATAGTATGTTTTTCTGTTGAATTAGTATTAGAATGGAAAGCAAACTATGAGCAGTTGAGATGGCTGTATATGTGTTAGAAGAGTTTGATTCTTGCCTTATTCTCACTTGAATTCTGAATATTTTAAAACATCCTATGTTGTCATCTATAGATACAATAGAATTCTACATAGATGGTTTAAAAAATAGACTAATCTCTGGGTGTCATGCACAATTTTATATTTGGATACTAGTTATGACTTGATGTTTTCATTTGCAATGCCATTTTGCATGTGTAAAATCTGTTCTGTTGATATTGGTCCTAATAACAGATTTTTTTCAGGGGATCAGGCAATGCAAAACTATGAATTATGAACAGCTACTGTTCAAGGTATAGGGGCAGTGTCAGCAGAACAGATGTACTGCTCTGAGAGTTGCTGGAGGAATCTAAATGTACACTGAAAGAAAAAGCAGATTAGAAATAGGATGGCTGAAGAGAATATTGTCAATCACCTGTAAAATAGAAGTAGTAAAAATAGAGGCAACAAGCCTTAACGAAATATAATGCTTCCTGTGTATTAGCTATTGAAGAAATTTAACTTTTAAGCTTGATTCTTAATGTTCATTTTTTTCACAAATAAATACAATATGCATATGTACATAAATATAGTTACACACATACAGAATTGTGTGTACAAGATTTGTTCTCCAAAATAAGTTGCAAAAGGTTTTCTTCTGTTGACTGTTGACTGTAGCTTTTTGAATTTTTGTAGTAGCCAAATCTTTTTAATAACTGTGAGTGTGATTAGGTGGACCAGATGTGAACAGATACATAGTATACGGCAGTAGAAAGCTTGCTTTCTTTCCTCTAAAAGCAAGATGGGGAAATCTAGACTTCAGTGGAGTCTAAGGAAAATCACCCAGTGGCCTCACTAAGTCAAAATACAGCACAACAATGGGTAAAGTAAATCATTATAAATTTATGCAATAGAGATAGTGTGCTTTTGGGTAATTAACAGTCTTGTATGGTTATGAAACCTTTTTGATTGAGAATAAATAACTGTAACAAGTAAAAATGCCTGTTATAGGTAGCTGTGTCCCACAGTATAGCTTTTCTCAGTATTATTTTTTCTGGAAATGGAGCATTTGTCTTTGTTTCTTCTTCAAGAAATACATCCCCTGCTTCAAAAAGGCTCAAATTTCGTCATTAGTTCTACTGTACCTCTCAATGGGCACATGAATTTTTGAGTCAGTTCAAAAGAAACACGTGGATTTTAATTCACTTTCAAGAGTAAATAGAGATATTCAAATAAATGCTCATAGTCACTCATAATCTGTGTCTAATCTAACATATTTGCTGGATAACAGCAGTTTATGGAGATCCACTGTTAGAAACAGTGGCCAAAGGTATTGTGAGTTGTTCCTGTCATCATACTGTATTCCTTTCCTTCCTCCCTGTGCTTGGTCTTCAGATTCATGCCCTGTCCTAAAGGTCTGAAGTTCTCAGTCTTTATCCCAGATAGGGGTATGACATCATGTCTTTCCCTTTATTTGTGTGCCTACTATAAGTTTTGTGCTTGTTGAGTCCTTAGGTTGACCCAGGAGAGGGACAAAGAGGAAGGTGGACATTCTAAACTACCAGGTCTCATGTCAAAAAAGGAAATATTTTATACATTCATAATAAGACTGGACTCAAGGATCTGTCCCTTTGAACTGATGAACACTTTAAAATGTTCTTCAGTTGGTCAGGTTTGCTCTCAAACTACCCGAGTCCCTAAGTCTAGAAGCAGCGTGTGGGAGTGCAGCTTTACTTGTAACAGGAGTAGAATTAGGGTGTGCTTAATGCAATTGGACATACATGAATACATGGCACTGCATGGGATAAATTCTGAGCATGCTGAAAGAGGAGACTAATGTCATTGCAAGGCCTTTCGGTCATCAGTGAAATGTCATAATGATTGTGGGAGGTTCCTGATAACTAGAAAAATGCAAATATCACATGGATTTTGAGGAAGGACAAGAAGGAAATGTTGGGGACTATAAGCTGGTCAGCCTAACCTTGTTCTCTGGGAAGGTTATGGAGCAAATTTATCTGGAAGATGTTCCTAACCACAAGAAGGAGGAAAATGTGATTGGAAACAGTAAGCATGGATTTATGAGATCTTAAATGTCTGAACAGATCAAAATGGTTGCCCTCTTTGGTGAAAAAACTGGCCCTGTAACCAAAGAAAGAGTAGTGGATACTTAATACCTTGACTTTATAGCAAAACCTTTGTCAGCTTCCCATAGTATCCTTAAAACTCAATTGGTAAGATACGAACTGGATAAGTGGACAACAAGATGTGTGGAAAGTTGATGCAAGCTGTTAGCTTCAAGGAACTGTGACTGGCAATGCAAATTCCAGTTGGAAAATCTATCATTACTGGTATGTTTGAGGGACTGGTACTGAGACCAATTTCATTTAAAAGAATTTCTTAATGTCCTGGATGATGAGGTAGAATGTTCTTTAGGTTTGCAGATGAGTCCAAATTGTGGGAAGTGGTTGATATTCTGGGTAGCAGGGCTGCTATTCAGAGTTACAGGACTGAGGAACGGGCTGAGAGGAACCTCATGAAGTTCAACACAGGCAAATTCAAAATCCTGCATCTTGGATGAAGTAACCCTGAGCAATAGTAAAAAATGGGAAATGAATGACTAGAAAGTACCTTTGCAGAAAAAGATGTGGTGTGCTGGTGGGCAAGAACTTGAATACGAACCAGTCTGTGGCTGTGTGCTCATGCAGCGCTGAAGGTGAGCTGCATACTAGGCTGCAGTAGCAAGAGTATAGCCAGCAATGTTTGTTTTTCACTTTTGAGATGAAAGAAATAAAAGCTGAGGGGAGATTTCATTGTCACCATCAACTACTCTGCTGGAGGATGGTATTTTAGTTGCCATCACAGAGGCTGGTTTTAGCCATGTGCCTTTTTGCCATATCTGCTTCTTATTTTCTACCAACTAGATTAATACTGATGTTCTTTTGACTTTTTTTTCTGGGTTTATGGCAAAATCAGTGGGTACTGTGTGCCCCTTCAACTATGCAGATCAGCAGAAAGCAAACATGTTTAGAAGCCATTTATTGCTCTATCCAAATATGCATAGCATATTCCATTTGTTTTGTGTCTTCTGCTTGTACCTCAAAACATTTTTGTGTGTCATTGTACATTTTTTTCCAAAGCCTCTCCAAAGAGCTAGTAGGGGCTTATCTGAGAAACTAAATGTTTTCCATCTGCTGAGACCTGAAGATTTACTCTCAGATTTGTGTTAAAAATAACAAACCCCCACTCCCAAGAACCTAAAAAGGCCCTCCCAAAACTGCCAAAACAAGCCCAAAATTTAATGGAGTCCGTCAGGTGTATTATGTCTGTTGCAAAGCTTTTGTCTTATGACTGTCTTGTTCAAATGATCCTGAACTTGTAAGTTTATTCAGAACTAAGAACTGTAATTTCATAGGAATCTTTGGAAACATCCAGATATTTGATTTATTTAATTAGGAAATCTTTTTTTCCTTCAACAGTGATGTTGACTGCAGTGTTCATGTTATTCCTCCAGAAATATCACTTCCTTATTCATTCAACTTTTTTGCTGAAAAGATTCCCCCAGTCCCTCTTCCTACCTGTTGTGATCTCAGCTGCACCTGAAACACACAAATAAGAAGCCTTGATATCTACCTGAGACACACAAATAAGAAATCTTGATATCTAAGAGGTCTGACCTCTTACTTGGTGTGTGTGGAAAACCAGAATTAAGCACAAGCTGCTGCTGTTGTCTGGCAAGGAAAAAGCTTGGAGCTATGGCTCTGTGTGTGTGTGTATAAATATACTTATTGAAATGTTTAGATAATCACATTCTGTATTTGAAGAAGAACAAATTCAGAAGTTTCAAAATAGTTTGTAGAACAGACTTCTTGCTTCCCAGTTAGACACTTGTAGGCAAAGTAGGTTGGTCTCTTCACCACCTCCATATTAAATCAGATCAAAGATCATTCACTCTGCTTCAGTTCAGCATTCTCACCACATCCCATTTGTGTTTGCAGTGTTGTGTACTTCTAGTTGCTCTTGCTCAGTCTAGAACTGTAGGCCGTCATTCTCTTAGCCTCTTAATATCCAGATACTGTGAAAAACCAGTTTGGCTATATTATCAAAGAACTCTAATCTGAATGCTATTATGAGATTTAAATACATGAATAATTTTATGCTCAATAATAATATACATAGTTTTGTTCTTTGAGCTGTAAGGTGATCATATAATGTATTAATGATATGTAGGATTTAATGAGTAACTAGTTGATTCTGTCTGCAAATCATGTCTTGAAAAGACATATATATGTAGATAAAACCAGTACTGATCTTGTACTATCATCCAGTATAACATAAAGGTGTACTGATTTGTGGCAGAATTCACAACACACCTGTGAATGAATCTGATGTGTGTTTGTTGGCAGAGCACACTAGCAGAACATCAGAAATACCGGCAAGTGTGTCTTTCCGGTCTCCTAAGATGAGATGGGGAAATCTCAGCTCCACAAAGGGAAACCTTACATATTTCTATACAAAGGGCTACAATGTAGGTGTAATAAATTTTCTGAATTGTAGGCAAATAATTTCACGAGAAAGTGTTCTATAATATATAAATCTCTCAAATAACAGAGATGAGGTTGAGGTGGGTACTGTAATGAGGGATTTAAAATTACTGATATGACAACTTTGAGGAATGGGTGAGTATAATAAAAAAATGAAGGTCAGAATATAATAAAAGGATTTTACTAAGTGTGTAGTGACATATGCACATAAATGATTTATGACGGGCTTCATACATACCAAGTAGGATCATGTATTTGAAAAGATTTGAAAGAAGAGTCGTATGGGCTTTTTACAGTTCTGCATGCTTCACACAAAGCCATCCAATTGAAAATGACCAGTGCTTGTTGATCCTACAGTTGAGAAGATACAAGTGTATACTTCAGAAACATCGGTAAGCAAGCAGAAAATGAACTTGAAAGGACAAACACGTGCCACATGATATAATTAAATAATTTTTAGTACCCATTCATTATTTGGAAGAGTAGGTAAGTAAGAAGAGCTGTGTTGTTGCTAGAAGTAATAAAAATTTCAGTCAGTTCTAATTCTGTTTAACTTTTCCCTCAGTTCTGGTTCAGTTATAGAATGAACCAAACTCATTGTTGAAATAAATTCTATTGAAACTTAGAAATATTTCATGACAGCATATCTGTTTTGGTACATTTTCACTGAAGTGCAAAATGATTCACTGAAACACAGCTGATAGATAGTAAACCACCATGCAGAGCAAATTTCCACTGTGATTTTGACTGATTTCCTACCATCCATCTAGTGAGAAGTCGTCTAAGCTTCCTGTGATTGTAGGACATTTCTCTGAAACTAGGGACCAAATCACTGTGTCTTGAGCAAATGTCTGTACCTTTCAAGGATAGAGTCTTGATACTCTCATTTTCCTGGTGTGAATTGGTCCATATACTTGGCAGTTGCTGATGCTGGAACTCCACAGCTGTAGAGCAGAACTTATATCCTTATTTGTTTGTTTCATCCAGCTTCTGTGCCATGACAAATTTTGCTTTAAGATCATGTGGTTTCTCAAAAATTCTGTCCTTTTGTATTTTGAAAAATGTGTTTTGTTTCAAACTGACATGATATCAAATTCTAGCTTGTGGAAATTTTCTGCAATGCTCTTGGGTTTGGTCATCTTTGTGCATGGTTTTACTATATTAAATTGTTGCCTGTTTGTATTTTGGTGGTACTGTGAGATTTTTATGCTGTGGTGAGTTCAGTATAAAACATGGAAAGAAAAGTCTGTCATACTGTGAGTGATGATGTAGAATATAGTTTTGGCACACTGAAGGGAGATGGTAAGATAACTGAAAAAGCAGGCATTAAAGGAGCATATGACCTCAATATAAAACACAGGTGAGTGAGAATAGAGAGAATTTATAGAATTCCTTTTCTAGTTTACTAAATACTTATCTTTACGATTAGAAAAAGTTTAGAAAAAATACTAAGTGAAACATTTTGTAAATAAGAAAAAGGATGGGAAATACTGAAGTTGTGCTGTTTAATTTATATATGCTAGGATCTGTGAATGGAGTAAATTTTTTCACACAAAAATTTACATAACTTTTAATTGACAGAGCAGTTCCTAAACCAGAGAATGATAAAGTAGTAGTAGTAGTAGTTGGCATTTATAAATATCAACAAAAATTTCAAGCTGCCCATCTGATGAGAGGCTATTCCTACTCTAATACCTGAATCTATTCACAAGAAGCCACTATGCCTCATTATATCCATTGTCCTCAGAAGGAAATATATTACTTGTCTTTTCTGAACACAGATCAGAATCAGACTCTGACACGATAACTTGCCCTTCTCTTCCCTCCTCCTTATTGAGAGTCTGTGTGTCCCTTTCCTCCTATTCTTATCTCTGTAGGTCTTTTTTAATGTCTCCTTTGTCTTCTGTCTTTGAGAATGTCTGTAATTGCAGTCTAATATATTAACTAATAGTTACTCAGGTTCCTAAATGGGTGTTACAGATCAGGATATACTGTAGTTTTCAGACTCTCATCTTTCAGATGACTTGGTTTATGTGGAATCATGTTCATTCTGAAAGAAGGACTTTAACATAACATTGTCCTATTTCTTTACCAGGAAAATATGACTATTGGTTTAACTTCAACCTTCCCTATTGGAGTTGATTCAAAGTAGAGAAGAGTCTGTATTCACACAGAGGAAAGTCAAACAGAGGAAAGTCAACAATAAGGCAAATTTCATTAGCAGTTTTTTAACACATTTTGTAATAGCTAGCAGTGATGTCTGAGGATAATTTCCCCATACCATCATAAAAGCACTCTGAAATTCCAAATTATCATATCACCTTTTTTTTGCAGAATCTGTAGGAGTCCTTCTTAGTAAGTTTCCTTCTTAGCATGTAATGAAAATGAAGTTTGTAAGCACAAATTAGTTGACAGCTGTCAAAATAGTAAACAAAAATTTCAAAGCTGCCCAGGATGTATTGGACATTATAGGCTTTTCTTTGAAGTTATTTTTAAGTGAGTAGTTAGCAACTACTGATAAATGCAACTGGTCCTTTCTAGTGGGAAGGTGGACTAGGCATCATCATCTTCACACCAGCATGTGCAGTTCTCAACATGGGACTGCTATGTTTGGAGACCATCCAACAGTTGCATTTGGTGGCAAAGGCAGCAGATTGCTTACTTCTGAACACTGGCAAAAAGAACATGTTAAACTGCAGTTCCAGAAACAGCATAGTTTTTGTTTTTATTTCTACAAATTGTTCAAAATGTACACAATGTTCAATGCAGCTCTGTTCACTGTGTGTCCTACATATCTCAGACAATCCTTCTCTTTGTTGTAGGTAAAGTTAGCTCAGCAGTTGAGAAACTGTTATTTCAAAATTAAATCAAAGGCCTTGGTAATAGATAATGAGCAACTGACTTTAAGCTCAGGACTGTGCTTCCCAAGGATTGAGTTTGTTTAAGTAGAGAAATAAAGATTGCAGTCTGTACAGCATGAATGATAAGGACATATTTTGTTTCACTGTTTTTAATTAACTGTGTTATCTACACTTCATGATTTTTGGAATTAAAAAAAAATGCTGTTTTAAAAGCTGTATCTAAAATATTTTTTTTTCTTACTGATAAAATACCTAGCAAAGCCAAAAGTACCAATAACTCATTTTTGTTTTGACATTCTTCCTTATTGACCCCTAGGCCACACAGTTCTATTCTCTTGTAAATGAAGTACATTCACATGCAGTAGTTTAAATACATTTTTATTGCATTAATTTTATTATTTTTGTTATTGTTATTAATTATTCCTGTTTACCAATTAATTCAATGCCAAGAATCATCCCAAGAATGCATTTGTTCATAGATGTTTTCATTTTCACTTTACATTGACCAAAGAAAATATTTCCAACTGTTAAAATAGAAGATAATTAATTTCCACTTAAGGTACTTGAGTTTGTAAACTCATTGTGCAGCTTTTTTTCTACTGTAGGAGTCTGAACTACCAAATCTAAACTTCATCTATATATCTGTGTATATTTAGTGCCAAGGTCAATAGAGCATCCTAAATGGGATTGGAAGACAAAACCGGAGAACCATGATTTTGATGAACTAAATCATATTCTTCAAGAGAGCAAAAAACTTGGAAAAGCCCTTGAGAATCTGTCTCGCAGTAAGTTCATTGATTTTAGTTTTTTGATGTAACCATGCAGCCTGAATTGTCATTTGGAAGTATATACCAGGAAGATGTCTTCTATTCAGTGAAGACCAGGTTCATTGACATCAGCAGTTACATTCCTGTTGATAAGGTTTACAGAATGTCTGAGATAATTCAGTAGCCCTCCTGGAAACTGAAACTACGCTCCTTTATTTTAGTTTTCTGCTGGTTAGGTGAGCTGAATTAGCTCATAAAGAGATCAACAGAAGAGGCTGGTTTAATGGACATGGTGGGAACATGCAGCAGGGAGACTGCTTCTTTGGGTGGTAGCAGTTGTATTAGATTAACCTTTGTAAAACTTTGACCTCATTGATGGAGTTCAGACCTATAATTGAAAAACAATTAGCTATCTTTCATCCTTGACTCCAGTCAGTTTCTTCCAGTTTTCAAAGCAATTAAAATATTTTAAAGCATCTCAAATAAATACTCAGAAACATGAAATCCAATTATTTCATAATAAAAACCACATATTATCCCTTACACACTTTTTTTTTCTCTCTTTACTGTAGAAGAGAATTCTGAAGTACATTTGGGGGAACAAATATTACTAACAGTTATTAAAGTATGAAAAGTATTCCTTACCGTGGTGCATAAAAACTAGGAATGGTGTGATTTGGGAGATACTTGAAAGAGAAATATTTTTTTTCATCTCATTAAATTTTATCCATGGCAATTCTTCATTCACTGGAGAATTTGCAGATGGTGAAATCAGAGACAGAGCTGAATGAAAAGTGGAAGATCTGTTTTGAGGAGAATTTTGAGAGCCAGAATTTTTCAAAATTGTGCCAAATACCCAAACTGGTTCGCCCAAATTCCCTCTCTCCCAAATGTTTTAGGTTGATCACAAGAATTATATTCTGAGAAATTTTCATATTTATATTAATGGTAGTAGGATAGTTATAGGGCTTTTTTCAAATACACTTCTAGTAAATCAGTCTATCTGCTTGCGAGGAGCTAAACCAATTCCAGTCAGGATCTTTGATTTGTAGCCTCACTGTTGCCTGACCATTTTACTGTGATGGGTGTGAGTGTACTTTTTAAACCTTTTTTCTTTAGAGACTTGTAACCAAGCTTAACACAGATACAGAAACAATTATTTTCAATTTCAGAAAGGATTATTTATTCACTGTCAAGAGATACAAACCAATCAGATATGAGCGTTCAGTAATTAATGGCTAAATCAGCTCTTCGATCTTTGTCTTTCCTACTGAATATTGTGTAGATTCCACGAAATCTAGCTTCCTTATCCCTAAAATACAATTTGCAGCATTCTGTACCTCTCTTTGTCACAGAGTTTTCTGACCAGAGTGGAAAACACTTCAGCTCTTCTGGGTCTTATGCTTGAACCAGGTCAATGTACCTGGTCAGCGTTGTTACAGTCCAATTTTCACAGTGTTATTTCACAAATGAAATATTCTTCACTGTTTCTTGCTAGTACTTGATGTTTTCTGAGGGTTTATCAAGATAGTACAGAATTTGAATCCCAGCCCCCAGAGTGCTTTAAATCACTTGCAGCCTGATAATAAGTTCACTTTTATGAATGTGCTCTCTATTTCTTCATCCAGATCATTAATGGAAATATTGTCAGACCTCTTCATGATCCCATTTCAAATCTGACAACCAGCTCTTGAAAGCTACTCAGTAAGTGCATTTTTTCCCACCAGATGTTTATCTGCCTTGCAGTGATTTCACCCAGAATGTAGTTTTCTAGTTTTTTTTTTTACTAGAGTATCATTCAGGACAGTAAACAAAGTTGCATAGCTGAAGTATTTTGCATCTGCTTCCTCCTCTTATCCACTAGGCAAGTTTCCCAGTTGAGAATGCAATTAGACTGATGTGATGCATTTCATTCTTGATAAATTCATGTCGGCTCGTTCTTATTGCCTTTCTATTCCATTAGATGTTGATACATTGTTTATTTAACAGTTTTCTCTAAGATTTTTGCTATTTTAGTCTGATTTAGGCTTTCCCCCATCTTCCTTTTTTCCTTTTTCAAGAAAGATATGGTATTTGCCCTTTTCTGTCCTCTCTATTCCTGAAAGACTGTTGCTAATGGATAAGAGGCTTCTTCAGTTAGTTGAGTGCTCTAGAGTGAATTTCACAAGATTCTGCCAACCTGAATGTATCTAAGTCATCAGAATATCTTTCAACTTTCACTAGTCTGGCTTGCAGATTTTCCTCTTAAAATCACTAGTGTTAAGCATCTGGCCACAATTAATTTTTTGTTAGACTGAAGCAGTGAAAGTACTGAACAGTGGGAATTCTTTGTGTCATCTCTTATTTGCTTTCCTTCTCTTTGATGTAATAGTTCTGCATTTTACTTTGTTCTCCTTTCCTAGTGTATTTATAGTATCTTTTCTTGTGACTTCTTTTGTTCTTTGATAGTTGTTAGTTACTCTGTGCTTTAACCTTTTTGTTTGTATCATTTAAACACTTGCATCAGATTAATTCTAAGATATATGTCCTTGTTTCTGGGTTTCATATTGCTGATTTTAAGTTCATTCCAGGAAATAAAATTTCTTTTCTGTGATTTCTTTAATGTCAGCACGATAAAAAAATCAAAATGAAAAATGTGAAATCTGTAAAAATAGAAGAGATGTAATTTTGAAAATAAATCTGTTGTTATTGTTCTCCCAAATACAGAATACAGATTGCACATTGAAATTTCTTAGGGGGGTTCAATGAACAGGCATGTCTAGGACTTTAGAAGCATAAGACACATGAAACTTATTCTGTGCTGTCCCCAAACAAACGTCCCATGTGATGAATTTTATGAAAGCCATCACAAGGTCCCATATCTACTTCTCCAGTGTTGATGCTTGTTTTGGGAAGGCTAGTCAGTGCTTTTGATTCTACAAGCATGTTATGTGTCTAATGCTGCATTTGATACTAATCTTGTTTGGAAGCAGTATGGGACAGGCACTGTGCTCAACAGATAGCTGAGTATGCAAATGATCACAGGCTTTGTACTGCACCCTCTCATTTCATTCTTCAGTATTTTAACAGGGAAATGTGACACATAAAATGAGATGTTTGAAGTTAAGTGAATTTTTCATCACGTCCCAGAATTTGTTTACATTTTTAAAGATAAGCTTTGGATCTTGTAGTGAGTTTCCATGACTTTGTTGCCTGCTATGCAGCTGACACAGCCTGTGAGTTAAACTCTAATTGCTTCATTTACTACGCAGTCTAGGTGCCTGCTTTGAAACCAACTTGTGCACTTCACACAAAATTAGAACTGCCTGTAAGTGTTGGAAGGTGAGACTCAGGCACTTAGATGTCTGATCTCTTGTGTATTCAGTCCTAGTGATTAAAACTGAACTTGCTTATATTTGGACCCCTTCTCCCAAGCCCCATCAAAAAAATATGTGAGTAATTCTGTGCTGTAGTAGATCTGAGAAACCAACAGTGACTTCACACTCAGAGTTAAAAGCATCTTAAATGTTTTGAGAGTCTGAAGAAGATTATTGTTGTAATTATGGTCTAAGCGTGATGGAACTTCATGATTTAAATATCCCATTTTTCAGAGCCCTACCCACTTGTGAAAGCTGGGTTCTGTTTGCTTCTCCAGTCAACTGTATGTCATTGAAGTCGATTTGGAACTGGATTTAGGGGAGATTTTGGTTTATGAAGCAACATATAGGAATGTACTGCATTTCCCTTGTGCACGTCTGATTTTCTTTTGTTGCATGGTCTCTTACCTTTACTGCTGTCATCTTTCTTCCTCTGCTGATCATAAGGAATAAAAGCTCCATGCATGCTCTTGTATTTCAACTTCTGGCCTTCAAAGAGAGTTTTAATCTCCCATATAGCTAAGGATCTTGCTAATGAATATGCCTGTCTTCACCCTCCATTTTCTGAGGATGCAAAAATAGATAACAAGAGATGGAAACCAGTGAATTATGAGTGTTTTGAGTGGGGAAAAAATGAGAGCTAAATTAGTGAGAGCTTGGTGTAATTAGATGTGAAGTCTGTATACTTTGTGAACAACTTTGCACCTTTTAAACAAACAGTTAAGGATTAAAGTGCATATTGAAAATGTATGCATATTGAAGATTCAATTTACAGATGGTAACAGCATTTGATGACACAATGTCTTCTACTGTGAGATAGATACTTTTTCATAATTACATGTAACCTTTTAATGAAGATAACCAACGTTTTGTTAGTAACATTTCAATCCTTATTCAGGCTAGGTGTATACTACAAAACAGGCATTTTAAGGTCAGAAAATGGTAGTAAGTTAACATTAACCAAAAGTATTTGGTAATGAATCCAAATCAGTTAGTTGGAGGGAATCCCAGAAACAGTGGTAACAAACAGAAAAACAGTATTCTTTCATTTCTTAATTTCAAAGGGGATTAATTAATAAATAATCAGTAAATAAGGAAACAATGTGCAGTCTAGTAGGAAATATTGCTTGAAACCATAATGAATTACAGAATCACGGAATGGCCGAGGTTGGAAGCGATGACTGGAAGTCAGCTGTTCCAAACCTGCTGCTCAAGCAGGCTCACCTAGGGTCAGGTGTCCAGGCTCTTCAATGCCTGTTTGAATGAAAAATCTCGAGTACCTCCAGAGTATCTCAAACAGTTATTTATCATAATGTTAGAATCATTTGATATTGTTTATGCATAGGTTAACAAAGACAAACACGATCTTATCTCTTTAAGAAAAATATTAAATAGTGAAACTAAAAGCATGTGTTCTGTTTATCTTTTACAGGGAAGAAGATAAGCAACAAGAGTAAAAATCTCATAACAAGAAGGGTAGAACTAGTTCTAAAAAAGATCACAATATGTTAACAACCACTAAAATCATGTCCTTAGTTTTATGGGTGAACCTGCAAGTGTGTGGGATGTGAGAAGCTTAATATATACATCATGATCTACTTCAATGCATTTAGTAGTCTCTGAAACATATTAGAATGGGGTTTCATTTAGAAGCTTCTACACTATAGGAAACTATTAATGATTTACATTACGGTTGTAGAAGATATACCTGAATGAAATGCCATTAACATTTACTGAAGCCAGACATTTCTGATGTGATAATGATATAACTGCAAAAGTGTATCTGCATGACACTTAAGTAGACTTTTATCAATTACCTTATGAGGGGCATTGTTTTAAGACATAATACTTTAGTAATCTTTTTCAATTGTACACAGTTGTTGATCTGAAATGGACTTGAGTCTGTAAAAATGACTTCTCCATTATCAGTTGATCATCTAGCCCTAAATGTGTTTGCTAATTGAACCACAAAACTAGTCTTGTCTAGAGGATTTTTCCTGCCCTCTCTTCAGTCTGAACTTTAAAATCATGTTATTCTTGTGTGAGATCAATGCTTGTGACTTATTTTGAGATCGACATTTTTAGATAAGCTCAATCAAACCTTTAAGGAAGATAATTTTATCTCAGTACTGCAGCTGTTATGTGATACTGCCTTTGCTCATAAAATCCATTTGCTTTTAGTATGAAGTATGAGTAATAATACAAAGTAATGATATTTTCTGAGGTTGAAACAGGAAGAATATGAACATAATTATTGCTATTCAATTATATACTGGGGCTTGCATGGCCAGGAGATCACCGCTACTTCAGTTTTAAGTATCTTTTTCCAACAGATTTTAAGATTTTAATTACCTTTATGAAGGTATTTGCCATTCAGCTCCAGCCTACTCTAAGTTTCAGGACTAAAGTCTTTTATAGTTATTGTGTCGTTTTCTGGAACAGTATTTGGCTTGCTAGAAGTTTCCCTAATGCAGAATTTAGGTTTGTGTGACTGTCATCTTGGATGTGGAACTTACTAGTTTTTAGTACAAGGGGGTTGGCATTCATGGGGTAATAGGAATGCCCTTGGCATCTGGATGCTGCAGGTTCTCCATCTTAACCCACTTACCTGAGTGTACACCTTTCCCTAAAATCAAGAGTTCTGAAAGGTTCTGCAGTGTTGATTATTCTCTTCTGAGATGACCTTGGCCTAGGAGATCTTCTAGGACATAATATTTGGTGGGTACTTTGCATTTTATTTCCCTGTCTTTGCATAGTTCAGTGTGTTAGTCACCAAACCTAATCCTGAAACCTGTATTCTCCATTGGAGTCACTCAGAAATTTGGATATATAAATGCTGCAAGTCCAAAGCAGAGATTATTTTGCTGGGGATTAGTTGTTTTTTTATGTTGTTTTTTTTTTTTAAGCCACTACAAAGAAGAGAGATTAAATTCATGTTTTCTAGATAGTGTATAGATGTATAGTGTGCTGATATGTTGATGTGTAGTGCCTTGTAGATGACAGTTTCCTTTGTTCTAATATGGCTAGGTGTTGGGAGGAATATTATGGATACCTCTATAGAAACTTGATGTGTAGTTGCTTAATAGTATAAGGGCACACGGCCCTCATTGGTAAAAACTCTGAGGTTTCAATTCAATATGCCTTCATAGAAAATCTACGTTACTACTGGAGGAAATATGTCTAATTTTGAAAGTGGTAAAATGACTCAGTGTAGGCAAAAGAAACATCATAACAATGTCTCTTATGACAGTCAAGGACAAACATATTCCATAGTTCCTACACAGAAATGACTGAGCTGGTTTGTTTTTCATGTACTTTTTTGGGGGGGATGAATGCTTTGTTTAGTAAATCAGAGCAACTATTTTATGTTCTTTATGATCCAGAGATGGTGTGAAAGAAATAATTTCAATTTACCTAATGTTCAATACATAGTCCAAGCAGGCACAGGGACTAGAATATACTGTGCTGCCAGCTGCAGTATGGCAAAAGGTCTTGACACGGGATATGCAAGGACAGCTAAGGTGACCTGTCCCACTAATGAAAGAACATATGCTTCCCTTGATTTACAAGGAGTAGGAGAATGCATTGGGAAAGTTAACTGCTGGGCAGTTGATACGTGATACAGTATTTCTGTGTTTGTGCTCAAAGCTGCACTATTAATAATGGTAGAATAATAATGCTGTTTCTGTCCTGGAGTTTTTTACAGAACCTGTGATATGCGCTGTGAGGTTGACAGTCCAGCCATCCAGAAGTTCCCTGGCCTAGACTGATCCTGAGAATGAATTCTGTCAAGTTAGTCAGAGTTGCATTGGGGTTGTCTTAGTATGTCTAAAGTTTCTGTGTCAAAACCTGTGTGTCAAGTAAATACAGAAGACTTCGTTTGGCAGGTAGGGAAATCTGGCTATTGGGAGCTTTGTGGCCATCTTCTGGATGTTTAGAAGAATGCATAAGTATTTCCTCTCATTCAGTTGAATAATGGTAGTCTGGCATATGTTAAAGTTGTAGCATTTTATTTTCTTACAGATATCTTTCTTATGCATTGAATTTGTCAGATTACATTGTGCCATTAGAAAAATCTAAGTCTTAAAAAAAAAACAACAAATTTTTATTTCGTGTTATTTCTTCCTGTAATTATTGAAGGACTACAAATGAAAGCAAAAATGGTAGGTGTCTCTGAAGTTTCACAACTTTCATTCTTATCAGATCACCAGTTCTATGATTTCAGGTGTTATATGAAATTCTGTCATTTCATATAGCATATGAAAATATTGCAAGCTTTTAAGCTACTGTAAAGCTGATCAGGAATAATGCAGCAGTCAGGGATTTTATGACTTGCCATTTCATAGAATCATACAATGGTTTGGGTTGGAAGGGACCTTAAGGATCATCTAGTTCCCCTGCACTTACCGTGGAGGGGGACATGTTCCACTAGATCAAGTTGCTCCAGGCCCCATCTAGTCTGGGAACACTTCCAGGAATGGAGCATCCACAACTTCTCTGGGCAACCTGTTCCAGTGTTTCACCACCCTCACAGTAAAGGAATTTCTTCCTAATATCTCATCTAAATCTAACCTCTTTCAGTTTGAAGCCATTATTCCTTGTCCTATCACTACATGCCCTTGTAAAATGTCACTGTCCAGCTTTTTGTAGGCCCTTTTTTGGTACTGAAAAGCTGCTATAAGATCTCCCCGTAGCCTTCTGCGCTCCATGCTGAACAACCTTACCTGTCTCCGCCTGTCTTCATAGGAGAGGTGTCTTCAGAGGAACTGTCTTCATGGCCCTCCTCTGGACTTGCTCCAAGTCCCTGTCCTTCTTGTGCTGGGGGCCCCAGACCTGGACACAAGTACTCCAGACTGGGTCTCATGAGAGCAGACTAGAGGGGGAGAATCACCTCCCTCGACCTGCTGGCCACGCTGCTTTTGATGCAGCCCAGGCCACAGTTGGCTTTCTGGGCTATGAGCACACTTTGCTGGGTCAGGTCCAGCTTCTCATCCACCAACACTCAGAAGTCCTTCTACCCAGGGCTGCTCTCAATTCATTCTCTATCCAGCCCATACTTGTCCTTGGGAGTGCTCTGAACCAGCTGCAGCAACTTGCACTTGGCTTTGTTGAACTTCATGAGGTTCACACAGCCTCCCCCCCCTCTGAAGCCTGTCGAAGTTCCTCTGGATGGCATCCCTTCCCTCCAGCGTGTCAATTGCACCACACAGCTTGGGGTTGTCAGCAAACTTGCTGAGGGTGCACTCGATCCCGCTGTCTATGTTACTAACAGAGATATTGAACAGCACCAGTAACAACACTGTCCCCTGAGGAATGCCCCTCACCACTGATTTCCACTTGGCCAGTGAGCCATTGAACACAGTTCTTTAAGTGTGACACATCCCTATCCACTGAATGATCCACCCATTAAATCCATGTCTCTCCAGATCAGAGACAAGAATGTTGTGTGGGATCATATCAAATGCCCTGCACAGGTCCTGGTAGGTGACATCAGTTGCTCTATTTCAAAAAGACCTGGTGTGGTGCCCTCTGTTTTGAAAATAAATGTTATGCTGTTGGATTGAGAACATCAAAGTCTAAAAATTTCTTTTCAAAGAGGAATAATACCACTGAGTGGAGATGCTTTAAGAACTGGATTAGAATCATAGAATCATAGAATCATAGAATCGATTGGGTTGGAAAAGACCTCCGAGATCATCGAGTCCAACCCTTGGTCCAAATCCAGTCCATTTATTAGATCATGGCACTCAGTGCCACGTCCAATCTGCGTTTAAAAATCTCCAGGGATGGTGAATCCACCACCTCTCTGGGCAGCCCATTCCAATGCCTGATTACTCTCTCTGTAAAGAATTTTCTCCTGATATCCAACCTAAATTTCCCCTGGCGGAGCTTAAGCCTGTGCCCCCTTGTCCTATTGCTGAGTGCCTGAGAGAAGAGACCAACCCCCACCTGGGGGTTGTATTTGTTGCAGGAGAGCAATAACAAATAAAACTCTTCTGCTAAGAACTGCATATGCAAGAACTAGGCATCTTTAAGACTCATGGAATTGTTATTAACAATGTTAATTTTTCTTTAGAAAGAAAGTTCTCTTGATAAACTAGAAATGAAGCAGAATATCCTAAGCAGAAGGTCTGTACTGTGGAAGATACTTGTTCTAGACTCAAAAGGGATTTTATTTTGTTAAAACATAGTGTAGGTAT
Source organism: Pipra filicauda (assembly GCF_003945595.2). Taxonomy (NCBI): domain Eukaryota; kingdom Metazoa; phylum Chordata; class Aves; order Passeriformes; family Pipridae; genus Pipra; species Pipra filicauda. Next base: position 211,793 of record NW_024104284.1, read on the forward strand.
TTTGAGAGGTGGCTTTTACATCAAAGAAGACACTGTATATTTATTATATTTATTTCTTCATTCTTACCATTGTGCTGCTGCAGATTGCCATATAGAAAATGGGAACAGAAATCTAAGATAACTATGTAAAGAATGATTTTAATAATCCATGCTAATTTAAAAAAAGCATAATAATACTATCTAAAATATAATAAGTATTAATAAATTACATTGTTATTACATTGTTAATCATGTTTCATTTAATCCTAGTGTGCCAGACCTTTCTTGCAATCAGAGAGTACATTGTTTTTCCAGTTCCCTTCAAAAACCAAGCTAGTGACAGAATGATGTTCCGTTTGAGAGAATCTGTGCTACCATCAACAGCCCCTCTCTAGATTTGTTGCCGATCAGACATAGCAGTAGTTGTGGCTCTGGAGCATTTCTGAAGGATTGTGGAAGCATGTTCAGACCAATTATTTCATTGTTCCAACACTCTTCCAGCATAGAGGGTCGTTACACTCAAAAGTAGAAACAAGTGCCCTGAATCTGTCTGTGTGATTCAGCAGCAGCTGAGTGGGCTGGATAGCTGTGATGCCTGATCAAATTTCAGCACCCTTAATTACTTTTAAAAGGGAGGATTTTTTAAAGACATAAAATTGGCAACTGGCTACCTAACTAATTCCCACTGTAAACCTCATCCATGAGCCTTAGCTGATGGTGGGAAGCAAACTTCTCACCCCTTTATTTGGAATGGTTAGTAAGAGTGGTAGGAGTGTATAGTTGTCAGTCATAGCATGATATAAAACTATGGCAAATGTTGTCTGTGAGAAACAGCTGCTATAAGAGAAAGTGTGAAACTCCCTTATTACTCCTTTATTTCTGGTGGATATGCCTTTGACATCAGAAGACCTTTCCCAATAAAGGAATGAGAATATTTTTAACAGTCCCCTTCTTATCTACTGCTCAGTGTCTTGAGGCAGAGCAATGATGACACACCCTTAAAACTTCCGTTCTCTACATTCATCATTGTGCAGAGTCAGGCTTTAAATGCTCTAAACAGAGAAAAGTCAGAAATAGTTGTTTGTAGTAACATATATTCTAACAAAGCCATGGGATTTAAGGTTGAATAAACTAGATGTGTCAGTTTTTCTGGTGTTAGAGTTTTTTTTGGTGATTAGGATTAAGTTTTGATGGAAAAGAGTTACAATTGACTAAATTGTCAGGTTAAAAGTTTTTAGTGTATAGACATTTTGGCTACACCTGTGAATGTTTTGTCTAAAACTGAACCATTGCTGTTTCCATTTAGAGTAGTTTCATGGAATGGGCTGTCCCTTTGTCTCTAGTATTCGGTGATTTTACAATGACATTTTCTTATTTAGAGTATATAAAAATAAAATTTCTATTTTCTCTATTATGTTGTATGAAAGCCACAGACAAAAAGCTGAAGACAACTATATGAAGTACAGAGAGCAAAATCAGATACTTGTCACAAATAAGTGACAAGAGGGTTTTCTTTTTGAAAAGTGCTGATGTCTGGATACTACCAATTACATGAACCAGAGCTAGCAACCATCACTACCATTACTTTTTAGAAATTGAACTATTTTAATACTTTATAGAAATTTAACTATTTTAAATTGTCGGTATATTACTTGAAAGTAAAGTAAAGTAAAGTACTTGAAAGTAAAGTAAACTATTTGACTACTGAAAAGTCAGGAGTCTGCAAAGGGCTAAGAAATTAACAGAAATCCTAAATACTCCTGTGTAATGACGATGACAATATCTCTAGTTGCAATTTCAGCATTCTGGATTAAGGGTTTGGTGGTTGTGGGTTTTTTTGTTTTTGTTTTTTTTTTTAATGTTATTCTAAATACGCAAGGGTTTGAATTTTTTGAGGAGCTACTTTCTGAAAATTGGAGTCCATATTATTCCACCTGAAATCTGCAACCAAAAAAATTACCTCACTCTTGTGATTTTCTGTTTACTGTACACTGCAAATCCCCCCTCCTCTCAAGTTCAGCCATGATATCCTGTGAGTTTGGCAACTGCAAAAAAAATTGGTAAGAGATGGGCACACACTAACTGTGTGGTGCAGTAGAGTCTTGGAAGGAAATAAGAAGCATTTTTACACCCAACGTTTTATGGGTTGTTTATCCTGGTCTCTGCTAATGGAGTTGTGTTATCAGTGACTAAAAGAGTACTGTTAATAATAATGAGGCTCAAGACATAACAGAAAGATCTGTGTGGCTGACAGTATGGTAAATACCACCTCCAGAAGACTCACCATGCCAAGATTGCTGTAATAAGCTCCTGATAAAATTTCTTCCCCAGAATCCTTTTTTTTTTTCCTCTTGATGACCCATTAGAGAGAGAGAGCTAAAAATAGTTTGCAGGTTTAATTCCATGATTGCAAAAATAAAAGTTTTCTAAATGTGTAAAATTTTATTTTGGCAACGTGTCTTCAGAAACTGCTAACTCTCTGCATGCTTGTCTGAGAAATACAATTAATTTTGGTGTCTTGCTACTGTTTCCTATTTAGTGAAGAAGAAATTTGAGGCATTCTGGTCAATTCAATTACTCAGCTTAGTCTTGTCTAAATTCAGAATAAGTTCTGGCAAGGAATGTGATTTACAACATATACAAACAAAAAGCATTTTACAAAAAGCACTCATTTAAAGTATGGATGTTTTTCAGTTTTATGTGCTTATATGTAACATTGAAGTGTGTGATCTTCCTATGCATGGATATGTCTCCACTTTAGTTTCACCACCAGGAGAAACTTGGTTTTTGAAGCTCTAACCTGGAAGTGTTTCTTATCAAACCTCGTAGGAATCTGGGAAATGCTTTGTTTTCAATGTATCTGAATTTTCAACATGATAGCATTAAATGTATAATTACTTGATAACTACTTGTGATATGATATGTGCAGGCCTATTAAAAATTCTGAGACCAGCTGTGTATATTTAATGTTCTACAGGATTATCATACTTAAAAGAGTTAGATGACATGATGGAGGAAAGTATAGGAAAGACATGGGCAGGTATCAGCAGAAAGGACAAGAGCAAATATACAAGTTCTTTTTCAGAGGATTTAGAAAAATTGTTTTGGATTCTGTTGGGAAATTTTACTTTATGTTCCAAAGTTCCACCTGTTTTTATAGAATCATTTCTACATTGTACTACGGAGAAAGATAAAAGAGTCATGTCCATATTGCCCTCTAGTTGCAGCAAGATGTGTTATGCATGCTGGTCAGGGTGAGATTTGCGTAATAAGGTGTTCATTGGTAAGTACAATGTTGCTGATTTAGTTTCAGAATGCAGGTAGAATTGCACTTAACCTTCTTGTCACTTTACTGGCACGTCTGCTATTTTCATTTCCATAGTTTTTTGAAAACTCATTTTGGTAATATTGCAGCTGATGTAAAAGTATATTGTTTCCAGGCAATTTCACTAGTGGAACTAAATATGATACATTGTATGGTACGGCAGCATGCAGAGAACAATATGTAAACTTTTCAAATTAAACCTTACTTTTACTTACTGTAGTAGAAGACATTATAGAAAGTATGTTTCTAAATTTTTTTTTTCCAATCTGTTTCATTTTCAGGCATTGCTGTTTCTGATGAACTTGATAAGGTAAGATTGATAAGGTGTACCTAATGAACAGTACAAAGAGGCAGATGATTGTGATAATTTTAGGCAATGAGAGCTGCATCTCTCTGTCCTGGCATACAGACTTCAGTTCTGCTGGGTTCAGAGGAAGTTTAGGTATGGAAAGCTGTGTAAGTAGAGTATATGTGGATACATTAAGAGCTTGACTGGAAAGGGCTGTCAAGTACGGAAAAAAACTCTCACTGAGTTTGAGAGACTCTCAGTGAGGCCATGGAAATACTTTTTAATCATGACACCATCTTTGCTTAGTACAGTCTGTTGGGTTACTTTTTGTACTTTTGGAAACATTTAGCCTTAAATACCTTTTATTCATGAAGTCATGAATCCTGCATTCCCAGATATGATTTGTGAAAATATTTAGGAATTATTTTTGTTTCTAGATTTGATCAGGAATGCACAGGGCATAAAAATCAGTCTTTACCTCCTTGTTGAATGCAACAAACAATGATCTCAGTCCCTTTTGATACATTACACAGTTAATATGAATTTTAGTTTTAGCTGTAATAAACTACATTGAAAGAGTAATCAAACTAATTTTTCAAATTACCAAAGGAAACAGAGCACCTTTATCTTCTCTATTCTCACCCGTGAACAGCAGTATGCTTCAAGTGCCAAGAATCTTGGGTTGTGTTCTTGGTGTCGGAAACAATTGCTGTCAGGGAAATGAGATCAAAAGGTACATAAGACACAGGAATAATGCTTAATATAGAACACATTTTTTAAAAAAATATTTTTCCTTTCTGCTGGTAAAATGAGGACACAAATCTTTCTGACACAAGTGCATATAAAATACCTCCACTGCGTTCTCCAAGGAAGGCCAGTTAGACAAGACTGATCACTGTTACCATGTAGTCATGAGCATTTGTGGCTGCCATTTCAAAACTATGATTTAAGTCTTCTTTCCTACTATTTTCATAACTGTGTTCAGAAGTGATGATAAAAATGATTGGAAAGCCTTTCCATTAGAATGCTTACCTTTAAGAATACTCATGAAGAACTCCATTTCATTTTGTTTGATGAAAAAAACCTATAAAATACTGTTTGTGGGAGGAAAAGACATTTTGGGCTAGAGCCTGTTATCAACACTTTTTACATCTATTTTTAGGATATAATTTCTGTTAATTTTTTTAAACTATAATATTGCTCAAAAACATTAATTTTTTTATATTTAATTATTCAGTGTGAAAACTGAGATGGGGAACATAATTTGGGGCTTTCCTCAGGATCCACATTGAGCAAAGAGATAATTTTTTTTTGGTTACTGTTTGTTTACTTAATTGTTTATAATTTAAAATTGAAAGGTATATCCATTTATTTATGCATCATTTAAAAAGCTTGGTATTCCTATTTTCTAATATGGATTTTGAAGGACTTCCATCGTGAGAAGTACTTTTGGGTATTTCTGAATTTTTGAAACAAAACTTGGAATTACGGTATGTACATTCAATAGCATGCATTAGCTGACACCTTTGGACTACTGCATCTGGTTTAATGTATGTTTCTGATGAGGACAGGTAAATAGAACATTCTTGAAGTCAGAAGCTATTTGTAAAATAAATAAACCCCCAAACAATTAAGCTCTTGACATGTGTCATTTGTGCAGCATTGCTCAACAGGCTTTCAGCACAGACTTAGAGGAGTGATTTTTCATCTCCACGGGCTTTAGTGATCTTCATTTTTATTTCTTGTTTAGACCCTTAGGGATTTTTAATGAACATAAAATCTAGTTCTGTCTTAAGAATATAAGCATAGTTAGGACCATTTTGTGGAGTCCTGCCTCCTAGGAATGATTCCTAGGAAGCTAATTCCTGAAATGTTCCTGTGACTTGTTTCTGCATGTATTACTTGGCTTGAACAAAAAGCAGCCAAAGACTACCTGATAATGGTTGTTTTAAAGTTAATGTGTTCTGAATGTGTTCACAGGTGATGTTTATTTTTCAGATATAAATGTAGCCAAGTTGTAATTCCTATCCCAGAAATAAATGCTGATACTAGAACTTCTTGTCTAGGCTGTGGCAGCATTGAATCATTTTTTGAAACCACATTGATCTGTGGTTTGGATTAACCATTTAACCCATTGGGTGCATGTCATGGGTCTAGAATAACATGGCCAAACTTGGCATTGGATTCTGTTAAAACATTGAAATTGCCATAGGTGTTATGAGAGACATAAAACTAAACACAGTAATAAACTTCTATACACTCTTCCTTGCTTTATTTTCCTGATGATCTGGAATATCTGGGGGACTAGGACAGAGCCCATAATTCTGATGCTTTGTCTGTGGTTTAAATTATGAACCTGGAGAAAACAGAGAATACATGTGTATATTCCTCTATTTTTTTTCCTCATTGTGTATTTTTTTAAATTACTTCTTTCTGGCTTTAGTAACGCCTTCATCAGGGGAGTACTTAATCAGTATTGTTGGTTGATGTAAGTCCTCCTCCAAGTAATCCAGTTAGTTAGTTAGTTGCTTAGTTACTTGAGCATTTGGATTTGGAAAAACAGTTTGCTCTGAATTACAATGACTTTTGTAGAAGGGTTTCATTTAAATGGACTCGTGTCAAATATCTGCTTTTATTAGCTTTGTATCAGTACTTAGGGCTTTAGTCTGAGAGAGAGAAAATACAGGCAGACAAGGTCAGTCTTTCAGTCAAAATGGAATCTTTCAGTTTGACTTAGTCTCAAAAAACTCATGAGTCCACTAGTAACTGTGCAAAAAAAAAAAGTCCTATAATGACTGCATTTAAAACAGATTTATTGTATAGATTCCCTTCTTTTTCATCTCAGTTACTTCAGACTTGCAGTGTTTGTTCTCTCTCTCTTGACTCAGCCTGCATCTCTAGGCCATAGAAGCTATGTAAAATCAGAGACTGGCACTCAAGTATGCTGTGTAAGGAAAGGAAATAAGAAAGGATGCTTTGTGAATCACATATTTTAAAACTAAAGTGCAGAGTTAATATAATACAAATTTCTGAATTGACTCACCCTCCATACCACTGAACAGAAACTGTTGAAGAGCTTTAGGAAACTACACACTTTCATGCATAATGTGAAGAGCTTAATGTAAACAAAGGAGAGCTAGGAAGTTAACCTTTCTTTGAAATTCACAGAATTCTAGGGTGAAAAAAATTCTCACAAAAAACAGTGATGGGAGAGACCTACCATAACGCTGTGAAATTTATCCCAAATACCCAATGATGTTTTTCAATCACTTTAAACATTAATAATGGGAGACATCTAAGTGTTAGAGATCGACAAGCAAACTCAAGGGAAGATCAAAAAATTTATAGCAGATTTTGACCCTCAATGTTAATATTAAAAAATATTCTGTACTGTCTAGCGTATACTTTCTTCTCATATGTAGTATTACTTCAGTGAACACAGATTAATAAAATAGATGAAACAACTCTTCTTATGTCATAAAACCAAAAACATTTCTTCTCACCTAAAAGTATTTCTAATGATGGAAATTCCCTTAAAATCCATATCAGAAAATAGGAATACCAGGCTTTTTAAATGATGCATAAATAAATGGATATAAAAATGTTTCGTTCTCTGGTAGAGGTTGCATTGAGCAACCACAACTCAGCCCAATGTGAAGATGAGATTCAGCTGTCTTGCAATCTTTCCCTTCTTTTCCTAGTCTCCACATAAAGGAAGGTTGAGTGTGTCAAACCGGTAGCCAGTGATGTGGATAAGAGGATAACACGTGGGCTGCTCCATGAAATAGTGCTCTCGGTTCATTTATTGCAGATTTAAATACCTACCTGTCCTGAAAATATTTCTGTGCCCACTAATGTCACTGTCAATCTCTTGTTATTTATGGGGGAATATAGATTGGAAATCAATTAAGATTGTAAGATTTATATGAAAAAAAAAAGAAACCAGCCAAAAAAACCCCAACCCAAAACTATAAAAACTTGTTAGAGAACAGAATACTTCATCTGAATTTATTGCAGCCTTTGAAATAGTGCCAAAGAAACATCCTCATATTCTGAATAGAGCTGTCTCTGATTCTCCATTTACTGTTTTCACTGTGGCTGCTTATATAGTTGAAAGGAGGACAATAAATTAGGTCACTGAAACTGTGGTGTACTAATCTAACATGATGCAAAAAGTAATGCAAGGTGATAAAGTAAGGCAAAGCATGACTATGTAATGTAAATTACATTTCTATTAAGTAAAGTATGAAACTGCTACTTTAATCCCTAAAATGCCTAGGAAAGAAATTAGCATAACAAGGACAGTTGCAGCATTCATGGTTTATTTATTCATATGTTGATGGTGTAGTGTACAGTGTCAGAAAAAACTTAAGGTACTGACAAAAGGATACATTTTTAGGTGCTTTTCATTTTCACTTAAGACGCTGAAAGCTTTTAGCAAGATGGACACTAAGATATTCTGACTTTCAGGAACCATTTTTTATTCCTTATTAGAAATTATCTTAGGGAGAAAGAGAAGGAAGCAAATAGCTAGAATAGAAGGAATAAACCTCAGAAAGGTTGTGGGCAATCTTAATGAAGGCATTGTGGGCAATCCTTTTTCTAAGCTCATAAGCACATGATGGTAGTCACACCAGTGACAGTTTATGCTTGTCAAGAGCCTAAAGGTGACTGTCATGTAGTCTACCTGACCTGACTATGACACAGCTCCAAATAAATGCACAAAATGTATATTTGTAAGTACATAAGAGCAGAACAGCACTGGCTAGATATCCTGATATCTCCAAAGCTGTGGTGTTTTCCTCAGATTTCTCTCTTCTGTATGGTCTGTATTCAATTTTCAGTGGTCCTTGCAGAAAACAGACATCATGTAAAAGTGAATTAGTCAAATGATGGACAACTCTGTAGAGAGGAATGTGGTAATGCACTCACAGGCACATTGCAGAAAGCAGAACAAAACAACAAGGTTGAGTGAATTGGATCCAGGGCCTGGGTCGCATTTGGTTCTGTCAAAATAGAAGCTCTGGAGTTCTGCTCAGAAAACTTACAGCATCTAGCCAGAGCTAGGTAAATATATTCATATTAAAAGTAGTTTGCAACCTTTTTTGGTTTTTTGTTTCTTTCAGTTCAGTAGAGGCCTCTACTTCAAACTGTGCTTTTACCGTATCTGTTTCAATTAGGAAGAGGCTTCAAAAGTGATTCTTTTTTAGGGAGGAGAGAAAATATGTTTTCTATGCTAAATAATTGCTGTGCTGTACATTTTCCAGATGCTTTTTGTTTGGAAAGCATTGTTTCAAGGCAGAAATACTTATTGAGGCACTGAGGTCGATAACAGCCACGGATTTTTTCCCTAAAATTTTCTCTCGTTAAATGATAGGAATAGAATATGTCTCTTCTAATTAAGAACAGTGTGTTTGAAATTTCTTTGCTAACCTAGAAAAGAATTTAGTAAAATTAAAATAAATATTCCTATCCCATAATTTCATATCTTTTTCTTTGGTATACAGGTCTATTTTTTAGTTTGACTGTGCTTTTGTTATATCTCCTGGAATTTTGTTAATGGGAAACTTTCCATTAGTCTGTCATTGTTTCTGGGTATTTTGTAGCCCTCTGAAGTGATAATGTACTGTACTATTTTTGTACTTTTTTAGTGAATTTTTTTTTCACTTTTCTTTCTCTATTTACACCTATGGTTAAGAACAAACAGTGCATTGTTTTTTTTTTTATTTTTTTTTCCCTTCAGGACACAACAGGTTTTAACACCCCCCTTCTCAGACCTCGTGTGATTGGAGAATGGGTTGGCCGTGAAGAGAATGATGCAGACCCTCTGGCTGCTGAGATGCTACAGCCACCAGTACCAAGAAATAAAAATGAGCAGTGGGACAGTGAGGATAGCAGCAGTCCTGGAGGAAGGTGGGATTTTGGTCCAGCCTAGAAAAAGTATATTTTGTGAAACAGAGCTGTCTTTTTAACAAAAACTCCATTTCTGAGAGCAGAGTGCAGGGCTTTTCAATTCCCATGTCATACTGCAGCAGCATGCAGAATAAATGGAAGTCATTAATATGTGACTGATTTCTTCTCATGCTTTTATATATGATTAACTTCATACTCATTTGCAATCACATTAATTCCCATGTATAAAGCTAAGGTTATATTGACATGACTGGGGTCCAGCGTGTAATAATTTGCAAGGTATAGCTTTGTTCAGATACTTCAAACCCTTCCATCTTTCCACAATTGGTAGTTGGTATTTGTTACTCTTCTTGACACTTTAGTGATAAACCTGATTTTCTCATTTAAAGAAAAGATGGACAAGGGAAACAGTATCTATGTTATTTTTATCAGGACTTCCTGAATTTATCTTCTTTTCATATACCTAGCATTTTGGTGTCAATAACAGGTCTTTCTCAAAGAAAAATTGTGTTCTCTGCAGTAAATAACTTCTGAAGATTTATTGTGCTTGTCTGAGAATGAAGGAGTATGTTTGTTTGTTAATGTGCTTCAGCTACATGAAAGAGATTATCATTTTTACAGGGAGTCCATTTTCCATGATTTAAAGATACTGGTTTATCACAGAAGTTAAATACTCACAGCTTTCCTTTAAAAGGAATTAATGCCTATCTTTTTTAAGTGTAAATCTTGTACACTGCCTCTGTTAATTGGCTTAAAAACCTACTTTTCTCCCTCAGCCCTGTAGCATTTCTCCTTGGTTATAACTAGTATGCTGACTGCAGCAGACACCTTTTTCTTCCTCTTTTAAGAAGGCAGAAACTGTCTGCTTTCATTTTGAAATATCTGAGGTATTCCTTCACTGTGTCCTCCATGTGCCTTCTCCATTGGAATTTACCTCCCTGTCAGAAGGAGACTAGTCCGTCACTAGGTTTACTCTTAAAGACTGCATTCATTAACTTTCCTCACATGTTTGTAATGTTTGTTATCCATGAGTACTTCATTTAATTAGACTATTGTGGGGAAAGCTGCAAGTACTACTATTTCAAAGTAACAGCATGTAGTAATGATCAACCAGACATTGGATGGGAACCAGCACAACTCAGACACTGGATCTCTCTCCAGTGCTATTCCTGGGAAAGTAATGGAGTCAGCAATGGGTGCTGCAGCTTGATTGTGCAGGCCTGTGTTTCTTTTTCCTTATTCAGCAGCCAATAAAGACACCGAATAAAGATCTGTTCCACATTGCAAAGAGAATTGAGGATATTGTATCCTATCTGTCAATAGGAAGGAGCAGAAATAAGCATCTCTGTCTAATCTCCAGAAGGGAGCAAAGAGGTTAGTTCTGAGTAACAAAGATGATTCAAAGCAACGCATTTTTCTCTTTGTAGAGGGTGGTACAAGATGTGAGAAACCTCTCAGCTAATGCTATAATTAAAAAATATGATTAATGGCTTTGAGAATAGCATTTGAGAAGTCTTGTTGAGTATCATGGCAAAATCACATTGCCTGGCATATGAACAAGGAGAATATGGGGTACTTGATGCCAGGAAAAACTCATGGGGTACTGCTAAAGACCTATTGAAAAATATGTATCGTGGGAGTACTGATTTTCAGTGGAAATGAATAACTACTAGATTACATACAGCATATGGATTTACATTTGGATGACTGATTTTATGTCTGGGATAATTCTTGGTTCGTTAGCATTTCATAACTTTTGTAAGGCATTTATAAAAAACATGTTTGCAGTCTTGCAAAAGAATAAATAAAGTTGCAGAACTTCAAGGTAGTGGTGCTACTAAGATTGATGCCAACTATATATGGAAGTTTAAAAGACCTGTGTTGATCAAGGTTAATCTGAATATTTAATAATAGTTCACTAATAACTGGCAGTTGCTTCAAGGTCTAATGCAGTATTCCTGTGAATTAAAGTGCTATTAGCAGAATTTGGAATTGAGCGTATACCAAATGTGTGAGACAAGTATTAGATAACAGTAACTTCATTTTAATGTAATATCCAAAAATAGTGGGAAGAGTATAAATTTTACAAGATTAAGTGAAACTCTCAAATGAGTGAAGTTGTCAGTTGTAAAGAATTTTTGGCTACCTCGTCTGTATTTCATTCACCACTTAGTAGTTAATGTAGCCTAAAATAATTCATTTATACTTTTACCTGGCAAATGAAAGCAGGAGCAATTGGAAATTCACATTAAATGTTTCCAATTATGTCTTGTTAAATTTTATGTAGCAACACTTTAAATAAGAAGTGATAGTTTAAGGATCACTATTTATCAAAATTTATGTGATAAGCCAGCAAATTCTTTAAACTAATCCTAATAATCAGTTAAAGTATAAGAACAAGAAAGTGAAGACTGAAATTGTCCCATTATTTCCAGATAATGTTTTCTTTACCTGTCACTAAACATAAGGAAATGCTACAAAAATAAAACATTATGTAAATATCCAGAGGATTAGGCATTGGCAGATCACTGGTCAAGTAACTGCCATCAGTGTCATGTGACACATGTTGTTTTCACAGACCATAGAGTACAAGCTTTTTGGGGAAGCCCTGCGTCCTTACACATTCATTGCATTCTGTAAAGGATGGAATGGACTGCAGGAAGCAGCATATTCCTATGGATCTGTTGATAACATGTTGATAACATGCTCATTTACAGTATTTGTCTTTTCAGCATAAAGCAGATCATAGCGAATATACGTAGTATGTAATATTTGGGAATCTGTAAGTTGTCTGATTTTCTGTCTTTGCAACCATGATCCTCGTTTTTTGCTCTATTCAGTAGTGCACAGTGGGAAAGAACCACTATTTCCTCTGTAAAAACATACATTCCTGTGATGATAAGCAACAGAAGCAGACGTGTATTTGAAAGCCAGGTTCAGTTACTCAAGAAAAGAAATAAAAAAAAGGAGCACCTGAAAGGACAGATGTCACTAATGTTTTGCCTGGAAAAGACAGTGTAGCCAGTCTGAGTTGCCATATTAGGATTGCTACAGAGGAAAGACTGTGTTTGTTACTGGTTTTGTACTGCTCTCTGTTGCTCCTGTAAGGAAGCAAGGCAAGGTATTAGTAAGTGATAAGAGACCATGGAAAAGTGCTGATGGCAATCCTGCTGGTACTGAGCTCATGTTTCAGAAATTCGAACACCATGAAAATAGGATTAAACTCATTTTCAAGTCACAGTTGGTAGTTTTCTACATGAAAATTTTTTTGGAGGAATTCTGAGAAGATGCAAGGCTCTTGGGAATCTTCCTCAAGGGATAATGTATGTACACAGTGGGGAATTTGAGTGTTTTTTAATATGATGCTCTTTTCTCTTAGAGCCTGAAATGAACTAGAGCTTGCAGAGGCCCCATTCATAACCTGATGTCCTAAACTCAAAGGCCATTCTTCATCTCCAAGGTCCACTTTGCCTTATTAGTGTTTATCTTTGCTGGGAAATGAACTATTGTTGATTATACTAAATTTCATATGTTGGCTACAGATGGGCCTTGCTGCAACAGACTATAAGAACAATCTGAGGTGGTGTTGATACTCTCATGTGGAGCACCAAATTTCTGTTTGTTGTTTTTATATTGTAAGAAATCAGAAATGGCAAATGGTAGCAAGTCCTGCTTTAGACTGTTCTGCTAACTTCTGCGCATTTCCAGTTCTCTGTTATTTAGGTTAGGGATACAACTCAGCAAACTATGAGAATTGTTATAAATATATAGCCCTTAATTCTGTGGGGTCATGGTAACATAACCACTCAAGGGAGAAGTTCTTTGTTGTCAACTTTGTTGCTATGCGATCAATGCCTTAGCAATACTGATTGATGTCATGTTGCTCTATATATGTAGCTTATTTAGACTTGATTAATGCCCATAAAGTCAATGGGAAATCTACCAAATTCAATCAAGACTTTAAATAGGAACTGCAAACACAAACTGACTTAGAACATCCAATGATTGGGGAATGAGTGATAACCAGTTGGTTTATGTGTGATCTGATGGTGTTAACCTTCATATCTGGAAGACATCATGGACTACAGTAATTTGACAAAATTGTGACAAATTTTGAAGAGAGCACTAGTAAGAGAAAGTTGTGCTTTCCTCTCTCACAGCTTAAAAATGGAGCCAAAGACCAAAGGACTAAAACATCAACAGCAGCAACATAAGAAACTGCTGGCTGCCATGCTTTCTCAGGACTCCTTTGATTCTGCTCAAAGCACAGCTCCATCTGTAACCGAAGAAGATATTGACAATGAAGATGATGCAATGGAACTATTGGGTAACTGCAAAAAATTATGTGTATTTTCTGATTTTTTTATTGTAAGTGTAATACACAATCAAACATAGATTAGTGTCTCTATAATCTCTCTATAGTCTTTCTATTGAAACTGCTCTCTATATTTGAAGCTGAAGTATCTAGCAGCTGTGTGAAGGTTCAGAAGTTTTAGCTTAAAACTTTCAGGAGAAATGTAATGAAGACAATAAATATAGGTCAATAAACTGCCAACTGCATCAAAATCCCATGAGATGTCAAAAGCTTCAGGTGCTTAAAGTAATTAATTTGGTTTCCTACAATTGCAGGTTCTGCTTGTATTTATGTAGAAAGAACAGAATCGGCTTCACTGTCTTTCATCTGGGTCTTCTTTTTCTTAGCTATATCGAAGTTTTAACCTCAGTGGATTTTATTCGAGACTAACGAGCTACAAACAGCTTATGCAATGTGAATTTGTAACCCCTTCAGAGGATCTGATTGTAAATTTCCACTACACTCTATTGTATCTTAAATTGTACTGTAGAAGGCTTGATGCTCACTGCTTTGTCCCTTTCCTGGAAGCACTAGTTCTGAAAGGAGGGACATTGTTGAAGAAAATGAATTAATAGTCTCTTTTCTACCATTTTTCAGTCTTTCAGTGTAAGATGCTTAAAAAGTAGTCATGAATTTAAGTATTTTTTTCCCAACTTTTGCTATATGGAACTCTATGTGGGATCACAGCATGGGAAATCTGTAACTTCTGAATAGGGCAGCGTTCTTATGTTTACAAATTCTGGAAAAAATATTTTTTTTCAGGTTGGACTTTAATCTAAAAATCAAGAAAACACATGGTACTCTTTTTTTCTGTATATATTTCTGTAGCTTCCTTACTATAGTTTTCATAGGACCACAGAATAGTTGAGATTGGAGAGGAATGCTGGAGATACCTAGCTCAACTCGTTACTCAAAGAAATCAGCTATAGCAGGTTGTTGTGAATGGATTTTGACCATATCTAGAGGTGGAGATTCTACAACATTTCTTCCTGTTCCAGTGCTTGACTGTGGTCATCGTAAAAAAGTTTTTATTCTACTTAATTAATTGTGAATTAATACATAAATTACATAAATTAATACCTTTTCTTTTTTAGTAGTTTAAAGTTTCATACATGCATTTGTTTTACAAGAAAGAAGAAATAATGGGCTGGATCACTCAGATGTCACAGTGGGTCAATTAGTTCTTTGTGTTTGAAAAGTCACAGTGTTTGTGACTGTGGGCTTGCAGTGTTCATAGAATCTGTTGGTATTTCCAGAATTAATCCATGGATTTCAGTGAAGGCCATAATTAGTCTCTAGCTGCGTTACCTCCTTATTTCCTTCTTCAATTTACAGATCTTTCTGACTTTATCAATGTAACATAAAAAGAAAAGTGAAAGGGTGTCTTGTGCTGGTGAAAACCACAGGACTCCTCTAGGATTCTGTGGCATCTGGAAGGTACAGTAGGTGAGTGTGTGTGTGTGTTCTGTTATTTGCCTCATTATTTGCCACATACAGGATAGAATCTTTTGTTAACTTTTGTGGAGATAGAGAGAAAAATGTATCCAATAGATAACATTATATAGGTATAGGTCTTTCCTTCCAGACACTTGAATCCCTGAAGGTATCTGGAACCAGAAAGGCAGTATAAAGGAATATGAGGAGTAAGTGTGCTTATAGTGGTTATAGTATGGCCATATTATCGTAAATAGCACTGATAGAAAGTTCAATATACACATCTTGGTGTTGAAAATGCTGTGCCTCTGAAAAACTGGCTTGTATTTTAATTCTCATTTCGCAATTTGTTGACACTATATGTGTTAGGTTTGATGTAATGGGTAGGCTACATCCTGCAGAACTGCTCAAAATTGAGGATATGACAGTGTTACATGGGAAAGGTATTTTATTTTCTTTTGAAGGTAACGTGAAGAACTTCAGCTTCTATTAGCAAACAGGTATTTTTCATTGCCTTATTTTCCAGGTCAGTAACTGTTTGATACTGAAATTGAATTTTTTTTATAATGTACCACATTAATCTATTAACTGCTTGATGCTTTTTATACTGTTTATATGCAGTATAACTAATTTCAAATCATGGTGTTTTGCCATCACCGAATTGTTGCATATAGCTCTTTGATTTGTTCCCTTTAGAGTTCAGTATTTGTTTATTCAGCCTTTTCTTAAAAATTTACAAAACGTCGTGCTCCTAAGTCAAGATTCTGGGAAAAAAAATCTATTTACAGCAGATTATTTAAAGCGTACACTACCTATAATGCAGGTTTTTGCAGAACACAAACTTCCATCTTAATCTGTGTTCAAGAGAACCTTTTTCAGAGTTTGGTTGATTTATTTAGATATTAAAAGAATGAGGCTAACTGTTGGCAAAGTTTCTTTTAAAAAACCCATCTCCTAGGACTACCATCAGAATTGTTAATGAAGGTTTTAGCTACAGTGAGACATTCCAAATAGAAGAAACAATTACACTGTTAACCGCTTCAAAAGCAATATATGTGCAAAGATGAAAAAGAATGTTATGGGGCTACATTCTGATTTCAGTTATCACTCTTTATGTGTAAAATAAGATATATAAGAGGGCCATTCACATACTGGCATCTTTCTAAGTATGTTTAGTCAAGCAGGTGGCTGAAATAGATTACTGACAGATAACATCATAGTGGAAAGGATCTTCCTGACTTTAAAAAGCTGAGAACTGTAACTGTAAAATCACATGTGTTTGTAAATTTAAAAGGGTAATGCAATTGAGGTCTCTGACTGAAGATTATATCAAGGGGCTCATTTCATGCACATCATGATGCCAAGTATTGTGTTTTGGAAATCTAATCAGGAGCTGAAGCAATTCCTTATGAAACTCTGCGTCGCTTTTGAAATTGTATGACATTTGGGCTTAAGCTGTCTTTCACATTTGATGAAAGTCCACTGAGACTTTGAAATCATTTTATACCCTCAGTATCTCACCGATGTCCACTGAACTTTTATTTTCCCTGAAATTGCTGTGAATATTGATTGTACCAAAGCATGACTCATATGGTTTTAAAAAAGTTTTTTTAAGTGTAAGTATGTAATTATTTAAGTGTACTGCTATGCGTAAACGTACACATGGTAAAGTATAAGGTTTTTTGTAGCACACTTCGACTTAGATATACATTCTTGAGGTTTTTACAAGTAAGGAAGATGAAAAAGACATTCTGTATTGTTTAACACAATATTGATACAGGGAACAAATCCTGTGAGGAGCATCTGATGGAACTGGGGTTGTTTAGCCTGGAGAAAAGGAGGCTCAGAGGGAAACCTCTACAACTCCCAGAAAGGAAGCTGTAGCCAGGTGAAGGTTGGTCTGTTCTCCCAGGTAACAAGCAATAGGACAAGGCCTCAAGTCATACCAGGGGAGGTTTAGATTAGATATTAGGAAAAATTGCTTCACAGAAAGGATTGTCAAATAGTAGAACAGTCTGCCCAGGGAAGTGGCTGAATCACCATCCTTGGAGGTATTTTGAGGATGTGAGGTGCGACAGAGAGATGTTCACGATGTTTGTCATACCCGAGTGATGCCTAGTGCAGAATGTCAAACAGATCATCGCCTTGTGCGACGTAAACTTAACTTCCACCTTAAGTTCAAACCTATAAAAGGGGCAGTATTCCAAGGAGGAGACTCCAAGTTAACAATCTTCAAACAGCTACAGTGAGAGACAGCTTCCAGGTAAATCTTCAAACTAGACTCGAAGATCATTCCATAGATCCCTCTCCCGAAGTGCTTTGGCAACATATTAAAAATAGCTTTCTGCAGTCCTCTGAAGAATCCTTAGGGTTCTCTTTCAAGAAAAACAAGGACTGTTTTGATGAAAACAATGAAGAGATCCAGGAATTGTTGGTAAAGAAGAGAACTGCCTACCAAGCACACCTTGCTCAGCCATCCTGTTATGTAAGAAAAGCAACCTTTTGTCTTGCATGTAGTAAGCTCCAAGAGAAACTTCGAGACATCCAGAACAAGTGGTGGATCAGTCTAGCAGAAAAGATTCAATTATGCGCAGATTCGGGTGATTACAGAGGATTCTATGAGGCTTTGAAAGCAGTCTACAGACCTACACACCAGGTTCAAAGCCCTTTACTCAGTGCAGATGGTCAAATGCTTTTCACAGATAAAATTTCCATTCTGAATCGATGGTCTGAACATTTTCAGACTCTTTTCAGTACCAACTGTGTAGTTCAAGGCTCAGCAATTCCGTACATTACACAAGAACCGGTGAAAAATGAATTGAATATTGCCCCTACTATGGGAGAAACTCTTAAGGCCATAGAGCAGATGAAAACTGGCAAGGCAGCTGGGGTTGATGGAATTCCACCTGAAGTCTGGAAGCATGGAGGCCAAGCACTCCATGCTAAATTTCACAAGTTCGTGGTGTGTTGTTGGGAACTAGGCGAACTACCATCAGATCTTCGTGATGCAGTCATCATCACTTTGTATAAGAAGAAAGGACATAAATCAAACTGTTCAAATTACCAACCTGCACCTCAGGAAGTCTTCCATCATCCCCACATCATCATTGGTGAATCAGAACTCAAATCAGTCCAACAGTTTAATTATCTCCTTGGACGGTAAGATTGACAAAGAGATAGACAACAGGTTAGCAAAGGCATATAGAGCTTTTGGAAAACTCCATGAAAGAGTTTGGTGTAATAAACACCTGAAGAAAGCACAAAGATTAGTGTTTACAGAGCCATTGTACTCTCTACTCTTTGATATGGATCCAAATCATGGGTCATTTACTGCCACCACTTGGATCTCTTAAAACACTTCCATCAGCACTGCCTCTGTACAATCCTAAACATCCACTGGACTGATTACGTGACTAACGTGTCTGTTCTAGAACAGGCAGCAGTTACCATGTTGCTGAGAACACAGCTGCGATGGGCAGGGCATGTCTCCAGGATGAAGGACCACCACCTCCCTAAGATTGTGCTCTATGGTGAACTTGCCACTGGCTGCTGCAGGAGAGGAACCCTGAAGAGGAGATACAAGGACTCCCTGAAACAACATCTCAGCATTGGCCATATTGATCATCATCATTGGTCTACTCTGGCCTCCAGTCGGGAGACACAGAGACACACTGTACGTAATGCTGCTGCATCTTTTGAGAACACACGCAGAATCATTCTTGAGGAGAGAAGACAACGCAGAAAGAACCGTGTCTTGCCAATACCGCCTAAGGAAACTTTCCGCTGTGCCTTTTGCAACCAGACTTGTCTATCTCACGTTGACCTTTTTAGCCATCAGCATGCTTGTAGGAAGCGTGGATAGAATCCTTCTCAAATCTTCATTCGTGAAGCATAACCATGATGATGATAACAAGAGGAGATAAACAGAATTTAGTGGAGATTGCGTTTTCCTGTAGAATGAGATTGTAGCTCAGTAGTCTACCCCTTAAATAATCTATACTGCTTTTCCAATCAGTTTCTGAGCACTTTAATGAAAGGTTGTGCAATCTGCAATGCTTTCAGTAAATTTTCTCTGCCTTTACAGACATTCCTGATTTCTTTGGTTCCTAAAGGCCTTTGGCAACATGTAGAAAACTGACTTTAGACATGATAAATTATACTAATACTAGCAACAGGTTGTTCCTCTTTGTTGTCTTTCCCAGCTGAACAAAATCTTCTCCATTATGTGACTAAAATACATCATTTTCCAGAAAAGAGACCAAAAGGCCCTGGGAAAGATGATATGTGAGTTGTACCACCATCTTCAGAACAGTTTTCTGGCCCATAGCCAGTTTTGATGGGGTTTAAGTAGAATGATTGTGTGGGAGAAAGCCGTGTGGTTTTCTCATCATGTTCCCTTTCGCTGAATATTCTTTTTTTGGAAGCTATTGGGAAATCTGCAAAACTACCAGTGGGCATCTGCTGTGTAGTGCATGCACATAAGCTGACACCACTGGGAGACATGCAGAGACTGCCTGTACTATATATTGCAAAATTTTCAGTGGCAGATGTAATGCACTTGGTGCAAGTGTGTGTGGCAGATTTCCATTAGAAGAGCACTCAGAGTTCATCAGGTGTGGGTTTAAATACCATTTTGAGGGAAAAGTTTAACAAATACCATATTTAGTATTTTTTTCTTTCTGCCAATATATAAACTCCCTGAGCAAGAGATGTGCAAGTCTGTTTAATGTCATTCATGGAGTTCATTGATTTCAGTTCATCTTGTGGTCCTTTGCTAAGAGACAGCAACATCTGTGAGAATATTTTAATTGATCGAAATATAAGCAAAGCTCTAGTTTGTTGTTCAAAGAGCAGGAATTTGGTGTTTAAAGTCCTAATGGAATCCTGCTCTTGAATTTCACTGTCCTTAGTAATATAGATGTTTGATGTTTGCATGGAGTTTTTAGACTGATGATAAATTCCAGTAAGCTAAATAAGTTCTGTTGTTTGGCTAAGACTGTATTTGTAAGGTTAGAATAAATTATTAATTCAATTAGTCACATATTACAATACTTTCTGTAATTTCTGTTTAGATAAGCATAAAATGTTTTGAAAGTGAAGTTCATTGTGCTTCATATTGCTGAAGTGAAAATGGAGAGAGAAAACCAATTATAGTTAGAGATACTAGCTTTTCTTGAGTTGAAATAAGTTACATCGGCTAGTAAAAAGCTACAAAATAATGACTAATTTTCAAGAAATAGGTGTGTACTGAATATAATCATGTGCAGGAGCCTAAAATGTCATTTGTTTACAGTCTGCACAAGGAACCAAAATTTGTTTTAAACCTGTACCTAAAGAACAGAATGGAGAAAGTGTAAGTCCACTACTAAACCATGTCCTTAAGCACCACATCTACGCATCTTTTAAATACCTCTGGGGATGGTCACTAAACTACTTCCCTGAGTAGCCTGTTCCAATGCTTGACAACCTTTTCCATGAAGAAATTTTTCCTAATATCTGATCTAAACCTGCCTTGGCATGACTTGAGGCCTTGTCCTATTGCTTGTTACCTGGGAGAACAGACCAACCTCCACCTGGCTACAGCTTCCTTTCAGGGAGTTGTAGAGAGCGATAAACAACCCCAGTTCCATCAGCTGCTCCTCACAGGACTTGTGCTCTGGACCCTTCCCCAGTTGCCCTTCTCTGGACATGCTCCAGCACCTCAGTGTCTTTCTTGTTGTGAAGAGCCCAAAAGTGGACACAGGATTCAAGGTATGGCCTCACCAGTGCTGAGTACAGGGGTACGGTTACTGCCCTAGTCCTGCTGGCCACACTATTTCTGATACAAGCCAAGATACTGTTGGCCTTCTTGGCCACCTGGGCACACTGCTGGCTCATGTTCAGCTGGCTGTTAACCAGTACCCCCAGGTCCTTTTCCTCTAAGCAACTTTCCAACCACTCTACCCCAAGCCTATATGGGGCATATATGGGGTCATTGTGACCCAAGGGCAGGACCCAACACTTGGCCTTGTTGAACCTCATACCGTTGACCTCCACCCATCAGTAGTGGTCCTTTAGCAAGTCAACACTCCTGTCCAATTTGGTGTCATCTGCAAACTGACTGAGTATGCCCTCAATCTGCTCATCAAGATCGTCAATAAACACATTAAACAGAGCTGTCCCCAATACTGAGCCCTTGTGACCAGCCACCAGATGGATGTACCTCCATTCGCCACCACTCTCAGGGCTTGACCGTCCAACCAGTTTTTAATCTAGTGCACCCATCCAAGCCTTGAGCAGCCAGTTTCACCAGGGGAATGCTGTGGGAAATGGTATCAAAGGCTTTACTTAAGTCCAGGCAGACAGCATCCACAGCCTTTCCCTTGTTCAATAAGTCTTGTCATAGAAGGAGATCAGGTTGGTCAAGCAGGACCTGCCTTTCATAAACCCCTGCTGACTCGTCCTGATGCCCTGGTTGTCCTCTATGTGCTGCATGATGGCACTGAAGATGACCTGCTCCATGACCTTCACTGGCACTGAAGTCAGGCTGGCAGATCTGTAGTTCACCAGATCCTTCTTCTGGCTGTTCTTGTAGATGGGTGTTATGTTTGCTAACCTTTCACATTTGCATAACAGTAAAGTATCCTTATATTCTTGCCCTGATCTTGTACTCATCCCTGGGAATGGGATATCCCTAAGGTCCTGGATAAATGGATATCCAAACTACTTTGTACTTTTTTAGGACGCTCAGGTTAGTATAGATATACTGCTGGGAAATGATTTAGTGGCAATAAATGGATGTAGTTACTTTTGTGCCTGGCTCTGTTTTAGTGAGCGTGCTGACTCTCCAGTATTAGTAATCTACAACAACCTCTGCATATACTTATTCTTGAGCTTACAGTGAAGCTCAAAATATGAATGTTGGATTTCAGAAGCTGGCTGGGGAGATTTGGCGCACTTGATTGACTACTCTGTGTGCTAAATTACTGCCTGTTCCAGAGCAATCACATTCTCTTTTTGGAGCGTGCAGGGAAAAGAAGCAAGAAAAAAGTCAGTTACAACCGTCAAGCTCATACTTTAGTAAGAAATGATAGGATTTCTTCACTTGGAGATGTGGAAGAGAGCAATAGAACTGCGTGAGGTCTGGTGAAGCTTCCTTACTACTCAGTTGTACACAGCTGAAATTACTGTCTTGTGCTGGGCGAATAGGATTGATCTAGAGCTATCAGAACAATTCGGGGAGGTGACAGCAGAGTGAGAGATACTATGATTACCGGATTTTGGGTATTGCAACCACTTACAGCTAGTGTTTGACCTGCTTTAGTGAATTCTTTGGCTTCGGGGCTCTTTCCAGCTACTGAGGAGAGATTGTTCATCAGAGTAAGTTGCTGATAGGTAGAGAGCTTAGTCAAAGGGAGATTTGTGATTTTTGTCCATGTTGGGAGGCAAGGATGTGAAGGCAAAAAATTATGTCCAAACACATCAGAGGTTAAAGTTATTTTTCTTGTTAATATATGGCTGATTACCGTCATGTTTTTCTGAACTGCCAGAGTATCGATTCCTCTGAATAAATTGTCCTTTATTTTACATACAGATAAGTTGCTTACAAGAAGATAATTACTGCCAGTAAGAGCTCTCAAAGAAATGGGTTTTGATGGGTGGCCATAGAGATTTATTTTTATTTTATTATATTTTATTTATATATATAAAATCACACATATAAATTATAAAAAATACATAAAATATATTTGTTTCAAAAGTATTTCTTACTTTTTTACTTAGTTTTACACCCTGAATCATAGTGCTGTTTATAATATTGGACAGAATTTGGTGATATAACAATGCAAAGTAAGAATTGAAGCAAAATGAACCAAGTCAAGACTATGAATGAAATACTTTAAAACGTAATTTTCTATCCTTCTTCCTAAAGTAGAATTTGAGAGGAAGGTGTTGGAAATCCATGTAGAAAAACTGATTCCATTGCCATGCATTGCAGAACACCACAGTAGCTTTTTCAGAAATTCGTGTTATGTTTTTCTGAGACCTTCATTACTTAGTGAAGCCTTTCCAATTGCTGAAAATCTAATTTAATGCTACTTACAGAAAATAAAGGTTTTATTTATGTTTCATAATGAATATAGATGTTTTAGGTTCTGGTACAGTTAGTGGAAAGTATGAAATTTCTAAAACAAAATATTTGTTTAACCTGATGCACCCAAAACTAAGGGAGTTCTCTTATGAATATTTTGTCTTCTTATGTAAGTATTATGATTCAAAACTTGTTATGGATTGTTTCCCAGTAGATTTTACTGTATTTACTTCCTTTTTCTGTTTTATTTGGTTTTGATAGTTGAGTTTGGCACTCTAAATGAGTTTGGGGCATAGGTTATTTGCGGTTTATTCCTAACTAGTATATTAAAGTAGGTTTTAATTGCTGCTTTTTTTGATGATGTTCATTTATATTAGTGACTTCTATTAAGAGTTGGATTTGAAAATATTTAGCCTGTTTTCCCCCAAGACTGATGATGTATGCCATGTAAAGTGATCATCAGAACTCATTGATAATCAATATATATAATTTTTGTTACATTCCTAATACTAGAAGCTTAATTTCACAGATTTAGTGAAATTGTGTTGCCACTTTTCAAGACATGAGTTTATATCCTTCTCGTGTGGAGTGCAATGACTCTTTCAGCAGGGTTTTGGGAGAAACAAGCGACTTATGTATTAAACTGAGTGCTAAAGCTACTTCTTCCTCTGACATCAAAGAAAAGTAGAAACAGGGAGAAGAAGGTATATTGATGTTATATGTCATTGTAGATAGATACCACTTATATGAGAACTTCTGCTACCACATATGAATGGATTCTGGAAGGGAACAAAGAGTATTTTGATAAATCATATCCTCAAGTTGCTACAGATATTGAGAATCACAGAACTGTGTCCTGGTCTCAAAGAAAGAGTCAATGTTTATGTGACAAGCCATGAAAAGGCTCAGTCTACTTGAACCTCTTACTTAAAAGTCTTATGAAAGTGTGCTGGTTTAAAGGTAAACCAGCAGGGGAAATGAACCCAACTCAAAAGAGAGATTATAAGGCAGAATAACAATTTTATAAAATAATACAATAAATACGATTATACAGACAAACAATTGGGTTTAACCCACAAAACCCAAATGTATAACCCAGCACCCTGGGGCATGAACAGAGTGGTGTTCGTTGGGCCCCCTGAGTCCAAAGTAAAAGGAGAGGGGAAAAACCTATTGGTGAGAGTGCTGTTGCAGTCTGGTTGAAAAGTGGTGATTGCAGTCCGGTTGAGAGTGGTGGTCTCAGTCTCTGGATCCCACAAGTGGTTAAAAAAGTCCTAAGACTTCAAGATTATATATATCCTCAGGTTCAGGCAAGAATGCCCAGTACCTCCCTCAGGGCAGGGAGTTTCACAATGGGTGTGAGGACAGGAGCATCCTCTTATCTCGAAGACCAGTTTATAGCCTGAGGAGTCAGGAGTGCACTGAGCAGATGGTGTAAATGGTCTATTGATAACAATTTCTGGGAAATGGCATGGAAGGCTATAGAATACACAGTTTTGGGTTACACCGATAGAGCGATGAACTGACCCCAGCTGTTCTAACTAGGACACAAAGCTAAATGCGTGGTTCGAATACATAGCTATACTCAAAATAGCACAAGGCCTAAACAGGTCTGAAGACTCAATGGCAGTAGAAAAAGTCACTTTTTCATACTTTTCTGCATCTTTCTGTGTCTCAGTAGGTCAGGTAGATTTGTTTCTATTTCAGGTGAAGTTTATGATGGAGCTGATCCCATGCCTGATAGTGGTAGAATGAGACTGTGGGCTAGGATTTTATGAATGCCATCATACTAATGAGAAATCAGGTATCTAATACATTGCTGTCATCTCACTCTCCTTCACACAACCAACTTGGGGTCTTGGGACTTCTGGGCCCCACTCGTTGGATCTAGAGGAGGACCAGAACCGCGACTGGACTGCGACCACCACTCTCAGCTGGACTGCAACCACCACTCTCGACTGCACTGCAACTTCTTGACCGGACTGCGACCACCACTCTCGACCAGGCTGCGATCACCATTCTCACTAGCAGGTTTTCCTCCCCTTTTACTTTGGACTACGTGGGGCTCAGCACGGGGGCCAGCGAACACCATTCTAGTAACAGCCAGTTACTAGAAGTCAGCTTTTAATTTTGG
Source organism: Pipra filicauda (assembly GCF_003945595.2). Classification (NCBI taxonomy): domain Eukaryota; kingdom Metazoa; phylum Chordata; class Aves; order Passeriformes; family Pipridae; genus Pipra; species Pipra filicauda. The sequence goes on from NW_024104284.1 coordinate 237,289, forward strand.
CTTGTAAGGTTAGCTTGTGCTGAGACTTGATATCCAGTTTAGCAATTGCTATAATTCACAAATGTCACTACGGTTTATTGACGCAGAACTAATAGAAGGACTCTTCAAAAGATATAGATAAACTCTGACAAGTTTCTGAATGGCAGGAGCTAAGTAGGGGTACTGAATGTTTGTTACTTCAGAAATCAGATTTAAATCTCTATGTCACACTGGACCTACTAATGTTATTTACTCCAGAAGACTGATAACTTAGTTGTTAGTATGTAGTTAATTATTTGGGTTTAGATTCACAGATTTGCAATGTGGATTTGTAAGTATGAGAAAGGGACTTAGAATTAGGTGTGTAATTTTATTGAGAGGAAGTGACTGGATTGTAAGATCTTTTCTCAGACTCTAAAACTGCCATTTCTTAGTATGAGCTGTAGCACAATGAAATTGGAGTTGACAAGTACTGTAACAGAGTGGGGGAATAATATTACAGCTTCAGGAATGCATTTTTCTGCAGAACTGGGATATTTCAGAATAACTAGTATTCTCAGTAGAAACAACAATGAACTAGTACATTCCATATCTCTCCTAAGTATAATATTGTCTACAAAGGCTAAAAAAAATGAAATTATGGGAAGTATCCATGATTCAGACAAGTGATAGTACAGTTAAGAGAATGAATAGAAAAACAGAACCTTATGTTGCTTTTTCCTCTAGGCTATTTAAAAAAAGAAAAGGGCAAAACCTCATACAGAAATGTGATCCAAATGGGAAGTTAGGTTTCCTGAAGCTTTAACTGCTGCAGCAGATCTATTTACTTTGGTGTGGGGGGATATAACAGTTTTGAGATAAGAGGATAGTAAAGAAGTAGAGGTGCTGCCTTTCCCATGGGGAGATTCAATCTGTATTTTCTTATAGCCCTTTTTTAAAAAAAAAGAAAAACAAAAATTAAATGCATGGACTAGTGTACAGGGTGTAAGTTGTGATAGTAAAAAGATTGCATAAGTTGCACTGCAGCAAGTTTAGAAGCTAAGAACAGATGACGTCCCTTTTAAAATTGTCCAGGATTCTTCACAGAATCACAGAATATGCTGAATTGGAAGGGACCCACAAGGATCATCAAGTCCAACCCCCAGCCCTGCACAGGACCATCCCCAAGAGTCACACCATGCACCAGAAGAGTATCTTCCAAATGCCTCTTGAACTCTGTCAGGCTTCATGCTGTGACTACTTCCCTGGGGAGCCTGTTTGAGTGCCCAATCACCTCTGGGTGAAAAGCCTTTTTCTAATATGTAAGCTAAACCTCCCCTGACACAACTTCAGGTCATTCCCTTGGGCCCTGTCACTGGTCACCACAGAGAAGAGATCAGTGCCTTGCGTGAAGTTTCACCCATTTACAAAAATGTTCTGAGGATCAGAACCTGCTCTGCAGAAGCACAGGGAGCTCACACCAACTACTGTGCAAAGCAATGTTTTACCAAACAAAACATACAGGCTGAGTCAAACAGATTAGGTCTAGACTTCAGAAGGAAAGTGAAATAGGTAATGACATGGATACCTTCTGTGTGATTAAAAGACATGCAGAAGGGTTTAAAATATTAGGTAGTTTAGATAACCTGGACAAGAATTATATCTGTCATGAAAACATGCGTGAACGATTGCTCTATTTCCTTATTCCTCTCAAATCTATATTACTTAACTTAAAAAGGCAGTTTCAAATATGGTAGCAAGTATTAGAGATACAAGCTGCACTTTTAACTACCCAGTTGCTAATTACAAGTTCAGTCATCCAGAAGGGAGGTTCATTTACTGATGAGAATTGTATTAACCCTTTAGTAATGCAAAAATTCTGTCAAACCTCATGGTTATCTCCCAAATGTGGTGAGGAAAAAAGAACCTGCAGGCTGATTAAAGACCAAAATGAATGATTTGATTTTGCTTAGGAAGAAAACCAGGTGAAAAGAGAGGAGAAAAAACTTGAAGAGTAGTGTCCTGTTAAAAACTCAGAAGTAAATATATTTTTATGCCACATTTTAGAAGTTGATAAACTGAAGTAGTTAAAATTATAGAGGTAGAAAGTTAATATAAAATGACCTAGACAAGTTATTACAGCCTATTACAGTTGTTTACCTTTCCTGAGCCCTTACAGTGGACTGAAGTGCCTGAAATTATTTAGATAAGTGGCAGTGAATGGCTTCCAATTTTTGCTTTCTCTACAGAACAAGCAATTTAAAAAAAAAAAAGTAACAGGTTTTAAAGGCTGATTAGTAGCTTAGCAGCTGTGAGGGCAGTATCAGGAACTTAAAATGAGGAGATGAGTGCTGTTGAGTAAAAGTAGAACTAATAAGTTTGATACATTTAGCTCTGAAAACACATCTAACTAACAGTTTTGGGGGGAATTAGGAGAATGACAAGATAGATGGAAAAGTCAGTCTGTCTGACTTCCATCTGATCAGTCAGATCACAAAGTTGAAGGCGGGCCAGACAGTGTGATAGAAACGTATATTTAGCTAGAAGAAACAAACAGTTGCTTCAGGTTAGATGAAAGTGCAGTATTAACACCCAGGCTCCAGGTAGAACAGTCCTAATGCAAAAATAATTTAAAAAAAAAAATCAGTGAATAGACAATAGACAATATGGATTTATATAGGCATAATTGGAAATTTTGGTAGAATATGAGGGGACAAAATATGGGTGTATTCAGTGCAAAGAAGCATCACAAAATTACGCATGCAGGCAGATAGAATCTCTACATACAGTCAGCAACAAACTCATGTCTCCAAAATCCCTGAAGGAGACTATAGATAGCGCACTTACCTATGATAGAGGTGACAAGGCAGTGTTATTTAAATTGCAATGAATATAATATTTTTAAAAAGAGGTGTTGTGACCTATAAAGAGCAGGTGAGAGCTGATGTCTTACAGTAGTATCTTACAGACAGATGCACGCTGCTCACTGCTGCAGTCTGCAGAGAAAGTACAGCATTGACATCTGGGGAAGTGAGGAGAGGAAGCTACAGAACTAGGTAAGAGTAGTGCTAGGAAAAGTGTCTGGGCGCCTGAGAGGCAGAAACATCTAGTCACAGCTACTACACAGACTGCTCAGGATACTTTGGAGCCTCTGCCTCAGTTTACATTTTCTTCAAAATTCATTAAAGTTGTTGTAATATTGCTGAGGCTTATATTTGTTTATTTAGATTAAAAAGGAAATGGAAACAGGGTTTTGAAAACATTTAATTTTTTCTTAAAATTTTAGGAGACTAATATTGTTAAAGAAATTAAATAATTCAGAGGTAATATAAGCTTATGATGGATAAGTAATATTTTCCTTTAAATCAGTGATGAACAAACTACATGAACAGTGGATGATAATGGAATCTTCTTTTTCAATATTGACCAAATCTAAAGATTTTTGCTTGTTTTGTACTGATTTCTTATAGAAAGAAATTCTCCTTAATTTTATACAATACAGTGAGTTTAGTGGAACCTTATTTAAAGGTTTTTGTTTGGATGCAAAGTTATATCTTGTGTTAAGGTTATATCTTGTGTATCACCTTAACGCAATTATTTGACATACACAAAATTCAATGCTTAGAAAGTCATGGTTTTCTCTGAAAATGATTGGTATAGGCATAATCTTCTGTAGTACTCTTCAGCACTGACTCAGTCTAATGCCAGTGCCACCTGTGACAGCGTGGAAGAGTTTATTTCTGGTTCCAGAAGTGAGCTTCTTGTAATATTCAGGAAATAGTAAGTACAATGACTTGGCATATGCATCACTGAAAACCCTGAGATGTGAGCTCCACACTGAGATGAACACAATTCCAGAAGTGGACTGATAGGCTCCTGAGCTAGAGGTTACTGCTTTTGGCATACTGGTTCTAGGTGCTGCTCTGCGTTTGCAACTCATTCTGTAGCAAATTGGTGCTGCAATGATGTCTTTATCCTGTGCCAAATATTTATATGCTGAAGACTTTCTAATTGGGATGCTGTGATTGCTGTTTACCCTGAAATTTCAATGATATCAGTGGGAATTATGTTCAGGTGAGACTTCTGTCTGATAACCTTACTTTTTGTAGGAATCTGCAATGTTAAAGCCATGCAAAACTGTGAATGGCACTGGGAAAAAACTTAGACTTTCCTGTGCAAACAGCCTTACTAGAACTGTTCCTTAATGCATTAATACTCCTGGTACATTGTATGAATTATTGTGCCTATTTGCAATAGGATTGGACCATACAGATTTAGCCTGTCATTCTTGTGTTCTCTATTTATCTTGCTTTTACAACAGTTTTCAGTTTATTTTACAATAACTAGCCAACATAATAAATGTGATTTACTGATTCTAATTAATTTATGAAGAGATTGTCTTTTAAACTGATTCTAATTAATTTATGAAGAGGTTGTCTTTTAAACAAGCAGCTAAAATAAAGAGCTTAGTTGCAGGTTGTTCTTCATAAACCTGTCTCATGTATTCTATAGTAAAAATGGATACGAATGTAAATTTTTCAGGTAAACAAGAGAGTGCTTCTGCAGCTTACAGATCTAGTTCCCCAGCCTATTCGATGATTAGGAAATATGAATGTCTAGCAAGGGAATTGTCATTATTGATGAACTGAATTTTTGGAACGGCTGGTGAAGCCTGTATTGTCGAAAGGAAGTTGTGTCCACGAGGGGGCGCTGGCGTTTTTCCTTAGGGGTTGATTAACCTTAATGTAGGTTAGATTTAATCTGTTTAAAAGGCAAACAAAGTGCTTCACTTCTCAGGAGAAAAATACTGTATGGGCAAGAAAACGTGAAAAAACCCAGTATACTGTAAACCTGTGCTAGTTTTCTTTTCAAAGGTTATACAAATAAAATAGGTGCTTTATTCTAAGAGGTGTATGCATATTCACTCTGAAGACTGCATGTGACTGATAAGCAATTTTTAACTGATGTTCTGTAGTCCACCATAGTAAGCTCTGACAGAATCTTTTTTGTTAACTTTTTGCAAGGAACATGGATTTTCAATGGTGATTAGAGAAACGTGTGCATCATTTAACAGAAACACACAGAAGAAATGAGAATCAGATTTAGTTTTTACTTCTTGAAATTAAAAAGTAACATTTTCGTATGAGAAAACAAATGTCTTGTTCTTCTGTATAATCAAGAAATGATGAAATGTGCAGCAAAAATTAGGCTTTACAAACTTCCATTTAGCCTGCGTTATAGTGGCTATCTTTGAAACTACGCAAATTTGTCCATTTTAACAAAATGTGCTTCTTTTTGCCAAATTTTCGAAGTCTAAATCATTGATTCTGCAAGCCTGTCACATGATTCATCTAATTGTACAAATTGTGAATACCTGGTTTATGTCATCTTGATTGATGTAGAAGCAAATGAACTGAGAGAGCAACACTTGTCAAAATGTGGCAGAATCATATCAACAATTGTTGCTCATAAAGACTGCTGCTGCTCCCCTCTTGTATATGTAATTTTTCCCAATTTTTGTAAATGTACTGGAAAAGCAGTTATTTAAGTATGGGGAGGGAATGAATGTGTAGAATGGAGAAGAAGGGCTGATGTTCTGCTAAGGTTCCTGAGTTTAAATTTTTGCAAAAATGAATTTTGTCATCATTGTGATCCATTTGAACTTAATTTTATAGCATTTACAATTAACTTAGCATGTAATTAATACTAGACTTAACAATGGGGACATTTAAATAATGCTGGAAAATTATTTACAGACCAAGATTGTGACATAGTATATGAGATAATGTGCTTAATTGAATATATGTACAAAACTACAGTTAATTGTATCAGGCTAAATTAACTAATTAGTGTGGAACAAAAGATATAAGAAACCCAAAGTGGTCATCAAAATTATTTCTCCTACCACAAAATTAATTGAATTATTTCCTGTTTTGCTGCAGTGATTATGGTATCCTCTTCCTGGTTATGAAATTGATATTATTTCTATAAAATGTTTATCATAAGGTTTAAAAATAGCTTATGTGTACATACCAGAAAAATAAACTCTTTGAAAGAAAATTTAAATGTATTAGAAATTAAAAAATGGGCTCAGTATCTCCTGCTTCAGCTGTTCAGAATTTTAACCAATTTGATTCTTTAAAATAAAAGTGATTTTGTTGTTAACAGAATTTCTAGTTGGTGTCTTCAAAAGACACTGCATTGGAGTAATAGGAACAGTTTGGTTATTTTAAAAATTGGTTAAAAGTGACGTACATGCACTTTTTGCAATTAACTTATGAAGTGTATGTTGATCGCTGTAGAAACTAAGTAGTGCAGCTGCTGTCAAACCTCTTCTACTGAATTTATTATGTAATGTGTTTTCTTCTGAGAAGCTGTAGGTCAAATGAGTTTAAAGGGCTTCCTTCTTTTTGGCAAAGCAAAATTTTCATTGTGTATGTATTGCTTTCTCTTTTCAGACTTTAATTCATACGTTTAGTTTGTAGCACACCTGGTCCTTTGTTAGAATCATGTGGGAAAATTGAATTTTAAATGGTTCTAATCCTGACGCTATTTTTCTGGCAAGTTGTTTAAGGTGTGACTATTTTTTTACTATTTGATTTGTTTCTACAAAAGCCTATCTCAAATAATTGATGAGTTAGTTAAGTCTGTTGAAAGAAGGTAGTGTTCAGAGGAATTGTGGTTTAAATGAAAAAAAAACCAAAACCTAGTGCTTCTCTTTATCTTGTGAGGGAAAAAGTTGTTTGTTTTGCAAATTCTTTTGTGAAAGGAAATAGAGCACAGAGGTATAATCGCCTACTTTTTAAGGGGATCCTACTATAAGATAGTAATACAAGCCTTTGACCTATGAATATGAAAGGCTCAAAAGTCTATAAGGTAAAAGCCTGTGCTGATAGATTTATTTTTTGTGTATGTGTGAGTAATCACTTCCACGTAGAAGATCAGGAGAAAAATCAAGCTAATACTATTCAAAATATGCTTTTAAATAATATCTATTTCTAGAGCACAGGCATTGCCCGTCTTCCCTTTAGTGAGATCATATCTAATAAACTATGATGATCATTACAAACACATGTAAGTTTGCATCAATAATGCTACTGAAAACCACTTGTAGCTCAACTTAAACTTTACTCTAGACAATAAGGTATTTACCTGAATCTGTGATGCAATTCAACTGTAATTCTTAGGAGATAAGAGTGCAGAATGGAGAATAGTGTGAATTATTTTGTCAGGACGTGCCATATATTAACTGAAGTGAGTTGGAATGAGCAGGAAAGGAATGCAAGAAAAAAGGCATAACTGTAGCTTAACAGGCAAAAATAAAGTGCATTCATATTGATTTCATTGGTGACAAAACTACACCCACAGAAGAGTTTCAAGGAGCAGTACCTTTGTGAGCTCTACCTCTAGTAAGTGGGTTATCAAACGTAGAACTAAAACTTTTTTTGAAGTGTGTATAGATGTAAAATGACAGGATATTTACTCAGAACTTCAGAAATACTAGACTTAGGGTTCTGTTGCATATGTCATTTGAACTCCTTGTATGTATGCATTAGAAGATAATTTTTTTAATATATGATTACATTTTCTCTTGTTCTGTGGGTCTGTTTTCAACCAAACCCATTCTTCACTTTCCTCTTCATTTGTGTTGCATTCCGTCTTTTTTTTTTTGTGCTGACTAGCAGGCATGGTCTCAGTTCTGGTGCTTGGTGAAACAATGCTGGCAAGCATCCAGCAGAAAAAAAAAATCACTAGTTGTCCAATACTGGAGCCTTTGAGAAAAATGTATTATGTAAGTATGGAATATTCCGTATTCCTGTACTGTAGGCAGAGTAAGCTGCTAACCTTATGAGCTTTTACTAACTGTGGATAACTTTGAAGTTTTGAGACTTTTGCAAGGAGGCCACATTGACTGGGTTTTCCACAGAAGTCTCAATAAGATGTCTGATAGCAAAGAAGGTCTCATGACTTGCCACAAAATTTTGGATTCAGCACAGGATTGCCAGCTGGTTAAAGATGATTGTCCTGCTCTTCTCTGCACTGATGTGACCTCCCCTTGAGTACTGTGTGCAGTTTTGGGCACCACAATATAAAAAAGACATTAAGTAATTAGAGAGCATCCAAAAGAGGGCCATGAGGATGGTGAAGGGTCTGGAGGGGAAGCCTTATGAGGAGCAGCTGAGGTCACTTGATCTGTTCAGCCTGGAGAAGAGACTGAGGGGAGACCTCATTGCAGTCTACAACTTCCTCGTGAGGAGAAATGGAGAGGCAAGTGCCAATCTCTTCACTGTTGTGACCAGTAACAGGACTCAAGGATTAAGGGCATGAAGCTGAGTCAGGAGAAGTTTAAGTTAGATATCAGGAAAAGATTTTTCACCCAGAGGATGGTTGAGTACTGGTACAAACTCCCCAGGGAAGAGGTCACAGCACCAAGCCTGACAGAGTTCAAGAACATGGTGTGATTCTTGCGGCTTTCCTGTCCAGGGAAAGGAGTTAGACTCGATGATGCTGGTGGATCCTTTCCAACTAAGCATATTCTATGATTCTATGATTTGGTGTCCGAAGTCTAAAAACCCCTTAGTAAAATAGATATTTTTCTTAACATGGACAGATATACTTTAGTGTTCCTAACCCTTAGAAATGGATACAACAATTTAACTCAATAATTACTTTTTTTTTTTACTTTTTTGAGATGTGCAAGAAGTAAGGCAAAAAATAAGATGAAATTGCAAATATTTATAAGAAACTGAAAAACAGTCATACTCTAGGAATTGTTCAACAGATGAAGGTTTACTTCTCATGAGTGTCTTTATCTTAAATTACTTTTTCAGGGCGATGACTGAAATAAATCTGCAGAATCATGTTCTCTATTGTTCAGAAAATATATGCCACTTTTTCCATCTGAAGGTCAGTATATTTAATATGGATGACATCAAGTAATCTCCAGCAGAAGTCTGTGATGCACATATATATGTATGTAATCGTAGAATGATTTGGATTGGAATGACCTTAAAGATCATCTAGTTCCAAGCCCCCTGCCATGGACCCGGACACCTTCCACCAGACTGAGTTGCTCAGAGCCCCACCCAACATGGCCTTGAACACTTACAGGGATGAGACATCCACAATTTCTCTGGGCAACCTGTTCCAGTGCCTTACCACCATCACAGTAAAGAATTTCTTCCTAATGTCTAATGTAAATCTACCCTCTTTCATTTTGAATCTGTTCCCCCCTGTCCTGTCACTACATGCTTTTGTAAATAGTCTCTCTCCATCTGTATTCTAGGCTTCCTTCAGGTACTGGAGCGATGCAATTAGGTCACCCTGAAACCTTCTCTTTTCCAGACTGAACAATCCCAGTTTTCTTAGCCTTATACATATGGGCATATCTTAGCTTAATATATTTTTTTCTGTAACTACAGGATTTTGTTCTTATTTGTTACAAGTAGTAGGGTATTATGATTGAGACATTGCCATGAAGGGGAATGTTGTAATATTATAAATTTGAAGTCAAGAATTACAGTGTAAGAATGAATGTTGCAGCATTCTCACAGTTTGTTGCCAAGAAAAGGATAGGACATTTCCTGTGACAAGTAGTTACATCTGTCTTCTGTGTTTCCGTGTACCCTAGGGATTGCTGAAACTGGCAGATTATTTTTAAATTGCAATTTAGTTTTGAAATTGTGACAATTATAAATCACATGGCTATTTAGACATGCCTCAAAGAAAAAGTGTGAATATTAAAGTGAACTGAACAGCTGACATTTTTAATTATTTTCTTTAAATGTTTTCTTCCAAATAAGGAGTTTTTAAATTTGCTCTTTGTCTGAAGATGCCCAATTCCCCTGCTGCAGGCTGCTGAAATTGACATTCTTGACAATTTCACAGCTCCTGTTACCAGGGAAAATGACAAGAATGTGGATTTCACAGAGCTACTGGGACCGGCAAGATCTGTGGCTCAAGGGCAGCCCCTCTGTGGGTTGTGCAATGACACACCTGGGCCACCCAGCTCAGAATGGCTCAGAATACAAGCATGATGTATGTCCAAATCTGCAGTGAAGAGACGGGGTTATAATGGCACGTTGGCTTCAGTGCGCAGCATGCAAATCTGATCTTTGGCTAGAGATAAAGCCTCTTTAAACTACAGGCTTCCAGCTGCCTGGAAACTTCCAGGCCCTGTGCTCTGAGAGCAGATGCTGACTGGTACCAACTAGGCTTTCTCAGGCTTGTGTGATAGCAACAGGTAGGTTCCAGCATCACCATCTTACCAAAATCATTGCTGTTGGGTAGAAAAGCTGGAGTAAATCTGTGCTGGATTGGGTAAAAGTATAGGAAACCTGGTATTTTTTGAATGAAATATACCTAAACTTAATGATGCAGTACTTTTGAATATAGCTGTAACACGGGCATCTGAACATCAGTCATCCACTGTTAGTGTGAAGGCAATTATCACTGGAGTATTTTTGGTGACATTCAACTAGGATAGATACAATCTCAAAACATGTTTGAAACACAGATAACACCAAAGTTATCTTTTCATTTTCAGCTCAGAATTGCTTTTCCTAAAAGAAGAAATGAGCATTTGGAATGTTGTTGGTGATCATCAAAGTACATTTCTGTTTCCAATGCTCCAGAGCAGTTGTGCAATTCTGAAAAGCTTGTGCTCTTTTCACCTCTAGAGAGGCATTGCTTAACTAACAGTATGGCAAATATTTCTGTCTGTGGTTTTACATATTTTAACTGGATGGGCTGTGAGCTATTGTCCTTTTGCATGCTCTGTTAACAAAATTAGCTGAAATTCAGAGAATAAATAGTGCTTGTACCCCCTAGGCATTGTATGGTTTCTTAAAGGCAGTCTGCCCAATATCAAATGAATGGCTCTTGGCTGTGAAATAGATAATGTTTTCTTGGTGTAATCAGGCTGCATGAAAGGAAAAGCTGCCAGGATTTACAAAACCATTTAATACATGGAATGGTTCTGACACAATTGTGAAGGGAAGGCAAAACCACATTTCTTTACGATAGTATTTGCCACAGCATAAAATTTCTGAGAGTTTAAAAGTTACACTTTGACCCTTAGTGATGTAATGTTGCAGTATTTCAAGACACCTCTATATGAAGATTAGTTATGATCATGATGAGCAGTATTCAAGAGCATATGAGCATGTTTGGAGTTACACTGGGAATAGTTAAGTTCCGTTTTGTTTCCTTATTAACTTCCTCAATTCAAAACTTTTGTCAACATATATCGGAACCCTTTCATTGCACCCTGCCATTCCAAGAAAAGTCAAGAAAGTATTTTCTTGTCTGTTACTAGCATTGTTTTTGTGACATGTAAAATAACAGTTTTGTCAGCTGGTATGTAATGTCCCAGTGTTATTAACTTCCACTGAATATCTTGAACAAATATCTTTACTTGAAAAATTGCAGATCCCAGCACTTTTTTATTAACCAAAATCTTGTGTAATAAAAATAGAAAATAAACTTTTTTTAAAGTAGATGCTTATTTTCATTAAAAATAAAACCAATTTAATTTATTAGAAAATTTGTTTCAAGGAGTATGATTCACTTCAAAAATACATTCATTTACCTATGCAGTTTGATTAATTTTTAGTAAGCTAGTTACTAGGTTCAGTTTTCAGAAGATATCAGAGAAGTTTCCATATAAATATTTCACAACTTCTGATAAGAAATAAATGGTTAAGATGTCAGCTATAACATTGCTTCTGAGGTTAATATTGGTCTCAAACACTTAATCATTGCTTTATCTTTCTCTCAATATTTAATAAACCAGCTATTTTAGCAGGAAGGATTTTTCTCCATTTTTGAAACGTGGGTGTTTGTAGTAATGTCAAGTTTTTTTTTCTCCCTGGAAAGCTATAAGGGGATTCTTGTAGTGGCTAGAGTTGAGTGCAACTGTCTTTTCCTTTTTTTGTGTGTGTAATGGTAATTCTATGAAGGTGTTGTCAAAATATTGGCTAGTAGGTGCCAGTAGGGATAACTTACTTGAGCTTTCATAAAAAACCTGTGTCAAAACCTCTCACAAAAGGATACTAAGGAGATGAAGTAGTCATAATGTGAAAAATAAAGTGCTGTCATGGATTATAAGCTACCCATGTGGCAAAATAATAATAATTAAGAATCATGCTTTTTAATATTTATTATTTAGGCAATCCAGTAGCAGTGAGTACCTTTATTAGAATGCTGTAGTTTAATGGGCGGTAGGTGATAAGTGAAATGATATTTACAGCATTACACTAAAATATCCAAGGGGGTCAAGACTGAAAACAAGGGAAGAATTTTCTAAAAATTAACAGGATGACATTAAATGTCTTTTGGGGTTGAGAAATGTCTGTGAACAGATTAGAAAGAATGGTTTGACCTATGGCTACAATCTTTGGACTCCTGAATTAACATAAATGGTTGTGATGATATGTTTGCAGACCCATAACAGCTGTGAACATAAAAGGAGCCGGGTACCTTTGACCCATGCCAGTAGGTCAAAATGTAACATTGTCTGCTCTGCATATCCTGTTTGACTTCTTTCCAGTGTCTTTCAGTTGTCCCTGTGAGAATCCAGTGAGCTATCCCAGTTTGGTTTAAAGCCTTTCTGTTCTAAGCACCCTCATCTTGGAGCATATACGGCAGAAGGGAAGGATGTTGGAAAATATGAGAGGGAAATGACTGGAGAAAGATGGAAGTTCAAGAGTTTTATAGATTAAAAGTTTAGAGAAGGAATGAAAAAGGGCATGCACAATCGTTAGTGAGGATTAATTGATTCTTGTTTGGCTTCTGACAGACTTGCAGCAGGAGATTGTTGGCTGAAGTTGTTGCCACCCTCAGCCATCTGCCTTATCCTGCACCTTAATAGATACGGAAGCCCTCAAGGCAAAGACATCTGGTCTGCTTGTAAATCAGCTTCTGAATCACTGTTGTTTTCAGCCCAGTGCATTAAGGAAGGCTGTTTCTGCCTAGAAGAGTGGCACTGTCTGTCAGGGGAGGGGAAGATGCTTTTGCCTGGTAGCAACTTCAAGCAGAGTGAGTCTGCTGGAGACCTCATATATTCGATTATTTCAAGGACTAGAGCTTATAAAGCTACTAACGACTGAAATCTGATAAAAAGGGAAATGTTTGTTTAATCCAGTGTTTATTTCAGTGGGAGAAATGTTCACAGTAACATAAGTTGCACAGCTGTGAGCTTAGTGTGATGTAACCCAGTCACGATAACCCATGAACGCTGTTTTTCATCCTATAAGTTTTCAGCCCCTGGTTTCCAGTGAGACTGGTTTTATGTGGACTTATATGATTTTGTAAGGTGTGCCCATCTGTCTTTGAGTTCTAGTCCTAGTAACTTTTAAATCTGCTAAAAAATTTCAACTGAATGTGGGAGTTCTCTAATAGATGAAATTTCCTCCAGTTCCCTGAAAATTGGTGTCTGGCTAGAAGACAATCTCATTAGTACCATCCTCAAACTTCAGTACAGGGTAAAGAGTTACCATTGCAGATTGATCGCTGTTATGGCTCTGAATCAAACAAACCATCTGCTGACTTGCTGAAGCATTTCTGGAAAAGCTGTTTGAGTTAATGAAGGGAAGGAAAGGAAAGGAAAAGAAGGAAGATGGGCAGAATTACTAGAGAGAGGATACTGTAAGAAATATTTACTTGAAGAAACTGTTGAGATGTAACACAAATCCAAGATTCATTACATTTGCTACTTACGGAGTAACTACCTCTACCTTTTTTGTTTGTATTTCTTTCCCTATCAAGTAGAATTTTAATTTTATTGTGTGTTGCAAGGTGTGTGCTCTTACTGTTGAACATGATATTAAGTGTAACACTGAATTTAAAAATCAGAAGATAAATATAATTTTAAATTCTGCCAGCAGCAAATAATATGAAAAACAGTAAATAACATGGCAAAATCCAAACTTATTTGTTAAGTTACCTGTTCTTGCTTGAAAACAGAGAATTCAACTTATATTAAAAGACTGTTGCTTGACCAACTGTTCTTTCTATAGTGGATTGCATGTGGAGAGCTTCTGAGTGTGGAAGTGGAGTAGTGGTTGTAATTGCTAAAAGCAAAAAAGAGGATGGAGGAATAATAAACATGGAGAAGAAAGAATAGACTGAAGTAAGAGATAATTTATAGCTAAGTACAAAAGGACAAATGTGATTTTTCAGAATGGCAACTCCTCTAATACTTGCAGAACTCAAAATTTTATTTGGAAAGCCTTCATAAAAACTAGAGGAGAGTGAGATTGAAAAAAAAATAAATAAAACCACTACAACACAGCTCTTCACCTACAATTTCAAGTATTCCACTTGTCTGTTTTGTTTGCTGCCTTAAGAAATTAAAGCACAGAACTGTGATCAGGTAAAATTATGAGTACTGCAGTAAATGCTGTGACTGCCCTGCAAACAAAAGATAGCTTCAAACAGTCCAAGTAAGTGTATATCTATCCATTTTGAGCTGACCAAGAAGCTCATTCACCATTGCTGGGATTCACAAGGTTGCTGTGGCATGCATACCTTGAGTTTGCAAGTTCAGTGCTAGCTTAGGCAGATCACTGGAGTGACTGCACTGCACCTGCTAACATCAATAGTAGTGCTGCTACCACCCTCTGTTCTTGCATTTTCTTCAATGATGCAGCATTCATGAAAACGTTGTTCTTTGTGTGTGAATATGCTGGCAGTAAGTATTAGTCTATCTAGGACATTTTGACTATTAATGTATCAATTATGAGGAAAGGGCAAAATGTAGTGAAGGCTATACTGCAAGAGAGTGGAGTGGAAGAATGGTGGAGTGGGAGACTGTGGAGACTGAAAAGAATTCAGGATTTGAGAAATTCAAAACCAGAACAATGATTGAGAAGAGAAATCAGGGGCAATCATCAGTTTATAACATCACAAAATAGGAATGATGGAAAATAAATACAAAATAACACAAAGGAGCATTTCAACTGACAGATGTCATCTGTTGTCATAAATAGCTACCAGATCCTGTGCATAATCAGTGAGGACTAGAAGGGTGAGTGAGAGACAAGTATAGTAAGAATACCTCCAAATACCAAATCCAGAAAAACAAAAAGTGTGACTATGGGCAAAGATAAGGCAAGAAAGAGGAAATATATGAGATTTAAATATAAGGATCCAAGTTATCTTTGATATTAAATCATTTGAAGTCCGTGGAGTTATAATAAGTATGAATAGACATTGGAAGCTGTTGTATGTAGTTCTGTATTTTGACTGCGTCCCTTATTACACGTTTGATTTTTTTCCCTGCGGTCAGGTGTGTTGGTTTAATCCATATTATCATTTTTTGAAGGAAATTTATCTTCTAACCTTTTTCTTAGGAGTTGTGAAAGTTCTGACAATTTCTGTGTGTTTCTCTGTACTTGTGTAGTACTGCGATGATCTCAAGATAATGCATACAATATTTTTGCATAAACTAAATCCAAAGTAAGAGGTATTAAAATAACTCCTAAAATTAATTTCTAATATCTACCAAATATTTCCTCAAATTGTAACAATAAACCTACAAGATTTCAGTTTTATATTCCAAGGAAAATAAAAATGGTATTTCAAGATGACTTAGTATTGTTATTTTCTATGAAGACACTTTCTGATGATATCTTCCATTTTAATTTCAGTAACAAGCCCTGACCTTGTGTAATTTAACTGATTTTATATCATCAGATGCTGAATGGAAAAAAAGATTAGGCTGTGTTTTAAAATCATCTCTTCTGATTGCCTGTTTAAAACAGTCAATGTCTGAGCAAAAGACTTCAAAGAAGGTGTTGAAGAGTGAGTCTGAGCTGAGCCAAAAATCAACCCAGCAAGAAAGATGGAACCTTCACTGTGGGCCACACAAGCACTACTGTTATTGTAAGGATTGGACGAGTTAGTCGACTGACATGGGAGACAAGCAGGTCTGACCCTTCCAGTGGCAGCACAGACTTAGTTTAGCTTAAACTGACTGTGCTCCTTGAATCTTTGAACAATAAACTGCACAGGGAGCACTCTTAAAAGAGTTAAGTCCTGGCTTCACTGCAGCAAAATATGACTTTGGCCGCTAATGCATATAAGGACAAGGTTTTACGGTGAGGGAGTGTGATCCTGGGAAGAGATGTGGTGAGTCACCTTTGGAAGAATATCTAAAAATGAGGATGGAAATGGTTAGCTAAATATTGAGATATTGAGCAGCTGACAAAGAAATGGAAATTTAAAAGGTTTTGTGTGTGCTTATGTATGTGATGTTAAATGCCTAAAGTTTGTACATTCCTGGACCAAACAGTTGAGGTTACAATTTGCCTTTTTGACAGAAGGAGGAGTTTTGAACACAAAGGTTACATTTATTGGCTTATTTTTTTTCTGGGTAATAATGATGTAACCCAAATTTCTTCTCTGTAAAGAAATTATGTATCTTTGAAGTATCCAATAATGAAGGAATAAAACAGAAATCAAAAGAATTGCAGTAATTTCACTGTTTTTAATTCTCTCCAGAGAAAGTTTGCAGTCCTGGGAATAATTAAATATAAATAAATATGCAAATAATAGGATTTTTAAGTTTCGATTTTTAACCAGATGTAAAGAGAGACAAATCCAATTGTGTCTTCAAAAAGTTTTCTCTCTTTATTTTATTGAAACCAGAAGTTATAAAAAGGTTGTTTTCTCTTCAATATGATGAGAATAAATACTTGAAAAGATGTTGTAAATGGAACTATAAGAATACAAACCTGGTCTTAATGGCATAGTTCATAATAAAAAAAGTGATAGTCACATATTTGTCCTTTCCAACAAAGATAAAGAGCATACTTTCTTTTTGTCCAAAACATTCCTACATTATTGCAGAGTTTTTAAATGTTATTGACTTTAAAATTTTCCTATTTTTTAAACTTTAAATGCTGACATTGAAGTCTGAAAGTAATGTTGCATATTATCCTTTTTAAGTCTTCCTTCAAGTTTCTGAAGTGTAATTTCAGCTTTAAGATTGTTCAGACAATTAAAGTACTGCCCAATAGGCTAGAAAAAGTAACATTTGTATTATATGAAATTTGCATTTATTGTTTATAAATCATTGTTAAAATAATTTTTATGGTATATGTGACATGCAAATGAAGGATAACTAATTTTGTTCTCACATGTAATCTTTTGCCTAACTCAACTGAAAACATAAAGCTTTGAGGTAGAGAAGATAAGCCATATTTGCCATGTGCATGTTTTACAGGTTTTATGTAGAAACATTCCTCTTGTTGCAAGTAGGTTTCTGATCACCTGAGGGCAAATCAGCTGTTTTCATCCGCAAAACACGAAGGAGATGGGTGCGTGTTCTGCATGTGCCTTACAGAGAACTTGCCATTCGCAGTGATAGTACAAAGAAGTAATTGAACGTGTATTTCCTTCTTCAGACATTGAACAGTGGACCAAAGTCCTCATTTCTCTCCTACACATGGAGAATACAATCATTCCTAATTAATGCTTGCTTCAATGGATTTGTTTCCTCTCACTCACCTGCATCTTTCTCTAAAATATTACCCTGGCACATCAAAAGCAAATGCTTTTTCTTGACATATGGATTACTCTAATTTTTATTTAGGATACTCAGAAGCTGAGTGACTCATTGTCATTTTTACATATACAAAGGAACTTTATGTACAATTTAATTTCTGTTTCTGACTCTCAGTTACTTAGCGTATATATGACTAAAGGCAAATATGAGTTAATATCTGTGGAGAGACAATTCCTTAGCATGTCTTAGATTTAATTATTCAATCACTATCATCTAACTGCAGAAGTACTCTAAACAGTGTTTGGGACAGAGGAGACTTGGCAAGGTGTCTGACAATAGTTTGCAGACCTGTTTCTGCATTTGGCTGTACGTAGAAATGTATCCATGCGGGGATTTTATTAAATGTTTTTCATGCTTACTTGGATGTCCTTAGAGGGAGAGAAAAATATTTTGACATATTTGAATATTTCTGAGAGGACTAATTTTCCTGACATTTTTCAGGAAATTAGTAGCAGCTGGGTTATGATCAGTCACAAACCATTAGGCTGAATTTATCTTTGTGGGATTTTAATGAATATTCACACAATGATCTGATAAAAATAATCTTTTTTTGGGGGGTGAAATTTGTTTTAAATGTATGTCTAGTGACCAGAGGCAAAATATTGTTAAGATCTCACTGAGCAGTAATTATTTTTTCATCTTTGAATATTAATTTTCTATTTATGTATTTCAAAAACATTGGTGAAAAGGCTTGACTGATACATTTGCTTAATGAATCTAAACTCCTCTGTTCAAACTTCCAAATTCTATAAATATTGTAATTACACCACTAGTGCCTTAGGAATTCACTTTCTGATACCCTATTCTTTAGAATTTGTTTGATTATATGGGTTTGGTTTCTTTATATTAGACATAATTTATAATTTGTAAATGAGAAATAGTTTGGCAATAATTCATGTTGTATTGAATCTTCACATAGAAAAAAGTTCCATAAGCAATAGAACATTAATTAGATGGGAGATTTTCGCTGGTGTGTTGGGAAGTTATGTTAGCTGCTATATATGCAAAGGATGGCATGCAGTGACTGCTAGGGATATGGTTCACATTCTGTTCCACTGCTGTAGACTCCGAAGTTAAACATGTCTCATGATCTGTCTGAGTTTCACAGCTCTCATATTAGGGAGCTAAAACCCAAAAGAGAGAAGTTTACAATACTTTAGATAAATTTTCAGTCTGTGGAACCATGGAAAATTGCGCTTGAATTCAGTGGAGTCATGATTAACCTTACTATGTCTTAAAAAGCAGAATTTTTGGGTAACATTCTCTGATTTATTTACAAAATGGTTTTATATATATTCTGAAATCATGTCTTCCACAGAAATGTGTGGTTCATATCCAGAAGATAAAGTACTGCTGGCTAAAAGCAAATGTATCTCTATGATGTTTAAGATAGTAGGTGTGCGCTAACATTACACGAGGTAATGTGCTGTAATCTCTGATTTATTATTTAGGCAATAATCTTGTCCTGCAATATTCAGTGGAAGTGTAGCAACCAAATGTATTATATGTACTAGATTATTTTCCATTTCAGCCAGCTCTCTGTCTTGCATTGCAGCAAACCCAAAAACCTAATTTTCTCTTGTTCAAACCAAAAGCATGAGCAAACGTAACTCAATAGTACACTGAACTCACAAGTTATACAAAACAATCTAACAGAATAAACAGCACCTATATATCCCCAACTGCTAATGTTTTCCAGTAATCTAAACTTCTCTTTAGTAAAAAAAAAAAAAATAATGGAAAACTGTGTGGTATATTTGAAACCTTATTACTTGACTAATCTATTGGATGTGGGGAATGGTTTTGACATACCATGGCTAGATTATCTGCTTAAACCAACTGGAGAGATAGAATTATATTTAAAAATTTTGTTCTGCCCTCTTTGAAAAGATGTCAGTGGTATGAATTTAATCAATGAGTGAGGAAGAGCATGTACTGTCAGCTGTGATGCCATTGGTATGCTGATGGTATCCAGCTCAGTGTCTGCTTCTCGGAGTGCAGACAGTGCAGTCTTCCAGATGTCCCAGTGTCTGGCCAAAATAGGGATAGTGATACAAAACAGATGGTCTTGTCTCAGGGCAAAGCAGAGTTGATGCAAGCTGATAGAGGGATGGAACTGGAAGAAGTGGCAGAGCTTCAGTTGTTGGATGCTGTGTTGTACTCATCCTTGATACACAGTTAGAGGTAGCAAGGAGGGCAGTTGTCCCTTTGCAAGTAGGTAGAAGTTTGAAGAGCAATAGCAAAGATCTACAGTATGATTCTTCTAGCTTTTTGTCTAAGAGTTTTGGTGATTATCGTAGAATTATTAATGTGTTACTATCTCAGTCAGGACTTTAATGCACCTAGAGCTCAGTACAGACTTTCACATACAACATATGAAGTATGTGTTGCTAAACGTTCCTGTGCACACAGAGAGCTTAGAGATTTTTTGCTTTCTCCCTGCTTGCCCAAATTGTCCAGTCTGAAATCACTCATATGAGTCCCTAAATTAACTGGAACTTTTCTAGCACAACTTTTTGGTCTGTAGCCAGGTGTATTTGGGTAGAGTGCTTGACTGAAAAGCAGTTTTTAAAATAGGAGATATTCTAGTTTACCAGTAGAAAATTTAAGCTGTTTAAGCGTCTTGCTTCTTACTTAGTGTGTTTCTCTCTTCATGAAGAAAATTCTCTGAAGGACAAGTAAAGTGTTTGACTATATTTGGAATTCGATCTTTTTAATTAAAAGAAAAAAGAAGTTGGGTATAGAGATATTTGCACTGTAGGAATTCTTGATGTGATATATATTTTTAAAAGTGAACTGTTGGATGTTTCAGTGTTACTGGAAGTGTTTGGCATAAAATTATTTGTAATTTTTATGCTTTGCCTCAACTTTCATTTTAGTATGAGGCATATGAATTTCCACTGGCCTCTTGACAAGCTAGCTAGGGTTAATCCAGCCAAGGGCTAGTAGAGTAAGTTGAGTGAATGCAAAGAAATATGAATGTACCTCTCAGTGCAAAAATTGTTTAATATCCTCTCTGACTGGCTGAAAGTGCACTGTAGTTGCTCTGTGTTTAGTGAAGTATACTGAATTAATGAATTATTATTCATCTTAGATAATTTTTGTAAAACTTCATATGAACAGAATGCAAACTATTGGTTTGATTAAAAATATATATAAATAAGAAAAATGTAAGCAATAATGTAATGTGAAATTCAATATTTAAGATATATATTGTAAGGAACATCTGTACTATGTTAACCAAATACACTTGAAAAATATTACGCTATCTCCTCTCTGTTAAAAAAGAAAAAACCCACCAAACTGAAGCCTTTTAAATACATATTCTTTTTGAATGCTTTGATATTTTTGCTATGATTGAAAAAAGACTTACTGATTTAAATTCTATTGTTATGACAAAGATTTTTGGTGGTTTTCTTTAAGAATGCAGAATTGGACTGTGGTTTGAATTGCACATTCAAATAAATTTAGCGGTTGCATGAATGAATGACATTGGAATTGGAGCTGATTAGAAATACTGATCAAAATTTGCTTTTAATTCTAAAAGATGTTTTACTTAAAGCTAAAGTGCAAAAAAAAAAAAAGAAAAAGCTTGCTGAGGAAAAACATTAAAAGACATTCCTTTAGATGCCTTCTGAAGTCCAGATTTTGAGGTGGTTTTGTGTATTTTCTCATGATCACCTTTTTGAGGTTCTGTATTATTACAATGAAAGTACTGTTGTACAATTATGGCAGTTGCAGTAATGCATTATAGAATGTGATGTAACAAGTGAAATATTCTAAATTTCATTTTCTTGGAAATGTAGAAGTAATTAATGTGCTCCAATCAATACTAGATTTCTATTATTGTAAAAATAAAATTTCTGAATGAATTCTTTAACACTGAGTGAAACCACCTAGTTAGTAGCTTAGATTGGTGAGTTTGAAACCGCTACTGATATGAAGCAACAATACTTATATAGTCAGTTATTGTTGCTGAACTAGTTGATGAGCAGTAGTTATTTGGCGATTTTAGATCATTTGTCCTACGATTACCAGTAGGGAATGATAAGAGGACATGATACCAGTTCTTTCCAACTGTGGTTATGAACTTTCTCATTTAAATAAAATGAGACTGTAATGTTGCGTTCAGTCAGTGGTTTGTCTGATTTGGAGCAAAGCTCCGAAGCCCCCGCACAGCATCTTAGCGATGCTCTCATCCCCTAATCAGTGTTTCATCAGTCTTGCTTGCTAGTTATTTGTTTTCAGTCATAAACAATTATCACACCTAGTGGGAAAAGGGAGAATAAGCAGGAGCGCTGTGGGCTTAGTGTAGTTTTCTAAGATACTGAAGTGTGCTCTAATGAAACTAGAACATCTTCATCAGAAAAGACCTCCTATGTTAATTCCAGTCCCAGCTTAAAAGAGGAAGAAGGAGAAACTGAAGGAAGATTCCTCTGACTCTTATTCCTCTCATGCTGATTAAAAGTGAGAACTCTAATCAGGGATTCATGTTTCAGGGTCTGCAAACAGTGATGCTTTCCCTACTCCTATGTTGGTTTTGTGGGTTTTAGACTGTGGAGTGGGATTATCCTCTGACAAATGATACGGGTAAAGGTGGACATGCAAACTCAGGTACTTAGTGGCATCATATTTCAATTGGTTTTGCGTGACTCCATCAGTGAAAGCACATTTAGGGAATTTATTGTCAACTTGAGATGCTTCTCAAGTTAAATGGCTTCCAAACATTGTGTTCAGAAATCTAAAATACCTCTAAGGAGTGAAAGTCTCCGGATTTACTTAGAGTGATATTTGCGTCAAAAATCTATGGCATAGGTCTAAACTGGTCCAAAGTCTGGTATTTGAAGATGTTAATAGGAAGACATATTAGAACATGTACCAGAACATGTAGCTTCCTGCAGAAGCTAGCTCCAGTTTTGCATCTGTTGAAGCAAATATTTAAAGTATCCTTTTCAGGAGTGGACCATCAGGTGTTCTAGGCTAATGGTTCTTCCTTGTCTGGAAGCCTAATTCCTGCTTGTCTCAACATTTCTTTTGTAATTAATGTGGGTTTTTTATTGGACTGTCTTGATATTGGCAATATAATTTATCTAAACCAGAAAGGATTGGTTAATATGTTAAGACGCATAAAAGTATAACATATAAAGCAGCTGAGATTCCTGGAACACAAGCAGAACTGCTATGAGCAGTAGGGTTTGTTGACTTGATTTTTTGGGGTTGAATCTATGTTTGTTTGGTTTGTAATTGGTTGGTTGGTTGGTGGTTTTTTGTTTGTTTTTGGTTTGTGGTTTTTTTTCTTTTTAATGAGAGTAGTAGAGCATATTAAGAGTCTGTGTGTCAGTGAACAGGCCTTTACAAATCGATGCTATGTACACGGAGTATGGCAATGTCTACCATGATGTAAGAACACTACCTCGAGAAATTCATTGCTTCAGAGGA
This sequence comes from Pipra filicauda, assembly GCF_003945595.2. Classification (NCBI taxonomy): domain Eukaryota; kingdom Metazoa; phylum Chordata; class Aves; order Passeriformes; family Pipridae; genus Pipra; species Pipra filicauda. The sequence continues at coordinate 260,255 of NW_024104284.1, forward strand.
GGAGGCATTATTTTCCTGATGCATCAGAATTACCTGGTGGCCTGCAAGAACACAAGTCAGAATTCATTATCTGAATTTTTGTTCTTACATGAAAACATCTAGTGCTTTTCTTAGTGTTAGACAGAACAGACAAAATGAGTTGTCATAGACTTTTCCAGATTTGCACCTTATGCATCTTGAAGTACTCCTGGGAAATTACTACATTTTATAAAGGAGGAAGGAGACAAAAGTGACTGGATCATAGAAGAAAATGTAACACATGACCTAATTATGTGAGCCTTCTATACAACGAAACTTTCATTGTATTTTATAGGAGTTTTGCATAAGAAAAGCTGTATCCTTAAAGTGAATGGTGTGTGAGTCTTGTAAATGTTTGTAAGATTTTTCCACAGCCTGTCATCCCAAGACATTAAGCAATCTTACATTGTTTCTAGAATACTTGGTGCTAGTGCCCCTTTCCCTCCCCCTCTCCCTTCCTTCCTGGATAGAAAGGAAGTAAATAATTGTGAACAACATTCTATTTTAAAAACATTACCTTGTTACTGAGCTATATTCTTGTTTAGTTGAAATAAAATTTTTAATGACACTTGTCTATAAAAAAATCACAAAGAATTCAGCTTAGTGCAGCATTATTATTGATATAGAAAACATCTGTTTCTGTGCTACGCTATATTATACTTGTGATCTTTATCTCACTTTAAAGTATTTTTGTCTATTGTTGTTATGGCAATGCATGAAGATTGCAGCTGTGTGAATTTATTTTGGAGAATTGCTGATTTGAGAAAAATGTAAGTTTTTTTCATTTGGTTTGTAGGTAGGGTTTTTTTAACCATAGAAACTGCTATAGGACCAAAGCTGAGTCTTCACATTCCCTATTCATTTAGAGAATAGCAGAGAATAAACATTAAATCAAAGAAATACAGTGCACAGTCATGCATTAAAATAACAAACTTTTATTAGCACAAGTGAGATTGTTTCATTTATGTGAACTTCCAGCCTATTTCTGTACGAAGATAGGTAATAATTTTCTAAGGATTTGAGAAGTTTCACAGTATTCTTGTCTTTCATGACATAAGCAGTCATCAGCTTGGCTTTTCTTTCTCTCTTTTCTCAGTGAATTACCTCATTGCTGCTCAATAAAATCACTGAACCACTCAGCTGTATCCTCACTAGTTGGTCTAGCAGAGAATACAAAGAAAGAGAAAAGATTCAGTGTCCAGAACCTGTAACTGAATTGACTTTTCAAAGAAACCCTTTTTTTTGCTAAGACTGGTTCTTTTCGATGTTACATGGAAACATCTGAACCTTTGGAAACCTTTTTTTTTTAATTCTTAGAATGCATTATTGCACTCGTTGCTTGTATTTATTTTAATAACATTCTTATTTATGTTCAAATATTGTTCTACAAAGCACACATGAACTATTAAACAACACATACACACAGAGTTTAGTACTAAAGTTACTGTATGGTTTATTGTTTTTTTGTTATTAATTTTTGGGTTTGTTTTGGTTTTTTTTAATTAAGGGCCATTTAATTAATGTGGTCAATCAGGAAGATTACCAGATGGCATATAAACTTGCTTACCATTGAAAAATCCCCATCCAAATTTGTGGGTATTGCAAACCAGGCAGCTTCTCAAAGCCCAGTCGCTTTAGTGAGAAGAAAGTGGAATATCTGCACTCTAAATTTGAGGCATTGAGAAGAAACTGAAATCATTCAATACTGATGTGGATGTGCAGTAATCCAAGTTAAATCAAATGCTGCAGTTATTCTTTGGATTTGGTAGATGAGGTTATACCTCTCTGTCTAGTTGTAATACTAGCAGCTTTTTGCCGATTTGACAAATTCCATCCAATGCTGAATTAGATCAATGAAAATTCCTTGAGAAAAATTATCAATTGTATATGATGTACCTTTTTGATATTTTAAATCTGCATTTTTGTATGCAAATACTGCTATTTGTCTAACAGCATGTGACAATAAATCAATACTGCGTACTATTCTGCTTACTTGCCTGTTAGCTACAACTGTAGGCAACTCTTGAATCCACGTTTCTTGCACAAAGTTTCTTGACAGAAAAATGCTGGTAGTTGACTAAAAATGAAAAAAGGTATGGTTCTGATATACAAATTCAAATGTAAAAGGAATGATGGAGGGCAGCCTATATCCTTGCTCTGTTGAAACAGTCGTCAGAAAGCCAAAAGTTAATCAAGCAGAGAACAGTTGAAAACCTCATTTAAAGAAATCACATCTGTTTAGGGAGAGAAAAACCTGAGGCATATGCTTCAGTTTCTTTTAAACTGTAATCCATACAGTGGTTTACATCTGTTAAGAAATATGGAACTTTTCACACCTGTTTAAAGCACAATTAAACTGTATTTATTTTAATACATAATGTGTTCCAAATATGTAATACCTTTTCTGAAATGACTCATAGATGATTGATTTTGTAGCTCTTTATCATATAACCTTCCAGGTCCTTTGAATTAGTTTGTGTATTAACCATATATGAAATTTAAAGGAAAAGCTGTTGAAACAGTGCAAAATGATGCCAGGAACTTCATTGCAGTGGTCAATTTATATCAAGACAACAAATTACCTAGAGGAGGGAGAGGGGAGTGGAAAGACAGTTTTCTTAAGCAGTAAAATAAAACATTACAGAGAAGAAAATGTAGTTCAAGGACTTCAGTCACAAAACTTTCATTTACGTTTAGCCTAGCTGTTATTGAATGTTGCTTATTAAAATGGATGTCTCCCTAGAGTGTTGTTTAACATGGCAGAGTCCCGACAATCTGACCATACTGCCCTGAGTTCAAAGCACAGTGGTAAGAGTAGCTTTAGGAGCTACATAGGACAACCAAAAATATTTCAGGTAAAGATTTGGGGGATTGTATCTCATTCTTTTGTGTATGAAAAGGAGCTTGGTACTCCACTCTGTGTCTATAATGATTACTTGTATATTTTAAATTCTAATTGAATGGTGCCTCTTCTGATTTTAAATTCTCTATGACTTTTACGTATCTGATGTTGGTATTTAAAATCTGCCTTTTTGTGTTTCCTGCTTCACTCAGATCCATTAACATCAGGTTTCTTTTGTAAAATGAGATATATGAAAATACATGTGTATGCATACATTATCTGAAAGACATTTTAATTAGATGGTCACATACTGTATTACCCTAAGCCACATGCATCAGTCAGTACATGGTCATTTAATAGCAGCTAGTCAGTGTTTTGCTTGATTACCCTTCAGCTAGACCCTAATCAAGTTATAAACAACTGAAAATTGGGCTTTATGAATACATTAGAAATAGAAAACTTGCCTATTTTGTGTTAGCAAAAGAGATACAGATTATCATTTACAGTCTAACTGACCTACACTATTTCGGTGTCATCTTGGGAAAAAAATTCTCTGAGAGCCTCAGCTCTCTTCCTGCAAAATGGGAATGATTTTACAGTAGTAGAAAATCCAGTTATTATTATGAGTTGCCAATATTACAGTGATATGGAGGATTTAAGTATGAACATTTTGGTCTCTTTCAATGTGTGTCCATTTCACATTTTCTGGGTCTAGCAGAGCACTTTTATTTTAAGAATGTTTTTTCATTGCTAAGTGAATAGTTGATGAAAAAACAACAGAGGAGGAGCATACACTCAAAAAAATATTTTTGTCTTCAATATGTCCTTTGTCAAATGGAGCTATTTGACAGCATCTCTTCATGACAGATTTTTTAGAAATGAATCAGACAAATAAAGACTGAAAAACATATGCAGCACTGTTTGAAGTGAATATAATACTGAATATTTTTCAGGGAACTCCTTGTAACAGGGTGATAATATAAAAAATACTCTCAAATGTCATTTCCTATTAATATGCAAGTAATTGTGTGTATTTTCTTCCTGACTTTTTAGCAGTTCCATTTTTTAGTGATTCTACGGGTGAAGCTCCTTTATTTAAGCTACAAAATTTAATCATGTGTTCATCCCATTGTTCTGTCTTGTTGCAGAGGATCTTGATGATCTCAGAATGGAAGGAGTAACAAGTGTGATGTCTTCTGGGAACAAATTCAATCAGACTCGAAGTGCTCATACGGCTGAGCCTCAAGCAAAGGTCACATTGAATATCTGTGCGAGATGTGCCAGGTAAAAAGCAAAAAAAAAACCCAGATCATGCTAGCCAATACCTTCTTTTCCCCAGATTTTTGGCTATGTGTTGTGCTTATGGGCCAGGTGATGACCTCTCCCGTGCTAAAGAAAAAATAATTGCTTAGCTACTGACTACACTATGACCTCTGGCATTTGAATTGTGTAACTTATGTTTATGCTTGATATGTCACATCAACAATGAATCAAAGAACATAGTTAGTCTTAGGCCTTACTTCACAGCTTGAAACCATTATAAACCTTTCTGTCTCTGAATTTCATTAGTTATTTGAGCTTCTGTGGTTTTTCAGTGGATGAATCAGGGAATTTAAAGGTTCAAATCCAATTTGAAAAGCACCTGTATAAATGGAGATTTAGTTGCACAGGTGCAGTCCAGGATTTCAAATAGTTGCTTCTTAGCACTTTATAATCTCATCCTGTTTCACCTCTGAGAAATAATTTAATCAAGTTGAACCCCTTTTGGTTTTGACAGCTGGAAATAATTCTTGTATTTACAGTATGAAGGCCAAATAAACAGGTTGGTATTCCTGTAGACTAGTCAACTTGAGAATGCAACACTAACAGAAACCCCTTAAATTTCCTGGGTGAATTCTTCTATGTAGACAAAAGCTCATTTGGAGAAAGGATTTAAGCCTGTTTAAATGACAAAACTAGCCTTCTCACCCTTCTGTTAATGGTTCAGATTAGCAAGAACAATACAGAGGCATGCCAATTTTATCTGCCAGCCTTTGCCAATGGCTGCTCTATTGTGTAGTTTGAGAGGGGATTAGCTGCTTGTAAATAAAAAGCAACCTGTGGTGAAATTAAGTCAAAAGTTTGGCCATATGCCACCCTACGTTTCTACTTTTTTCCCCATTTTGCTCGTAAATTACTAGTTTTATAAAGCACTTATGCAGGCAGAGGAGCTTCAAAACATTTTCTGAGACTCTGGAAGCGTTAACTACAGGCATACTGAATCACCCATGAAATAGCATCTCTTTAGCAGGTTTGTAGAGCCTCAGGGAACTTCAGCTCACAGTACTGTCAGAGTACTGGATGGCCTTGCAATTCTAGAGAGTTTTGCTGTCAGCAGCAGCGTGGCCTTATGCTTTAAGGAAAGAGCAAACATGCTAGTCATGGGATTCTTCCCAATTCACCACAAACAAATTGCTTATGTTGTAAAACGTCTTCAAACAACTAACTACATGAAAATGTGGCACTTGTTTTTTTTTTACCTGGCATCCGTTGTCCAGGTATTAACTAGTAGAAAGATAAGGAATATAGAAATGTGAAGTTTTCTACATGGTCTTTCTGAACTTACAATAACATATGGATTACTATGAAGGTTAATTAAATTTTGAATTCCCTAAAGTAGCCGCTAACAGCAGGTGCCAAGATTCTGTATGTTCTCTCAATCCTGCACATCAGGGAGCTAACGGCTCAGATCTTGAGCCAAACCCAGCAACCTTGGCTATTGCTGTTGTCCTTTAAATGCCTGTACTGTATGACTGCCATCTAAAATATGAGCTGTGAGAGAATGATCTCATAAAATCCCTTTTACCACTTCACTTATATGAGAGAATGCAAAACAGTGCTTTATTTTGCCTATACACCTTCATTTTATTCCCTTCTATACCGTCTCATCAGGAGCAAGGGAAGTCAAAAGAGAGAAATGGGTGTTGCTGTTGTATTCACTAGTGAGGAAAGTAGCATTAATTCTTCGGGGTGGTAACCTTAGTCTATCTATTCTTTGGAGCATTCCTTCCTTCTTTCTGAGTCTTAAGACACCTTTCCTCTCTTACTTCAAGACAGAGTACAGTTAGCTCTCTCTCTGGTACCTTCACAGGGGTTTTGTCCAGAGCCTTCTTGTAGCTGAAGTAGTGGGTACAGAGAGTTGCATGAAGCAAATGGTTTCAAGGACATGAAGACAGTGTTTTTTTCCTATTTGGTTTCAAGAGCAATTAGATTTGGTTTTGAGAACAATTAGATTTTCTGTTACTCAGTGATATAGCCATTCAAAATACTGTGCTATAAAATTACAATCTAAGTATTTTAGTCATCTCTCTGGAAGTTTCTCAGTGTTGGCATTTATTTCCATTGTAGTGACAAAGCCTAGTATTTAATGACAAGTCAAAATATTACAGATATTAGTGTATTTATTTGATTTAGAAATTATATTTTTATACTTTCATATTCTGTTTTATAAACAGTCTTGTGTGCTGTACAGTGTGTATATTAGTACTATGAGATTTGGTTGTAGGCCTGTTTGAATATAATTGAAAATTAAGTCAATATAGGTTGTTATGCATATTTTTTGTTACATTTAAACAGGTGTCTTTCTTAATTTTACACATTTTCCAGTTGTACAAAGTGATTTCAAATGAATGGAGCTATTAATGGCAGTGGGTGTTCTGTAGATAATAGGGTTTGTCAAATCAGATTACCAGATTAGATTTGCTGAAGGTATTTTAGCTGTCTTTGGGAGAAATATGACTTTTTACCTGAAATCTAATTGGCAAAGTTCCAAATGTTGGAATATGTGCTTCTTGGCTCAGACAAAAAGTTTAATTTTACAGTTGCATTTGCATAATCTGTTTCTTTCACCTTGCTGTATTTTTTTAAATACTTTGCTCTGATTAGTCTTCAGTCAATTTACCTCCTATGACACCTTCATCAGAAGTTTCCTCGCTTCTTTGGGTATGTTGGAGCTTTTCTGAGAGAGATTTATTTAAGCAATTGAAGGAGTTCTTCAGTACTAACTTTAATTAATTTGGCTTAATATTTTGTATCTCACTTCGAAAGGACAAAGGTCTTATTGAAGTTTCACGCTACTTCTTCATTAAAATAGTGTGTAAGTTTTAGACTCTTCTGCTACTAGGATTACATTTTCTTGCCATAGATCATTAGAACTTCTTAATTATTTGAAATTAGAGTGAACAGGTCTATGACTATGTATAGGCTGCCTTAGCCTGAGAGGAGTGCTGGTTTCATTCTGAAACCACCTGCAGTATGGTACATTGCAGCTATATGTGTCATATTTTTTGTGGCTTCTATAGCTTCCTACAGTGAGAGCACAGTGAGTTGTGAGAAGAATGCACTGAACCAACTGTTTACCCCATGCTGAGATATTTTTGGTCAGATTTCATTTAGCTCCAGTTTAGCTTCTTCTCTTTGTACCACTCAAATATGTGAGAAAATCAGGACTCAGATTCTAGAATATAATAATAGGAGGACAATACTAGCAGCTTCTGGTTCCCTGTTTCTCTATCAAAACAACCTTATTCCTTTGCTCGTAACTGGCATTTAGTTCAAGCTGGTACTAAATGTCCCGTGTAGCTGGTTTTCTCTGGCTGTCACTAGGCTGTTAGTCTGCACAGTAATAGTTCTTCCCTTGGAATTCCCATATTCTATTTCTGAAGCAGTGTTTAACACAGTATCAGAGGGTCATCTTAAAAAAAAAGAATGCCAAATGGAAGTGACTATAATTAGAGATAAAAATCTACTTTGTTACAACGCAAATTAAATCCAGTTTATATTGTGGGGGAAACCTGCAATGGTGTTGAGGCACTGCATTTGGGAAAACATTCTCTCTCGCCTTAAGTCTCTTAGACTTGTTCACAAATTATAAGAAATGAGACTGGAGATAATTAGAACTAAAATAAACCCCCCAAACTTGTAATTATTTTTTTTTTTTTTAGAAACTGGTATATAACCTTCAGCGCTGATAATTTCACCAATCATCTTCAAATAATAAATAGATAGATAGTTGTGACTGATCAAGTCAGTAATTTTAAAAAAAGGTGTAGTTCTCCATCCAGACATCTAGGAGATAAAGATAGAGGATTCTTTCAAGCTATCACACCAAATTGGTTTTTACAGCTTGTGATTTAAAAAACTAAAAAAAATCCCCCCCAAAACAACCAACCAAAAAAAAAATCCAACCCCACAAAAAAACCCAAACCAAACCAAACAAAAAACCTAAACAACAAACAGAGAGAAGGAGGAATAAAAGGAGGGGTTAATTCTGCTGGAGTATAAATTGGTTTGTAGTCTGGCATATAGCTCTAAGAAACAGAGAGCTTACTGTTTTCTGTATAGATGTTTCACACACGATGAGCGAAATGCAGATGGATAACAGCTTTAAGAGGTTTTTCAAATGGGGAAGTAGCTACAGAACAATGTTATTCCCATAGCTGTTCTTGGACTACAGGGCAAGTTAAGCAGCATATTAAGTCATCTAAATAAAGGGGTGACATCATTCACAAGGTGGAACAAAGCAAGGTTTACAGATACAGAAAAAAGACTACTAAAGAAACTCCCTGGAAAGTTTGTGTCTTTCTGTTTAGTTGGAAAATTAGCCAAGACACTTTTAGTACAACTGATCTGGATTTAGATTATTTGAGGAAAATTATTATAATTATAATTCCTTCATCAAAGAGCACAACTGGTTTGACTGATTTACAGAGTAGACTGACTCATTATAACATGTTTTTGTGAATCCCTTCTCACATACAGGCAAAACAAATTAATTTCAGGTTTGGCTGATGAATCAGAAGACACAGTCACAGATTAGCAAAACTCATAGAGATTTAAATGACAATTTGTAAAAGCAAAATGACACTTCCATATTTTCTCATATGTATTTTGACTTGCACTTGAGTGATTTGTAAGAATTTAATTGACCACAAGGTAAAAGATAATATTAATGTACTATTGAATGAATTATAGAGGTTTTTCTTTTCTTCTTTTTTTTTAAGGACCACCCATTAGCCTTGTATGCCCACTGCCATGCTCAAAAGTTAAATCTTGTTCTTGTGGAGTCTTGCCAATGCATTCCTGAAAGTAAGAAGCTTTTTGTTTTTAATAGCGCAAGGGCTGCATTCATTCTTTTTAACATCAATAGAATACAAAAAAGGGGTTGCATGTGATTAAAAAAGAAATGGGATTATAGAAAACATACTGTGCCACAAGCTTGAAGGCTTCTGAACAAGAATGTTGGGAAGGAGCGCTAGTCGCATACAAATGTAGGTTTGAGATGCAATGTTTTAGTTAATAATGTAAGATTAGCTAGAGCAAAAGCACAATGAAGTAAGGAACTAGAGGAATCAAATATATAGGTATAAACAAACAGAATGCACCTGTACATTAAAAAGTAAAAGTGGTTTTTCTTCCTGTCACCTCTGGGATGTGGAGTACAGTTCAAGTGTAGCAACTGGTATGCTTGAACTGTTGCTGTAGAATAAATGAGATGCTCTGTGCATGCTACCATTACAGATGTTTTTGGAAAACTTAGTCTGGAAAAAGTACTCAAAAATTCTCATGTCAGTTTGCCTCGCTCATGAAATCTTCATTGTTACCCTGCTCATCATCTATGACTCTGACTCCTTTAAGGTATCTTGTCCTCCAAACAGTCTTCAAGTTAGCTTATTTATTTAACTAGACCAGTTAACTTTTCTTTTACCATCTGGATTTTTGTAATATTTTAGTAAGTTTAGTTTACTACGATGTAGTCTCCACTACGTCCATGCATAGTTGGGACTTAATCATATAAACTACGTGGTGCTATGTGAAATTTAAGAATAACATGTTGGTTTTGTGAAATACATCACTGGACTTCAAGCAGATCTTCATGACATAGAGCCATGGCAACCATGAATGTGTACAGGAGGAGACAAAAGAATTGAAGGATCCAGTTATAATTTGTCATAAATTTCAGAATAATGGTGGAAAGAATAGAACTGTTGTCTGAATTGGCCATCACATGTCTCTAGAAAAGAACAGGAATTAATTGATTGATTGGAGAATTCTCCAGTGTTAACCTAGTTTCAACCATTTTGTAGTACTAGAGTTTGTATGGAGGTGCTTTATCTGCGTATCACAAAGCTCTAACAATACTAATGAGACTTGAGGTCATAAAGAAGCATTTGGTGAAAAATATCATAACGAGCTATGCAGAAAATAGTCTGAACCTTGACAAGTGAATCTAGTTTAACTATCAAAAGCAGAAAAGGTGATGTCTGTAAATAGAGAAAAAAGTGCAATTAACAAGCCACTTTACTCTATGAACTATCCACGGACAACACTCCTGAAACTTCAGGCAAAAAAGAAAAAAATTAATGAAATTTATTACTCCTATGAGGAAGATCATAAATACTGACTAAAAACTACATTTAAAAAGGAGATAAAGATCATGGGCTCCTGGAATACTTCTTCAAGTAAAGGAAGGAAGCCTACTGAGCTTCCTCATCTTCCACTGTGCACTAGATCCTTATTGTTTATAACTGGTTTGCTCTCATTGTCATTGTGTTCCCTGAACAGAGACCATTGGGATGGCTGACTTGTCTCTTGAAATGAAATGGAATCTCCTATCTTGTCCAGGCATATAATCCCAAAATAACTCCAGAACTGGGGATGGGAAGGTGTCAGGGAGTGGGTACTGTGCCATGCAACATTGGGATAGAGTCTGATCAGGTAGGGTGAAAAAGAGGGGCAATGTCTGGCATTCCTCTATGGGTGCCCTAGATCTTGGAAGAAGGAAGGATGTATAGAGTTTGCTGCTGGTGCGGTTTTTGGCAGGTGGTCTAGGTTTATGTTCCACCAGATTAGACCACGCCATCATGGTAGATACTTTTGGTCTGTTTTCAGAAGGCTGCTGCTGTTCAAGTCTGAGTGTAAAGTCTTCTTTCCCAGACTGAGCCATTTTGGTGTGAGTCACCTTAAAGGGAGTAGTGTCTTGAAAATCCATGCAGAACTTAATGACATTGAAACTCCATGAACTGTTTTCCCCTTATCCTGACCATGTGTAACAGTGTACACTGTCTGAGTAAGATGATAAAAGGCATTGAAATCTAACAGGAAAATTTCTGCATTTGCAAATATTCCTTACATGAATTGTCAAAATTGCTCATTGATAGCATCTGCAGATGCCAATTTAAAGGTGTTTCAGATATGTTTGCACATACTGTAATCATCGCTTTAACTGCAGTTTTTAGAAGTGGTGGAATTAGATAGAAGAGAACCTGCTCACTGTGAATATAAAACAACTACCTGTTCTCCTTTATAGACTTTAATTCCCTTCCTAATTTAATGTTTTGTGGGGAGTAACCTACAAATGGTGGATCTTGGAATGCATATGACTAGGAATTGGGACTTGAGAAGAATAAATTGTAATTTCAAAATCATGATATAACATGATATGTTTATTTGGAAAACCTAGCATTACGTTTCCTCTTTAGACCTGACCCTTGGTTTTGATTCCTATTTCTCCTCGCTTTCTTTGCTACTCCCCAAAGGTCTTGTAAATGAATGCATAGTGAGTATTCTGTCAGAGCACCCCATTTTTCCTGATAGCTTTATTTTGCATGCTGAGTTTTAGGTAAAATTATCCTTTTTGTGCATTTAAATGGGTTTTGATTTATCTGGAGTGCAGCCTTTTACGCAGAAATGTAACAAAGAACCCCTTAGCATTTGTATTTTTCTTATTTGTGGGTTTAATAAAAGTTTTAATCTTCCTCCACATGTAAATACCTTTGAAATATGTAAGCTTTTAAAAGAAACAGCTAATTTTTGTCTAGTCATGCAGCGGAAGGGTGGGAGATGATGTTGTGTCAATTTATATTTCTGCTTTATCAATAATATAGAGATGCATGAGAAGGAATAACCTCTCAAGTCCTCCATACAATCCCTGGTTTGGCCCTGTACACTATTTTATAATATTGGGGAATGGATATAGGTATATGTGTGATTTGGTACATGTATTTGCATAAAGAATAGTCTTTGTATGTCTGCCCAGTCATGGTAAGGCCAGCTTAGTGACTCAGTTTCTGGCAGAAACTTCTGGTTTGTTAATTTTCCTGAAATCTGGGAACAAATTACTTAAAAGTACCAGGGGAAAAAAGTGTTTCCAAAGTGAAGTGGTCAGTACAGAATTTATGTTGGGGGAAAAATTCTGTGATTGAGGTTCATGTACAGACTCTGAGGAAGTTTATATCTTCAAATCTCGCCAAACATTTGGAATATATACTTATATATTTTTTTCTTTCCTCTTATGCATTTCATATTACATTTCTGCCTGTGTACTATTTCTAAGTGACTATTTTTACAGAGGAGAAAATACTAAGTATTCCAGATGACTTGTCTCACTATTTTACATTCTTTTTTCTTTTTTCCTTTTTTTTTTTTTTTTGACCTTAGTTTTACTGGACCTCTTGTTGCAAAGAGCTGAAGTTTCCTCATGGTTGTTTGCTAGCTTCACAGACTCTGTCCTAAACCAAGTGTTTTATTTGCATATTTTTTCCCTTTGGAGTGGCAAACAAGTAAATTAGACTCCATATGGTAGTGCTTTATAACTTTTAAAAATCTCCTTTCACTTTGTAAAATTGTGAAGAAAACCCATATTTTTCCTTGGGATACTTAGAACTACTTATAAGGTGGAAAACCAAGAAGAATTACAGGAAAGGAAAAAGCTGTGGAAAAAAAAACCCACAGAAATTTTCATTTTATTTTTTCAATTAGTTGAATTTGTACAGTGATTAATTTGCCACATTTGGTGCATAAATAACCACAATAATGTCTTAATATTCTTAATTGTGTGTTAAATACAGCTAAAATAAACCACTTTATCTTTCCTTTCCTGGAGTGGTGTACCACTTTGGTATCTTGTTCTTTTAAAGAGAGGGAAACACTGAAGAAGAAAATAATTAAGGAAATGTTTTTACTGGTCCTAGTGGTTATCAGAGATCATAAAACCATTTTTAAGATTTGATAGGCTGACTTGATGAGTTGTCAGAGTAATGCACTGGCTTGCCTTTACTTTCGGTGACTCGTGTTTCATTAGAACATCTCACTGTATGCAAAACAGAGAATATCTGTGTGATTTCAAATTATTTTTTGAGTTCATGGATCTAAGTTTGACCTCTGAAATGCACAACATGTTATCATTTTTAGTCGCAAACTGCAATTAGTTTTATGGCAAACGCACAATGAATATGTGTTTTGGAAGATTGGCCAAGGTCTTTTTATTTCCAAAATTTTTACTGTGTCTTGGGAGGGGAACAGTTTAAGACACAAGATCTTTATGAAATGCTTAGACAGGAATCCCAACAAGATCAGACTTCTTTCCTCCCTCTTTTTTACCTGAATTTCCCACTTGGTAAACCCCCCAGCAGTAATTTCCGACCTATCAGAAGTTCCACAAAATGCTGTAATAATAAAAATATCATCCATTATCAAAAATTATGTAAGCTGTGAAGAAACCAGTATTTTCAGATGAAGCATTTCTCTCTGAGTGTGATTTAACAGGTATTTTATTTCCTTAAGGACTGCATGAGTGGAGTAGACTTCTTGCTTTTGACGTAACTGTCAATCACCATAAGAGAAATGGAAGACTTCCATTTGTTTGGAGAAAGATAAGCGTTGACATGTTAGTGAAAACAGACTTAGAATTGAAACATATGCACTAGGTACATAGCATTTACAAGTGAATTGCATCTTATTCATACATCCTAACGTATTGTTCTCATGATAGGTCTGTTTTTGGAAACATGGCACTTAGTGCGCCGAGTTAATCTGGAGATAGTCCTACTCTACTGCCAGGGAATTAGTAGCTAGTTTTGATTGGAGGAAGAATGCAGTATAAGATGCTGAATGCAGTATAAGATGCTGTGAATTAATGACGTGTTACTAGAACATCTTTTGTAAGAAGTATTGGTCAACAGTACCTAATTTTTTTCATTTCATGCTGGTTATAAAAAGAGAGAACTGGTTTGAGGAGGTTGGTAAACTTGTGAACAGTTAAAAATGCTGTGGAGAAATCTTAAGAATAGTAGATGTAAAGGATTTTTTAGGTCTTTTGAATGTACCAGTCTTGATTTGTAAAAATGAAAGCACCAGGAGCATGTTTGAAAACAAAATTAGTATTATTTTGCTGGTCCTGAAGATTGTTCTACTGTCTCTCCATTTAATGGAGGATAACATCTACTTCATTCTGTCCTTCATTTGTAGATCTTGTCAAGACATCTCTTTCTCTACAAGACCCTTTTAACCTCCTCAATAACTTAAAAAGAGAAGTGCTTTATCAAGCCTTTCTCCCTTCTTTTCCCTTGCTCTCTTTGATGTGTGCTTTGCAAGCTAATTCTTTATTGCAGTGTTTGTAGAATCTTTCTGTTTGGGGCAACACGGTTATGTATATTAGCCACAGCAGTTGCTTCTGGATAAAAAAGATATAGGGAAGAAGCCAGGAGATCATGAGCTTGGGGAAGCTTGTTGCTCATAATTTGAGGCTCTGGATAGCAGTTTAATATAGCTCTTAAAGACACAAATGCACACTCACACGCAAAATTCTTTCACAACTCCTGCAAAAAATGGTTCAGGAGAAGGAGAGGAGAAGAAAGAGTGTTAAGTCTGAAAAGACTGACAAAGACTGTAATTTTTCTCCTGTGAGATAATGGTTTGAAGTGAGCAGTAGATAAAAGATTGCCATAAGAATGGCTTAATTCCTCACCTTGTAAAAGGATTAGATAATTCAGTCTCTTTATGGATTCCTTACTCGGGGAAATATATTTCCACTTTTGGTTCTCCTCAGAAATAGTTACAGATTGTACTTATTTAAATGCACAAAGACCTGCATTCAGACATTTTGAAAAAGCAAACAACACACAGAAGTTCATTTTACATGCTGTGTTCATGTGTAAGTTTTACTCAGCAAGTGGATATTCTAGTATTACCAGATGAAAACATTGGGGCCGTGCATTACCTATGGATGACATGGAAACTCTCCAGAAAAATCTTCAAAAGTGTCTGGAAAATAATGCTTTTAATTTGCAGAAAAAGAATGAACTTCAACCAAAATCCATTTTTTACTACTGTTTTTATGAATTTTCAAATAATTTGCTGTATTCTAGTGTGTAAGCACTGAGAAATAGTGTCCTTAAGTGAATACAAAAGCAAGAAACTGGCTGCAATTTGAATGGCATCAGTGAAAATGAAGTTATTTTAGATTAAGTGTATCTTAAATCAGGGTGAAACTCAAAGAATACAAATGCTGTATATCTCATATAAATAGAATTGATGGTAGGAACAACATACTCCTGTCTGATAGCTTTACATCTTTTCTTTGAAGTGGATTAAAAGGAATTATAAATCTCTATTGGGAGGCATGCTAATTATGTAATTAAGCTTATATTCCTACCTTTTATTCAAAAATTGTCTTAAATATTTGTATTTATTCATGAAGTCTTATAGTTTAATTTTGGAAATGTCTGCCTTACTAGATAATGTTCTGCAGGATAATTCAATTGTTCTCATGCTTTGTTTCTCTTCAATGCAGATGCTTGTATGTCTGTGGTGAAAACAGAAGCTATGACAGTGATTTCTTAATATAACAAGGCAACAATGCAGAGATTTCCCATTATTGCTTCAGACTTGAGAGGTGGCAGCCACTCTTATTGCTCACCAAATACATAATCCTCTGTTAGAGGATCCCCTTCCCATACATCTAAGACATTTTTCTTTTATAGTTCTAAAAATAGTTCTATGATCAAAAAATCATATATACTTATTTTAAAATCTAGTCATCATGAGGAAGGTAGAGTGTGTAGCTAAAGCTGATGAAGAGTTTTACCAGATAAAGAGCACTTTTGCTTGTATATTGTTCAATAATATTTATTTAATATAATTTTACCATTATATTGACATCCTTTTGTCTCTCTACCTGTGAATACACTAAGAATTTTGCTGGCACAGTTTTAATATTTTTATATTTGTAAAAGACATTAGTAAAACAAATGGAATAGGTCAGAAATTCCTGGCTTTATATTTGAGTGCTGAAAAAGCTTTGGATTTTACACCAGTATAAAAGTTCAGAACTTGTGGAGACAGTCGGTCAAGGTACATGAGATCAGAATTTGGATCAGTATGTTTGGGAACAATGAATTAAGTAAACTCACCATATTATAGGCAAGTCAGAACAAATGATTATGAAGTACTCTTACTGGTGTTGAGGTTGCTAGGGAAAGGTGCAAGAAAACATTCAATGTAACCTAAAAGCATGTGGGCCCTTTCAGAACTTTTGTTTTCTGATCTCTGTTGCTATAACTTCCCTGGAGTTATGTATTTGTCATAGTGAAATTATAATTCAGTATTACAGTGCTGTCAGATAGAGATGTTAGATGTAGATGTAATGTTTTAAATTACAGAAAGGAAGCAGATGATTTGAAAGGAGAAAAAAAAAAGGAAAGTTCTATAAGTCAAATTTATTCTTCTCCTCATCTCTCAATGAAATTCTCTTTGGCTGCCAAAGAAACATCATCATGTTATGTGTATAATAAGTTTCTTTTGTTAATAAGTTCATGATGTTCCTTAAATCTTACAAAATATATATTACAGGTTTTGATCCAAATTAATAACTACTTCATAAAGAAACTAACTATAAATCACTGAAGTACTTGTTAGGATTTTTTCAAAAGCATAGTTAGCTTACTTTGAAATAATTTAAGCAAAACAAGTGATTCAACAAATCAAAATTTCCTTATTTAAGAGTCTAGTACAAACATAACACTGCTTCTGTTTTTCAGAGGACTTTTCTTGTTGTAGCCTTAAAAATGTATGTCGATCTTGCCTGATCATGAAAACAACTTCTGTTTTTGCTGAAAGATATAAGGATTCTTTACCAAACTTTCCCCTACTTCTCACCATACTTGGCTAAAAGAAGTCAACTGAGTCTTCAGCAATGCAGATCAGGAATTTTCCAATTAAATGCATGTTCTTCAGGAATAATGTTTCACAGAAACCAAAATGTTTTCAAGTGTTTATTGAGATTCAACAAGATTTAGCTGACACAGGGCAGAGCGGAGAGAATGGCTGGAGCTGCAGTGCTCAGACAGGTGATATCTCCCTTCCTTCTAGGAGAGTGCCCTTTACTGTCTTGGAGCCCCAGTGGAATTTTTCTTTGTTACTGAAAAGTCAGCAGAAGCATTTTTATTGTCTTGAAATTGGGGGTTTTCAGGGTTTCTTCTTAAGTGGAATATCAAAGTTTCTATTTTTCACCTCTGGGGAATATCAGAATTTGAGCACATTTAGCCAGCTTTAGTTTGCTATTTCTAAAAATAAAAAGAAGTGCTTAGTCACGTACTGGAATTTGAAGGCCAGCCAAGTGCACAGTAATTATATAACTCTTGCCCGCAGTTGTTTATTTGGACTTAAAGGAGATTTTGTCTAAAAATGATAACCCTTCTGCTGGCTCGTTTTTGGAAGGAATAGAATAGAATTTTGGTTATTTAAGTGACATATTTCTGGAAAACTGAGTCAGAATAGCATTAACCTGAATATAATCTAAATTCCTCTGTCTGTAAGTGACAATCACTCTCTTCTGAATTTGATATGACAAAGAAATTTCCTTAAGTACAACCTCTACTATACAGTAGCAGAAGACAATAATACACATACTTTAGAAGTCCATTTTGCTCAAGAGTAAATATTTCTACAAATTTCAAATCTGAAAATGCATGCCAACTTTAAATTGTGGAGAAAAAGCACACAATTCTCATTCAGCTTTCTAACCCATTCCCTGTTATTTTTCCCCCAAGATATAGTTTAATTCCAGTGTCATATTGTCTAGGAATTCCACAGCTGTATGAGGGCTACTGCATTGTTTTAAGAATGGTACAAGTGGAGAAATCACACCTACTCGTGCTTTCCTCTCTCCTTCCATCCCCACTATCCCCACACTTCATTAGGTACCCATTATAATTAGTTTGTTTAGGATGCTATTCGATGGATTTTGGATTCATGTAAGGAATTGTTTTGTATGATCATCTTACCTCTTTCTTTTTAGTTTCTAAGTGGAGTCATCAATTTGTCAACTTTCTAAAGCAGCAATTACCATAATATCAAGAAGCTGTCCTTTTAATAGCTCATTGGATATTGATAGGTATCAGAGAGCTTTGAAAAGAAGACCACTAGTTCTGTCACACAAAAAGAATGGGGAAGTACAAAGACATGCCGTGTAGCTGATTACAGTATAGAAGAGCAGTGAATTCAACTGGATTGTGGATATTGATTGTCAACATTTATTTTCTTTTCAAATAGGTCAAGCATTTTTTCATCTGGCAAAATAGGTGACTCCTATTGAAATATCAAATTGCAA
Source organism: Pipra filicauda (assembly GCF_003945595.2). Taxonomy (NCBI): domain Eukaryota; kingdom Metazoa; phylum Chordata; class Aves; order Passeriformes; family Pipridae; genus Pipra; species Pipra filicauda. The sequence continues at coordinate 278,542 of NW_024104284.1, forward strand.
TATACTCACCTTGATGTCCAACAGCCTGTGTTTTAAGAAACATAAACAGCCTAAATGATTGAATTCAGCAATGTGCTTAACATGAAAAAAAATCTTATCATTTGAATCTTGAGTCTATTTTTTCTATTTGCTGTTGTCTTGCCCTTGTGAGACAGTATAGGATTTTATTATGCTGTGACTCATTCAAGGAATGTAGAAGTAGTATTGTCCTCTTTTTGCATATTCTTATGGAAACATGGATGAAGCAGCAGAGTGCCTCCTCAGCAGGTTTGCTGATGACACAAAGCTGGGAGGAATGGCCGATAGCCGAGAGGGATGTGCAGCCCTTCAGAAGGACCTTGACAGGGTGGAGAGGTGGGCAGAGAGGAACCGTCTGAAATTCAACAAAGGAAGGAATAACCCCATGCAGCTCTACAGGTTGGTGGCTGACCTGCTGTAAAGCAGCTTTGCAGAGAAGGACCTGGGGCTCCTGGTGGACAACAAGCTGTCCATGAGCCAACAGTGTGCCCCTGTGGCCAAGAAGGCCAATGATACTCTGGGGTGTATTAGGAAGAGCATTGGCAGCAGGTCAAGGGAAGTGATCCTGCTCCTCTACTCAGCCCTGGTGAAGCGACGTCTGGATTGCTGTGTTCAGTTCTGGGCTCCTCGGTACTAGAGAGTCTTGGAGCTCCTAGAGCAGGTCCAGTGGAGGGCTACAAAGATGATTAAGGGACTGGAACATCTCTCTTATGAGGAAAGGCTGAGGGAACTGAGCCTGTTCAGTCTCAAGAAGAGATGACTGAGAGGTGAATCTCATCAATGTAATACAAGTGTCTGAAGGGATGGTGTCAGGAGGATGGAACCGGGGCTCTTCCTGGTGATGCCAAGCAATAGCACAAGAGGTGATAGGCAGAAACTGTGGCACAGGAAGTTCCACCTGAATATGAAGAACTTTTTTACTGTGCACTCGAACAGTTTGCCCAGAGAGGTTTTGGACTCTCCCGCACTGGAGATATTCAAGAACCATTTAGGCACAATTCTGTGCAATGTGCTTTGGGATGACCCTGCTTGAGCAGAGAGGTTGGGGTCCCTTCCTACTTGACGCATTCTGTGAATCTGTGAATCATATTCTAAATCATACTGGGGGTGTGACTGTGATTCACACACCCACAAGCTTGTTTGTAATGATAGACCTGGTATAATGCTGCCACACCAATCCTGTAGAGTTTATTTAGAATGTCTTTGGTCCTGAAGTCCTTCACAGTTTTCTTGGAACAAGTCCTATAGAATGCTTTTTGCAGTCAAAGAAAATTGAAATGTTTACCTGGAGGCTGTTTGCCTTTGTAGCTCTTAAACCTCCAACATGCAGCTGGTTAATGTAACTGAAACAATGGCCTCTGAGCAGGAGATCACACTAGAAACAGAATGTGTATGGAAAAAAATGTTGGCTACCAGGTATCAAGTTTTGACTCCCATTAAAACAGTCAGTAGCTGAAATATGTTTTGGTTAATAGCTGAAGTAGTTCATGAAGTGTTAGTAAGATAGTAGTTTTTAGGTAACTCTTCTAGACCTATGCTTCTTTCTAATCTATGCTTCTCTCTCCTTAAGATTTTTTAAGTGCTTTTGTTTTACTGTGGCGGTATCTTATGAATAATATTACTATTGAAGAAGAAATTGGAATCATCCAAGTAACAGAATTCTTTTGGCAAGAAATAGCGTTTGTGACTTTTTTGTTGCTTGAGTCACATGAGAATCTGTTCTAATATGAATCTATATGTAAGAAATACATAAATAAGTTGAAAATTGAATGTGAAAATGAGGTCCAGGTATGTCCCACATTTAATTCACCCGTCCATCCAGTACCCCAGCTATTTCTTCCTGCAAAGGGAAATAATATGAAATAGATTTTCTGAAAACATTGAAAAGATTTTTTTTTTTGCATGTTCTTCATGAGACAGTGGACCACTTAAATTTATGTAAATTTTAAAATAAGATGAGGATAATTTCAGTTGTTCATGTGTGGTTTGGATTTATGGAAGCTCAGAATGGGAACATATTGTAAAATCTTGAAAATTCTGATGGGATAAAAGAAGCAGCTCCTACTTCTAGAGGTGGTTTTCGTATGAATGCAATATAAACAGAGAAGGTTGGAGTAATTTTCCTTTTCATTAAGCATAAGTAAACTACCAACATGGCTGCAGAGAAGAGTACGTCACTTCTGGTTCCCGCAATTCTGTGCGTATCCTTATAAGCTTGAATATGTTCTTGTAGTAAACGTGTATGTATGTAATGAAGGAGGACAGGCAAATTTTATTGCAAAGGAAAGTTATGTGATTTTTGAAATCATCCTTTTTTTGCATAGTTATTTCATTTGCAATTTGTTTTCTCACTATTTGAATATCTTTATGATAATCATACAAATTTATTTGCTTCTGTTTGACTGTCATCTTTAGAAGAGCCTGTTTGACAAGGTAGCCTTTTAAAGAATTGACAACTATAGCATTAGAAGCCAGGTATACAACTATAAAGGATTCATAGAAGTAATTTTCAAAATTAGGTTTACAGCTTCTAAATTCTGTAGTTTGTTGCCTTGAGGAGTTTTGTGTTCTATGGAACTACCTCCTTGGGTAAGAAACATTATGAATTTACATTGAGCTTTCCATCATAAATAAACCATTGTAGGGGTAATATAAGGATATAAAGTAATTGAGGGTTGGGGGGAAATCATTTTGAGAAGTATGAACAAATGACTTAAGGTCCAAATATATTAGATAACTATGAGAGTCGTAAAATACGAAATTCAGATAGGGCAGATACGGGGGTTCTGCTTGGCTTCAAAGGTTAATTCAAAGCTTAGTGTAAAGCAGCTGCAGCAAGTAAGAATATAGAGTGAAAAGAACATTTTTTTTTCAAGCGATAAGTTATTTCTTTCCCCAAGGTTTTACTTTAATACATTTTTATGATTCCTGGGCTTTGCAAAATTGAATTGCATTTTTCATATTCTTTTCATGTCTAAATAAATCCAAGGTAAGATAACCTTTATGTAAATGGTGGTTATATTGTATTAAGAGCTACAAACCATTTCTTCAGAGCAGAATCTGTACTAAGAGCCTGTAGAAGGATGATGGGACTCTTGGGATGGTCCTTTAAAAGAACAGATACAAGCATTATTTTTGTAAATTGCTATCAAGGCGTTACAGTTAGGTGGTGCAGGAGGAAAGCCTAAAGTTGAAGTCTGCCATAATTACTGTATTTTCTTTTTAAAAATTAAAAAAGGAAGAGGAAATATTCTTGCATGCATTTCCCTTTGGTGGGTTAACCTTGGCTAAGAACCAGCTCTCTACCTAGCCAGTAGGATGACAGGAGAAAATAAGAAGTAAAAGCTTGTGAGTTAAAATAAAGACAGGGGAATTGCCTACCAGTTACTGTCCTGGGCGAAACAGACATGACTTGGGTAAAATTAGTTTAATTTATTGGCAATTAAAATAGTTTGGAGTAGTAAAAAACTAAAAGACAGACTTTAAAACCACACCTTTCCTCCTCCTTTTCCTGGGCCCAGCCTCACTCCTTCACTCCAGACTCCTCTCCCCACCCCCTGAGCAGTGCAGGGGAGACAGGAAATGTGAGGTTGTGGTCAGGATCCATTTTGGATCCTCTCTGTCCTTTCTTCCTCATCACTCTTTTCACCTGCTCCAGCGTGGGCTCTTCCCACTGGCTGCAGTCCTTCGGTAAAAAAACCTGCTCTATTGTGGGTTTTCCATGGGCCACAGTCCCTCCAGGGCATATTCCCCTGCCCTAGTGGGGTCCTCCACAGGCTGCAGTGGATATTGGCTCTCACATGCATCTCACCATGGGCGGCAGGGGAGTATCTGCTCTGGAGTGTGGAGCACCTCCTCCTCTGACCTTTGTGTTCCCTCTGCTGCTCTTTTGCCGGTGTGGCATTGTTCGCTCTTTCTTAGCTCTGTTTTCTCCAAGGTGCCACCATTTTGACTGAAGGGCTCAGCCATGTCCTGCTGTGGTTCTTTTGGAGCCAGCTGGAACCACCTGTGTCTGGTTCAGGACAACCCCGGCCTCTCCTTACCAAGACCACTCCTGCAGCCCCCCCGCTGCCAACACCTTTACGTGGACATCCAGTACAATCCTGTTCAATTAAAATATGTTTTAAGGTAGTGAAGGAAGCTTGTAGTTTCATATGCACATGATACCACCAAACCCCTACTTTCGTTAAAAGACTTACAAAAATACATGAGCTAGGATTCAGTTGGCTGTGAGTTTCTTGGAGGCTAGTTTTGGTTACTGGACAGTCTGGGATGTCATGAATGAACCATGGGTGTGGGCTTTTCAGCAAAGCTGCCCTTTTAATTAGGACGATGTTGTGAGTACAATATGCAGTCAGGGATAATGGTCTGTCTTATCTAAGCAATATGATTGCAAATGTTTTCATTGCATTTTCCACCATTTAGATTGCAAGGGGATAATTTGGCAGAAGGACCAGAAGATGTCTCCATGGTATCTCAGGCATCTGAGCCAGCAGTGTCAGACTCTGATGGTAAGTCATATAAATATTTGCTGCTCATAAAAAGACCCTCAAACACCAACATCTTGAATTTACGAGTAGAGGTTATGTCTGTAAAAGTTTAAACACTTTCAGAGAGTGTTCCTGGTATTTGAACTCAATCATTTACACTTGAAATCTGTTTGAAGAGCCACTAACGTGATTTTTGTCATGGGCAATTAGCACTCCAGAATAATTCTTGGGCATATTTTGAGAGGTGCCCTGGGCCAGAATTTGTTCTTAGTAGGCTGTTCGTATGTTAGCATACTATTTTGGATGTAAAACAACTTAATAGCATAGACATGGGCTGTTCATTGCCAGTTGGCTTCTATGCCAAAGAATGGTCTTTGAAATATTTAGTATAATACCACACATGCACCCACATGACTCAATACACAGCAAAAATAAAGCATTTATACAGTAGTTCTGAAGAACGTTTTTTCTCCTCATACAAACATCCTATGTTGCACTAATCTGCAGTCAGGACACTCAAGCATTTCAATTTCTGCTCAGGATTTAGAACAGAATAACACCTGAAATGCTGGAAAAGGCAATTCCTAAGGGAATTTCCAGAGAATGCCCAGCTTTCCTACAAAAGATAAAGTTAATGAAGGTTATCTTAGCTGTCACTGGAACAGAGAGAGAAAGGCATAGAGGTTTGGACAGAGAATCTGCAAAGATAAATCTTTCAGTCCATTCCCTTACTTGTGGGCAGAACCAACTGAGTCTATGAATTGTAGGGCTTGATTTCAGTATAGTCTCCAGCAGCCACAGGCAAGTCAGCTATGTTGATCAATTAACGCAAAAAAATGAAAATCAGAATTAACTTTTTATTTTAGTTATCCTACTGTCTGCTATTTAGTGCTACTATGTGTGCTATTAGGTATTAGGGCAACCTGAGCTTTCACTCATTTCTCTTGGCTTATTTGTAAACCAACCATTACTCACTAGTATGTCTTTAGAGATAAATTTTTTAAACTGGTATTGTGAGAATGCATGGTTTCATGCAGTCACGACATTAACTTTTCCTTTTATCTGCAGTTGATCACTTAAAGAAAATAATAGAGGACTCAGAATCTCAAAATATGATGTCCTTAAAATCATCATGAAGATTGTCAGCTAGAGATACTTAGACTGGTGATTTTACTCGAGCCCTCTGAAAGGAAGGCAAAATTCTTCTGTTATGAGAATAATTCCCAGGAAGAGACGTGGTGGTGGCTTGTTAGGGATAAGTAAGGGAATACGCAAGCATGAGATTATTGCAGTAAAATCAAACAGAGGGGTAAGACATATATGTAGGAAAAAGTTCTACAGTTCATGAAATAATTTGTTTTGAAAAGATCTCATCCTTCCTTTTTCCTTCCTGTGTATCCTTGTTCTTGAAGTGAAAATATGTCCACTTTGCCATGCCATCTTCGGAAATTGTAGGCTTCAATAAAATAGTTCAGTAAAATAGTTGGTTGCTAAGAGGCAAAGTCACCAGGATTAAAGAAGATGAAATTGTCACAAAGTTCTGGATGCCATGTAATATTGAAGCTGAATCTTTCATGGTCACAGAGTTTGGAGCACAAAAATGCTCTACCTGTTATAACTTGGGCCATTTCATATGTTTCTGAATCCTCTGTAGTCAGTATGCCTACAGAGAAGGTGGAAAAGACTTTCACTAAAAAAAACCACCTTCAACAAAATACGGGGAGTAAAAGTATACTTTTACTCCCTGTAGGAGTAGGGAGTAAAACAGGTAGGTGGGGCAATGACATTCATGTTGTTATAAACACATCTATCTGATGTCTGTGAATATACGTGAACCTGTTAATCATATAGCTGGAAGACAGCAAAGCCTCTAAGGCAAAAAGACTGAGGTCAACAGTAAGGTAATGCCAAATTTCTGTCAAGAAGCACTCTCAGAAATGTTCAGCATTTCAAAGTGTATGTTTTTGGGTTTTTTCCTAAAATGTTGGCTAGTAATACATTTTGATTTGAAAAAAAACACAGCTGGATTTTGTGAAATAGGCACAGACTAGAAACAGGCACAGAACTCGGGCAACTGCCCATTCTATCAATCTTCTCTATAAATGCAGCACATTACTTGCTCTCTGTGCATCTGATTTTTATTTCCAATAAATATGTATGAGAAGATGATAAAAGAGACTCCTAAAGATACTATTAAAAAAACCCTAAGTAACCAAGGCACTGAATTTTTAGTTATGTCCACTTACAGATTTCTTATATGATGAAAAAATGAATAACAGGCTTCACTTACCAGGTTTATTTGAATTTATTTTACTTATCAGTACCAATGACCGTAGTGAGAGAAAACTATGCATTGGGAAGTGCTGATGCAAACCATTCGTTCAAGAATACGCAGGCAAGGTGCTGATGCACAGCAAAGTTGAGAGTAGCTTTCTTTAGATAATGATCTGTTTCTGGGTTAGTGGGAGATTGTTGTTAGGTCTGGAACGTCTGTGGATTTCAGATGAACTAAGTTCAGAAGTAATTGGCAGCACATCTGATCTAACAGCCCTTATAAATAAGCTTCACTTGAACCAATTCCACTTAATAAAGTCAATGTAGTAGCTTATGTGAAAAGATCATGTGCAGCATCAGACACTATACTGACTCCACTGTCAATCTGGATCTGGTTCTAATTAACCACTGTACTGACTTCCCTGTAGTGTAATCCTGCAGAACTGGACAGACTTATGTTTGATCTAAGCAGTAAAAATCAGAGGTAGGAACCAGGTCTCAAGATTGAGGAATACAAGACACTTTAAACCTGCAGTTTCTTTTCACTGTCCTAAACTATACCTCTCAAAAATGTTTCTCTTTTCCATTAGACTTCACAAAGGGAAGAATTTAATAGCTAGGTTCTTGATTTTGATTAGAAGCAGCAGCTTCGGTGACTGCACAGCAAACTTCCCCTGTAGCTGCCAAGCCTGTCAGGTTTGTCTCTTGGGTCAGTCCTCCACTGAGCCCTGCTCTTCTCCTGCAGAGGTAGATGGGGAGAATGTCTGAGTCTTCAAAAGATAGACACTATAACAGAATTTATCTAGTAAAATCTGTATCTGTCAACCCCCAGTGTGTTTTTCAGGTTGGGGGAATTGTAGAAGCATTGTACTACTGTGTTTCTGTTTTGTTTTGTTTTGGTTAGTTGGGTTTTTTTAATATATATTTAGAAATAGTATCACTAAAGGATAATTGTTCAGTTACTCCCAATCTCCTATAAGTACCACAGGACCTTGTTTCACTTGTTTCACATGTTCATTCTCTCTTGCTGAAAAGTACCTTACCCTCTGCATGAAGCCATGATATAAGGCACGAAAAGAGGACATTATTGCAAATAAAGTTTTTGCAATCTATGCATTCTTGTAGAAAGAAGCCTAAAAGGCAGTGACTTATTAGGGAGTAATCTCTTAATATGGGATAAATGAAAAGCATAGCACTTCGAAACCACTCCTCGAATTATCAAAGAAAAGCTGTGTTTGTGACTTTCTTTGCAGTACAGTGTCCAACTCCACATATTTCTGAGGTGCAGGCAAAGCCTTGTTTCTTTTGTGACTCTACCTGGAATAATGTAATTGGACTGAAAATGATAGATTCTATGGTACTGTGTAAATGTGGTATTTCCTATTCTATTGTTCTGTTAGATCTACAGCTCTACAGATTATATTGTGATACGTAATACTTAGTTTACTAAAAAAGTTTTACTAGAGTAAATTTCACATCAGTAGTTCATTCCCGACCAAACAGGAGTCACTGATTTTTATTACTTGCAGTAGAAATTTGAAAAAACTTAAATGTATAGCTTGTACATAGTTGGCGTTTTTGTTTTGATTTTGATTTGTTGTTGTTTGGGGTTTTTTGGAAGTGGTTTTATGTTTTGTTTTGTTTTTTTTTCCTTTAAAGCCAATATAGTAGAAAGTTCAAAACAGGCATTAGGATATAGAGAGATAGTTTGAAATCGGGGATGTTCAATAGAAATATGAACATATGAAACACACATAGAATCATTCCAGATGGAACTGCCTGACCAGGGTAAAAAATCAAGGATGCAAATATGTGGGAGCTAGGATTGAGAACTAGATAATGCAATGGCAAAAATGTGCCATCATCTCCCAGTTTGTGCACAGCTCTCTGACCACAACTTTACATCATCATCACCTCTTCTTCCTCCACTTTTATTTGGTTTTGCAATGAATGTGGTAACCATAGTTACCGTACTTCAGTATAGTTCTGATTTCATAATAAGTATAGTCTGAGATGTTCAACAAATCAGGGTCTGGAAACATGAGGCCCTCCCTGCTGACTGTCTGCATAACAGTAGAACCTAGGGAAGATCAGAGCATCTTGTTTTCCTGGGCTGCTGATGCAGCATCTAACTGTCTAGCAGCGTCAGGCAAAGAGGGAAACTGCATAGCATGTTACTTAGAAATTGCTTTCTCTGACATGGGTACATAAAATCTGTTTTGAGTCATTGCATATGCATCAAATAGGTATTCTAGACTTTTCACAAAATCCTGTCTTGTTACAAATGTGTCAGTATGGGCAAAAATTATAGCTTACATGGCTTTTAAATGTTGTCTAAATTGACCAGGACATTTAACTTTAAGGATTTTAACTGTATTCTAATTATTTTAACATGATTAATTAAATCTAATTTTATCAACTTTAATAAAGCTGAAGATCCACTACTCACTTGTGTAAAAGACAAACAGTATTTAGTTTTAATAGTAAAGAACCTACAAAACACCTTGGCAGCTGAAGGAAGCTAGTCATGTTAGAGACACTGTTCCATGTTGCATTAAGCTTATAAATTAAAATCAGACATAAAATTAGAAATAAATTAAAATTAATTGAAGAGAACTGAAAAGTTGTGCATTTAAATTTATGGGCTTTATATTTTCAAAGTGACTAATGCTTACTTAATTAGAGTGATTTACTTCTCTTCTACCTCTTTGGAACAGCTCAAGTACCCGGAGATGAAACACTTACAGAAGCTATTGATGAATTTCAGAGTGCCTCTCAAGTGGCAGGATCTGTAAGTATCTTCCCATATGGATAATCCTTTAAAATTTTGTGGTTTTAAAGTTTCATAAAGAATAGATTTTGCATAAAGATGAAAGTTCTGCTTGCCAACACTGTCATCCTAGAGAGAAGAAAACTAAATTTACACAATCCTTCCAAAGGAAGGACAGTTCTCTGTCTTAATTTTCCTTCTAGGAAAGGTGATATTTTGAAATGCGTTTTTATAATTTCATACAAAACTGTATTTTGTTAAGACTTACACATATAGCTCCTGTTGAAAGTGCAGTCATTTTATACTATGTCTGTATGTTTTTAAACATTAGTCAAATATTCATTTTACCAGATATTACTCAATTTTACAAATAGAAGAGAAAAAATAATTAAAACTTTCTTTCATTATGAAATATGAAATTATAATATCTCAACTGTAATTTAGCTTTTTGTTAATATTTGCTTGAAAACTAAGAAACAAGAGGTGTCTAGTTAAAACATATGGCTATAAATATATATATACATATATATATTTAAAGAATGCAACATTATGCTTAGTAATATTTCCACCAGTTCTTTTATTTTGAAATTTAAGAAAATCATTGCAGATATGAAGTTTGCAGAAAACATAACCAACAGTAAAATAATTTCAAAAAATTATATAACCATAATTTTGATGCTAGTTGTATTGCACCAGGAATTTGAATATAGGTTAAAGAAGGGATTAATTTTTTTTCTAAGACAAATATCTTGACAATAGTTGTTTGGTTTAGCAAAATTTTAGACAGATATAAGAGGACATGTTAATTCCTGTTCAGCCATTGCAACACTGGTTTATAGCACACCTTAGTGTTTATAAAGTAAGTGAAAAGAAGAGCTCAGTATTTTTTAGCTAAGGAAAAAGGGCAACATAAATTCAGGCATCTGATTAGTTAGTACTAGTAAAGCTAGATAATATTGAACATAAAGTATTTCCAACGGGAGTTATCAAAGCAGTTAACAGATCTGGAGTTCTAGATCAATTCCTAAAGCTCTGAGAACTTGGAGTGCAAGAATCTCACACAGCATTTGCAGATATTGGGCAAAAGGAGTAAATAACAGAACTTTAGTTGCCATTGCTTGGAGTTTCTTTCTTGAGCCTCCTGCTTCACACCAGTGAACAAAGGGGTATAGTAAATTTTGCATCAGTTTCTGAACCCATGTTCCTTGTTGATTTGGACCTGCAGCTACCAAATTTGATTTATCAGTTCTGCAAACATGTAGCATAGGGAAAGAGCAACAAATTAATTGAATTACATAGAAAAATAAAAATGCATTGAAAACAAAAGATCATTATGCTTAGTAGCAAAATCTTGTTACAGAAATGTACAGCCTTCAGCTGAATAGTTTTAAATATATTCTCTGTGTGTGCATGCTTAGGAACAAACAAACAATATGTACCTGTGTCATTTAATGCTCTGCTAGTTCCAGGCTTGGTTAAGATTGCCTGAGACAGTAAGGTTCTGGGCTGTATCCCTGAAAGCCACATTGGCTATTGCTGTTATGGCCAGTGGTGCAAAGAGAAGACAAGAGCAGTTGCAGCTATTGCTCTGTCCACCCATCCTCTCTGCGGGGCAAAGGCAGCTCACTTCGCTTCCACGATTTCTTGGGAAACTACTTTGCCTAAGTTTCTAGGGAGCCAGTTATGGTTAGTTCATATGCTATGGGGTTTTTTGGGGGTTGGATTTTTTTGTGTATTGTGTCTTAAAGTTCTTGTTTAAGTGGTGCGTAACTAGCTGATTGTGTACTTTTCTCTTTACGTAAGATTCAGGTATCCAGCACTATGATTGTCTGTAACTTATCTCCTCAAAACGAATCAAACGATACAACTGTTCTTGTTGCCTTTTAGGGCTCTGATGGAGAGATCTGTTCCACGGTCCCCTAATAACTTTCAGTGAGACTTATTCTTTGACAATCTTGATATATAAAATAGAGAGATAAAACTGAGGTTCCTCATAGGAAGGCTGTGAAGATAAATGCATTCTTGCAATGGATTTCCACAAATCCTCCAAAGCAGTAAGAAATATGCCTGTAAAATTACTTCAGAATTTTTACCAAAATACATTCTGATGACTTGAATGATTTTCAGATATTATATGAGATACAAGATGAGAGAAAAATAGAATAAGGTGTTGATCAGACATTTCTCATAAATTGGACAAATTGGTTCATGGCATTCACTCAAATGTGCATATTACATGTAAAAACCACTGATGTGTTTTAAGGTGTGCAATGTTTAACATTGGTACTGCATTCCAATAGGGTAATTTGAATCTGTTGCTAGTTAAATGGATCATTATAATAAGTTTTCTCCACTAATGTGTGTTTGAAAAATTTTTCTCAAAGGTACATTGGCCTTCATATGATAAGTACTTTTAGAAAAATTGTAGAAAGAATTGTACATAAGGATCTTCAGAAAAGAACTGTGTGGGTTCTTTTCTTTATGTCCCATGTATGAATCCACATGTAAGATCTTTGATGTGGATACTAAAACAATCTAGATACTAAAACTATCTCAGAAGAGATAGGCAACATCTATGTCTATAACATTGTTCATGTAATTTACACTGTGGTTATATTATGATTTTATTTGTAGCACTGTATATGTTTACTGTTCTATTTCTGAAAAATTGGGGAGTTTTTGTAGTTAGACCTTTTTCTTTAAACATATGCTATGCTTTATTTTTCATGAAAAGAGTTAATGTTTGAAAAATGGAGAAATCAGATTTTCAGTGCTGCCCAATCCCAAACAAGGCATTCTAAATTAATGAGTAAAGCTAGCAAAAAGCTGGTTGAAGTATTTACAAGAATGAGCACTTTTCCCAAGTGTTTTGCAAGAATTCAAAGTGGAAGGAAGCATTCAAAACATCCTTAGAGATCCTAGTTTACTTCTGGGTCATTTTCTCACAAATGTTTAATGTAATGAAAAGTGCTAGGCAAAATGCAAAAGATTTTTCTTGAGATTTTTTCAGTGTGGTGAACTCAGAGTCCTATTTTACTTTATGTTTCTTCAAATGAGTTTAATAAATCTTTGGCTAGCAAGCTTTAAGAAAACACCAAAGTGATACTAGGAAAAATTTAGGTGGGCTAGAATTCCAGCAGAAATGGAAAAGCAAGGGGAAGTTACTAACTTTACTAACTGTACAGTGACTAACAGAAAGGAAAAAGGCACATGCACTGAGCAGATCACATTGAATAGCCTTTGCCTTCCCTCTGAGTTGCTTCCTTTACCACCTGGATCTAACAGGACTCATGCTTAGTTGTTGAGGGGTTTTATGTGAATCTTTGCATTCAGTCATCTTGGTTTGCATGTGCACATAAAAAGGTATATTTTTCTCTGCAAATTATCCATGTAAGGCAAACCAATCCAAATGTAACAGAAACTGGAAGAAAAAAAGCTATCCAACTGCAAAAAGCATATCTGCATGAATTTGCCTTGGGTTTTTGCTCTTTATTACTGGGAGAAAAATACTGTAATAAAGTGTTTTATAAAAGTGTTTTGTTTTAAATAAATTTTCTCCTGTTTTCATTACTGCTTTGAAACTTTTCATTTGCTTTTATTGAGGGAATACAGACATGGATTTTCTGTGACAAATGCATAAATTCCTTAATGGTAATTCAGTTTGTGAAATGACTTGAGGCTTCATGCACCAGAAAAAATTAAGCTTTTATTCTTACTATCAGTATATGTTGAATACTATGATGATGCATCATATAAATTCTATTAGAAATTTTCATAGCTTTTTCCACTATTTCCCGTTAGAACAATACTAAGAAGTAACTTGATTACTTGCACAAGTTTGAGTATAATCAACAGCTCTAAATTACCCAAACTTCAGTAATTAACTAAATCTATACATTATTTCTTGGATTGGGGTCACTATTTAGCATTTAGCAGGTTAGTCATTAAAAGAATTGTTTTAAGGTTGCACTGCCACATCAGGAAGAGCAACAGTTCACCTGTGAGGTAGTATGAATTATGAAGGTCATACTGGTATATTATACACACAAAACTAGTGTGTTCTGATACAAAAGTTTTCAAATCCAAGTGGAATTTTGTATGCATGTGGAAATTCAGGCACCTACAGTTGAAATTTTAAATTTTAACTTCAAATTTTAAGTCTTTGGCAAAAATAATAACAGATAATATTAGATTACTGCAACTCTTCCAACAGCTAGTCAAAAAAAACTGTGCAAATGTTTAAGTTTAACCATTATTAGATAAATTAACAATACAAGATTGTTTGAAGAACGTAATATCACGGTTCTTGGGAAATAAATTATAACTCCTGCAAGTAGTTAAGCAAGCAGTTTGAATGACATACCTTGAACCTCTTTGGTTGAGACCTCCACTGTGTAAAACAAAATCCATAAAATATACATGTCATTTTGTACATACAGTTGCAAAAAAAGAAGAAAAAAAAAGGGAAAATTATTTTTTACTTTTAAAATTATCTTTCTCTTTGGAAGACACCTGAAGTACTTAAAGAAATTATCCTTTCTTATCTGCTGATATTCTTTTTGCTGATATTCAGTTACGTATTGCACAACATGAGCCCTCCTGGGTGCCTGTGTGACCCCTGTGATGCCTGGCAGGGCTGCCACATTCCTCTATCTGAGCCCCAAGGGTAAGGACTGCTTCCAGAAAAGCCTCTGCTTCTCACAAGTTCATCAGCCCCACTGGCACACATCATGTGCTTAGTGCTTTGGAGGAGATCTAACACAGGCAGACAGCAGGGCAGTTTTCTTCTTGAGTGAAAATACTCTTATTAGGAAATATTTAATCCCCTAAAATGTAATTTTAAACTGAAAGAATATTTTGAACTTTAGAAAAATACATATATGTAAAATAAATAATTGAGTGCCTTGTTTTTACCTGTCTAAAATTTTGGGTTCTTGGTCATGACAAATTCAGAAATATTATTCCAAATAACAGTAAGTCAGAATGGAAATTTAGAAAAAAATTATTCTGATTGCACTTCAGAAACTTAAACAAATGTGATTCCCAGGTGTCCACATATTTCCTGCTTCCCGCTTGCCTGTAAACAGAAAAATGGTGTGTAGGTTAACTCAAACTACCATTTTTTTAGTGCAAGGTTTAGTGTAAAATATGCTGGCTGACTGCCATGGGAAGCAAAAAGCTTGTAATTTCAATTACATGGTATTTCAAATAGAACAGGCCCTAATGTGGAAGGTGGGGATTAGACGTGGCAGCTGATATTGCAGCAGAGCTCTGAGAAAGCTTATTATTTTTACAGTGTCAAAACCCTGTGTTGACTAACTCATCTTATGACCTTGAACAGACTATGGAAGCTGAATGATTAAACATTTGGTAAACTCTGTACAGAAAGTACATGTTGTGTGTAGAATCTTCAAACGAAATATTGCACAAAAAGTTCCACTGCATGCAGAGTGTCTGTACTTGCCAGCTGCTTGGCCAGAGTGGAAGGGGCATTTGCAAACAACTTCTTCAATAAAGAGAGGTTCTTTTTGTATTTGGAGGGATCTCTGTCGAATATGTCTATATAAAGATATTCAAGCTATTCAGCAAAGAAATTGTAGGTTATGCATAGAAAGCTAAGCACAGTTGTATTCTTTCCAGTTTTACCTCCTGAAGTTACTCATAAAATTTTCACATGATTAGAAAAACTATGTAGAATGAAAAGTACAATAAAAACACTTTAGATATACTTACAGCTTGGCAGGAACTAATTAACTGGATTTACCTCTTTTTCCTCATTTCATTGTGATCATACAATTCAGACAGTCTTTAAAAATGAAGAAGCATTTTCTCTTCTGAGGTAGTGACCTACTTAATTGCATTTCTGTTCCATTGTGGCATTCCCAGTAAGTTAAGGTATTTTCCAGAAGTTCAGGAAATCAATGATGAGAGGGATTATCTTTGGCCTTATTGTTTGGAATTTTTTATCTTAGCAGTAATTTGGCTAAGGGACTAAGGAAGAAACAAAGCATTAATGAATGTGTGGTGTGTGAAGAAATTATGATGATATATAAAGAAAGCCACATAAGAAGTAGACACATAGTTGACCTTAGAAGTTGACAAATATAACCCAAGGGCTTTGTTTCAACATATTTCTGGTGCAGAGAGACACTGCCTCACCTTGAAAGTTTGAAGGTGATGAACAGGGCCCAGAGTTGTTTCTACTGTGGCGTTCAGTAATGAAGAGACCGAGGAGATGGTCTGTTTGCTGGCAACCCTTTCAAATTGCTGTGTTGCCCTGATGATTTAGTTGCCTTTCCTGAAAGGAATACTTCTTGCAGTGATAAAACAGTACTGGCAATTTTGATTAGGAAATTCTATGATATTCCCAGAAGTGCTGCTTTGCAGAGATACTGTGCCAAATGTTCTGGTAATTTAAAGTAAATGCAACCCCCACTAAGTAACTGGAACTGCTCAGAAGGTAAATCTTTGAGGAATTTGTTCTGTTCCAATGTCCAAACATGGAGCAAGAGCTTCTGTGAAGGTGTATATCTGAGTTTCTTTAGATGTACCGCTTTTATCTAATGCCTGCTACTTATTTTATTTAAGGTAAGACATGATATTTTGTAGTGTTTTGCATAAAATTTTATATTTATATTCTACATAAAAAGGACCAGATTCATGATTCTAAGTGAGAACACCACTCTTTTTATTGTTTCATATGTAGATATGAAACTAGATTAAAAGTATTCCCTTTTCTTTTTATCTATGTAAGTCTCAGACAGTTTGGACCTTGGACACTATGGGTGTCAGACCTGGAGGTTCCCCAAGACAGAAACTCCTAAAAGACTCCTTAGCAGCAAAAGAACTTCAGACCATGGAAAAACACCTAGCTGGTATGTATGGTAG
This sequence comes from Pipra filicauda, assembly GCF_003945595.2. Lineage (NCBI taxonomy): Eukaryota > Metazoa > Chordata > Aves > Passeriformes > Pipridae > Pipra > Pipra filicauda. The sequence goes on from NW_024104284.1 coordinate 294,982, forward strand.
CAAGGGATCATAAAATACCTAACAGCACTTACTGAGCTTTCTCTGCCAAGATTTTAGATGGAGGAAAAGATTATCTATCTCACGTGCTGATGAAAACAGATGAAAAGTTAAACTTCCCTTTTTTTTCATTGAATAAAAACAACAAAATTATTGTTTTATTTGTAGGTGCAATGAACTTCACTGTAGTTACAGTAAGTACAGTACTTAAACAGTAATTAAACTGTGTTAAATTAAATAAACAGTTAAATACACTGTCAGACCACAGCACAATAATGCTCCTTTTTTTTTATTTTCATGTTTCACTAAGACTTCTGCAGTAAGGAGGTACCAATGCTTTATCTTCTGTTAAGCAGTCTTTAAAAACAGGCTGCAGTGAACATTTTGCTTGAGAATAGATTGCTTTGCAGGAAAAACTCACCTTGTTCATGAGACTTCTGGTTGAGTGAAGTCTGTTAATTTGTGTGCTGTGGAACATCTGCAACATCTTTGAGGGGGTAACCATTTCTGAAAAGTCAAACAAAAAAGTGTGGTTTTTTCAGAAAAAAATATGTTTCAGAGCTTTATAAAGGTTAATGAGGGATATCCTAAAAGGTAGCTTGCAATTTGTTCCTCTTTGTAATCAATATTTTCTATCTTCAGCTTTCATTATAATATATTACATAGACCTGTAGCATGATACTCCTATATAATGCATGCTATTTGTCATATGGTGAAAGTAATGCTGAACTGGTACATAAAGAATGTATATGTAAAATGAAGGTAGAAATGAAATCTATCTGATCCCTCTTTCAAGACATTCAGAGAGGGAGGCAGAGAACTTTACATTTTCAGTGTGATTTTCTAAAAGACTTTGTATATGTATCTTGCCAGTAGCACTGTGTGAAAGGCTTAGGAGCTGTATCTTCTTTTGAAAGAGATACAGCTCTTGTACTTCTTGTACTTCTTCTGCCTAGGGGCTGTTACAACTGAAGTCAAGGCATAAGTCAAAGCTGTAAGCACAGTGAGGGAAGCTCTTTAGAAAAAGGTTTGGCTCATAATGGGGCAAGAACTAAAAATAATGATATGTAAAAATGAAGCTTTTTTAGGTGGTTTTTGTGTCTGACAACAGAGATGCTGTCATTCAGATTTTTTTGGCAGGTTCAAAAAGCCTACAGCTATTAGAGCTGCAGCCACTGCCAAACTAGACTGAAAAATCCATGAGTCATCTCTCTAAGCTGAAACTGCCAGGAACATCTAGTGGGAACCAGGAGACCAGCAAACCAATCTGTGGTCATCAGGTTTCTGTATTGTAGCAGGGACCTGAATATTCCAGGGGCCTCTGCTACTGAGGTAGCACTTGTCTTCCCTTATGTTGCTGTAGTTATCACTCCGGAAGGGGTCAGGTGAAGATCTCCCTACTTCAGTTTACATCCTAACTAGTCTCACTTCCATGGTCATACAAACTATTCTTGTATGCAGTATGCTGTGAAACATGGAGTTCCTTTAGATCTCCCTTGGCAAAGCTGACAGTAATAACTACAATATTCAATAAAATATGGAATTTTAAATACTTAATTGATTGTAAAATAACTAGCTACATTCACGAAGGCTCTGAGATTCAGTCTGCTGTTGTGTGACCTACAAGGTCTTCTCTCTCACATCAATGCTATTCCTGTTATTTGATTTTGGGCCTGTTATTTCAGTAATGCTGTAACATGAGGATCAGTTATTCTATCATTCAGTAATTTTTGTCTGGCTGAGAACTTCACTTGAAAATAGCCCAATTATCAGACACTGGGCTATTGTATTCCTAATAATTCATGTCTATTATAACACCAGTGCTGCTTGAGAAAATTATTCCCCTCACACACGAGCATAACATGATTTCCATGAAGAATCAGTTTGGAGTACCTCAGATAATAATACTGCAGTTTTGCTTAGCCTTATTTGTCTTACACATTTGCAAGAGTTCAGATGTCTGTGATATCAGCAAGTCTCCTTGTTTCACTTCTCTTACCAAGCGCACTGGAACCCATTAATTCTATGAAATGATTGCTTATCTAGACAGTCATTTCAGTGCCTGAGTTATGACTTGGATTACCTGCATAATGATGAAATATGGTCCCGTCTCAGATATACCTTCTTTTCCCTTATGGACTATGTGCTGGATAAAACTCACTCCTAACATAAGGCATACTTTGGTGCCTGTGCCTAAATTAGGGACTAATACTGATTGCCAGCAACTGCCTCAGTACCTTGATATTTGAAAACAGCATTTTTACAGAATCAGATCTTGAAGCAATCAGTTTTCTTTTCCTTCTCTGCATATGACTCGTAACTTTTTTGTCTAAGATCCAGTCTCTTATGTTACTGTGGCTACTTTATATCACATGCAAGTAGAGAATATTTTTTTTGGTAGGTGATTCCAGTATCTTGCCAATTTGGTTTGTTACACTGATTCTGTGGTCTTTGGATACTTCTGGAATATATTTTATCACAAGAAGAACTGTTAAATAATAAACAGTTTTCAAGTGCATATGAATGATATCCTTATTCTGCCATATTTTTAATGAAAACAAAATGACTTTGTGTTGCTCTGTTGCCTGTATTTTATTTCCCTTTAAATGATATCAACAAGGATTTAAAAAAATTCTAAGTTATAATTCAATTCTGTTATTTAATATGGATCTGATAATACTGTAAAGCTGGGGATGTGTGATTTTTTTTTTTCTTTCTGGTTGAAAGGCTTATATTAAAGCAAAATCAAACAGAGGATGTGTAAATAAAACTGAATAATTATGCTATAGAAACATGTTAATTATATATAGAGAAATGATTAGAATAATTGGTTTATCTGCAGGCTTGATTGCTACATGAAATTAAGGAAACGTGAGCTAGAATATTATGTTTATTTAATTCTTATTAGATCATTCAACATTCAGGTAATCTCTTCCCTGAATCACCACAGGGAGGTTAGAGGTCTGTAATTTTGCAAAGAAATAAGCTAAGCTGAATCTTTAAAAGAACATATTCTTCATTTGGTTTAAATCAAGTAGTCCACAATATCATTTATTTGCCCCTGAATTTTTGACAGGTATCTTACAAGTTCTGCACCAAAACAGGAGTGGCCAGCAGGTCAAGGGAGGCGATTCTCTGCCTCTACTCCACCTTTGTGAGGCCCTACCTGGAGTGTTGCATTGAACTTGGGGGCCCCCAACATAAGAAGAATGGGGACCTGTTTGTGTGGGTCCAGAGATGGGCCACAAAGATGATCAGAAGGTTGGAGCATCTCGCCTGCGAAGACAGGCTGAGACAGTTGGAGTTGTTCGGAAGAGAAGGCTCTGGGTAGACCCGAGAGCAGCCTTCCAGTACCCAAAGGGACCTGCAAGATTGCTGCAGAGGGACTTTTTTGAGTGCATGTAGTGGTAGGACAAGGAGGAAAGGTTTTAAACTAAAAGAGCAGAGATTTAGATTTGTGGATGTCCTGTCCCTGACAGTGTTCAAGGCCAGGTGTGATGGGGCCCTGAGCAACATGACTTAGTGGAAGGCATCCCTGCCCATAACCAGGGGGTTCGGAACTAGATGACCTTAAAGATTTATTTCAGCCCAATCCATTCTATGATTTTATGAAGTTCCAAAGTTGAGAGCGTAATGGAAGGATATTTCAAGATGTAATAATTTCAAAATGGAAATAATTAATTTTAAGGGGTCAGCAAGGAATCAGTTAGAAATATTCTTAACTGTGTGCTAGAAACAATAACTATGTTTTGAAATTTGCTAAACATTTTATCTTTTAAAAGTTGAGAGACACTTTTATCTGAAGATTTCACAATTATTTCAGTTTTACTAGCTTTTCTATTAATAGCATTTGAATTGTGTGGAATATGTTGCATTAGGCTAGTAACATGAAATTGGCATAGCTTTTTTTCCTGTTTTCAAGGTATTATTATAAAATAAGCTAATGTTTAAGGCAGCACATCTTTAATTATTTAACATACAGCATTCCTTTTATATCTACTGGTAAACATGTGAAAGAAAATCTTATTTTCCAATATGTGGTTTAGAATCTGTTTCTTTTAGGACTTTGAGAACCTGAAAGCATTGTTATCAAAATAAAATATTAAATGCTTAATTTATATGAGCTCACTTAATAGGTGTTTAAATCAGTACAGCCCTTCTGATTTACAGCTTCTGGGACTGTGACTTGTGCAGTTTAATGGGAAGTGATGTTGCTATTCTAAAGGTAATCAACTGTTTCTATGAAAACCAAGATACGGTAGAGTACATGCCAATGAAAGTGAAAATTCTTAACAGTAGTGTAAGATAAAATAAACTTGATTAAACTGTTTCTTAAGCTCTATATTTCTACTTGCAAGGACTTTCAGTATGTTAACAATGCCACCCTTGCCTGAATTTGGTGGATATATATTATTTAATTCATTAGAAGCATTAATATTATTTAAATTAATTCAGGAAACACTTTTCATCACCACCTCTGATCTGTTATGGTTTTAAATAAGATCTCATTTTTTATAGCTGTGTGAGAGGTAGGGATTGGACCACCAAATGGCAGTCACCTTTTCTCCTTGGATTCTAGATGTTGGTGACACCATCACATGCTGTGCCATTGACAGTAGGCCAGAACACAAAATTCAGGTTCAAACAGGATCACAGATCCAGATAAGCAAAAGCTCAAGGGTTATTTCCCCCAGAGTTTTGGTTGGGCAGTAGACAGCAAGTCCAGAAGCTAAAGTTTTGCCTTGAACCAGTTTTGGATTGCGCTTTACTTCAGGTGAGGATGGCAAGTTTATGTCACGGTTCCATCTTGACTTGATACTATTCTTGGCAAAAGGCATAGAAGGATAACTTTGATGAAACAAGAGGGATTTTTATAGGTTGTATTGATGTTCAATGAAGTGGTAATGTTTCAATTCCGCGGGATAGCTGTGTCTGCAGTAAATAAACTTTAGGGAAATGCTTGCCAAAAACATGTGAACTGTTAATTCTGATGCCTTTTATTTTAAACATGAGTAGGTTTTCTCCTCACAGCTTCAGATTACCACTTATGTTGGAGAAAATCATTAAGGGTTTTAAACTAGAGAGGAATAGACAGTGAGTTTCTTTTCTTTCTGTTTTGTTTGTGTGTGTGTGCATAGACATTGAGAAGGACCTAGCATTATGGGAAGAAGCAAGGCTCTCAAGAAGCCCTGGTGTCCAGCATCACAGTGTAGTTACATCTGACAATCAAAGCAGTCTTCAAGCTTCACAGGGCCAAACCCCAAGGCCTCAGGTGCCAACTCCGACAGGGAAGAACATTCAGCTCCAAGGAAACAAATCACCACCGCTGCCCACCAACAGCAGAACACAGGTCTCCAGTGTTGCAAACAGTAGACCGTCCACACCTGGTGCAAAAACCAACAGGCCATCAACTCCGGGGAGCAGACCTGTGACTCCAAATAGCTTGTTGTCACGGCCTCTTGTCCCTAGCAACCAAGGAAATAGGGAAAGTATCATTAGTATACAAAGAAGCAGATCTTTGACATCTAAGAGCCAAATTGGGAGGACCCTCAGTGCTGCTTCAGGGCTCTCTGTGCAAGTGAGTGGAGACGTTGTTGGAACTGTCACTACTCAGAGAAACAGTTTATCAGAAGTAAGATTTTCAATATAATGTCTTGGCTATGTTTAATAGCATGAATGTGAGATTGCATTTTATGTTCAAAATAACATCGGTATACCTAATGTAACCTACTGTGCTGAAAAGAACTTGAAATATAATGATGAGAAAATTAGCAAGGAAATACTGCTCAGCTTTGAGAGGTACTGATTAGAGAATGTCAGTACTATTAGAGAAATCATACTGAAACACTTGTGCTCCCCAAATTTACCATGAGCTGTGTAGGGTTTTGCCTATATGATGCATACCAGTTTTGTTAACCTTACGGTTTCTAAGAGGTGTGTACCTCTGGAATATTAAACACAACTTTATCTTATCTTTATGTTCCAGGGTGTCTTTTTCCTGCCACACTGGCAGTGCATGATATTTCCATGGTCTAATTTTTATTTCATTTTTTGGGCCCATTGGAATGATTAGTTAGGCATCGCTCAATGGACAAATTTTTCCAAAGCACCAAACTGAACTGAAAGAGAAAATGTCTAACATTCTTGAATCATTGTCTAGTACTATGTGCATTAACTGCTGATTTACAGTATAAAAACTTCCATTCTGTATTATTTGCTTTTACAGGATTAATCTTTGTTTAATACAGAACAGAACAAAAAATTAAAGTACCTTGTAAATTCTGAGTAGGATTCTCCTCTGCTAGCCTTAGCTGCCTTAAAGATAACTTCAGTGTGTAGGCAGTGGAAATAAAAGCACCTGTGGAAAAATAGCCCTGCTGTCTATCTCAGATACATGCCTTACAAAGGTGAGTCTTTTCTCAGGATATGCTGGTCCTTCTATACTGACTTGAGAAGGAACTATATGTCTAGATTGGTAATTTTTAAATGGTGGGATATGTTGGATTCCACCATTATTATCAACCTCTTTGTAACCCATTTGTCAAAGCCTGGAGACCTTTTTTCAAAGTCCGAAAATAATATCATACCTTTAGATAATTGTTTCTGTGAAGTATTATCTGTTTGAATAATCTGTTGGGTGTGACATTTGACACAATGTATTATTAGTCTAATGACTTCTTAGGAAAATTTAAAATGTTGTTTATAATAATGTTGCTTAGAGATGCTTGTAGGAAAGTTAGAGGTTTGATACTTAATGTAATCCTGCAGTTAATTATATGGCCTTCATTATTTGTTGTGAGAGAAAGGAAATAAGGCACAGATTAATCCAAAACTAAAGAATTTGGGGAGGGAATCTTACTTAAATTTGGTGGTGAAAAAAATTCTCATTATTTTGGTGTTTGAATGGCAGCGCTCTAATCCCATCACTCGAGCTACTTCTTCACGTAGAATTGAATATCTAACTTAAGGACATGAAGACATGATGACTGAAGGTGGCTACAGTTCTGTTGAAAGTGTCTTCACTGCCAACTGATATATTTTCAAACCATAAGTTTTCCATGGAAAAAATATAAGTAATTGTAACACATTTATTTTTTGACAGAAAAAAAAAATCCCTCTGTCTTCTGTTTTGAGGTATGTGATGTGTTTCTGTGTTAGAATTTTCTCACATACCAGAAAATGAGAATTAAAAATACTTTTTAACTAAAAATGTTCAGAAGACATGACGGGTTTAATTATCTCCCACTAAATTCTTCACTCCTCTTTTTCTTTCTTTTTAAGCAGCCTTGTTCTTTAGTGATACATAGTCATGTGATACCAACTAGAATTCTTGTATATACTCCTGAAAATATATGTATGTAATGAGCACTGCATCTCTGCTGAGGAACATTCAGTCTGTCCATCACTTCTCATCTTTCCTGTAACAAGGCAGGGAATTAAAAATGCTTTCTTCCGCAGCCTTTCTGTAGTTATACTAATAAGAACCAAGAGTCACATTTCATTTGCTGTGTCTTATTACTTCTATTTGCTTATAACTCTTATAATAAGTGTCCTGTTATACTTTTCATATATATGTATATATGTGTCTCAAGAACTTCAGGAAGTGAGCATTATTATTACCCTGTTTTCCATTTAGAATAGCATGTCCAGCTTCAGCCAGCAATCCCACTTTAAAGCTGATGTTAAATCTCAGCATTTCTATGTCAGTTTTTATCCTGTTATAATTCCTTCTAGAAGTGACAAATTCTGTTCTTTCTCTTTGCTCCCTGGGTACAATAGTACCTTGGCTGCTAGTGAGCCAGCTCAAACCCTGTTTATCCTTTCCTGACATGCACGAGTGACCTTTGACATAATGGAAACTCAACTTGGGACTAGCTCTGCTTCCAAATGGAAAACTGCTAATATGACACGTTCATACCAAAGACCTGCCTCTGCCATGTTGTAAAGGCCCTTGGATATCAGGAAGTAGATGATGGAGGTCTGGCCAATCTGCCACTCCTAGCCTCTTCTTTGGAGTGTTATGCTAGAAGCTTTGTGAGCTCTTTTAAGCTGTCTTTACCCACTGAAGTTCCTGGTCACTTAGAGGAGTGGATTTAGACAGAACATACCCAGGAAATATCCCTGTCTGATGACACTTTCTGCCATGTTAGAGGTTTTCTCCTATTTTTGGCCATGTGATTTCATTTTCTTGTGTCACAGCTTCTCTCTGACCATGCAGACATATTTTAAAAAGGCAGTGGTGGCCTGGGATAAGGGAAAAAGAAGAGTTCTGTCTTTGTACTTTTACAGATCACAAATATATAAAACTCAAGGCTGATGCTGTAATTTATTTTGCGACTTTCATTGTAGGTTTTGTATCCTCTACCTGTATAAATAAGAGAGTCGACAACACTATGGCTTTGTAAACACTGATCTTGGTGCTTTTCTTCAGGTGTTTATTACGCCATACTCTTTTGTGGAGTTTTCCAAAAGCATTATATGCCTTTGCTAATCTGTTGTCTATCTCTCCGTCGATCTTACCATCTGAGGAGATGAGGTTACCGAGGTAATTAAACTGTTGGACTGATTTGAGCTCTGATTGGCCAATGGTGATGTGGGGATGATGGGGGACTTCCTGAGGTACAGGTTGATGGAGGACCTCTGTCTTCTTTAAGCTGACTTCCAGCCCAAAGAGCTCAGTAGCATCTGCAAAGCAGGATGTTAAATGCTGCAGAGCTGCTTCTGTGTGGGCAACAAGGGCGGCGTCATCAGCATAAAGTAGCTCCCGGACAAGATGGTTTAAGGTCTTGGTGTGGGCCTTCAGACGCCTTAGATTGAATAGGCTTCCATCAGTACGGTATCGAATGTAGATACCGTCCTGATCATCGAGGTCTGCTCCGAATCATGGGTCATCTACCGCCACCACCTGCGTCTCTTAGAACGCTTCCATCAACGCTGCCTCCGCACAATTCTAAACATCCACTGGTCAGACTATGTGACCAACACATCTGTTCTAGAGCAAGCAGCTATCACAAGTATTGAGGCCATGTTGATGAGAACACAGCTGCGATGGGCAGGGCACATCTCAAGGATGAAGGACCACCGCCTCCCTAAGATCTTGCTTTACGGTGAACTTGCCACCGGCTGCCGCATGAGAGGAGCCCCGAAGAAAAGATACAAGGACTCTCTGAAACAACATCTCAGCCTTGGCCATATTGATCTTCATCACTGGTCTACTCTGGCCTCAAATCGGGAGGCCTGGAGACACACCATCTATAACGCAGCTGTCTCCTTTGAGAACACACGCAGGATCACTCTTGAGGAAAAAAGGCAACGCAGAAAGAACCGTATATTGCAGAATACACCATCTAAGGAATCTTTCTGCTGTACCTTTTGTAATCGGATATGTCTGTCACGTATTGGCCTCATAAGCCACCAGCGTGCCTGTGGCAAATGTGGATAGAGCCTTCCCAGGTCTTCGTTCGCGAAGCCTAGCCATGATGATGACCTGTATAAAACCGATAAAATAAAAAAAGGGAAATTGCTTTTATTCTTCTTAGCCTTACGGTGTCAACTGGGTATTTCTACTAGGTGTAAATACACTTTGGTTATATTGCCAGTCCTACAGAAGAAGCTATAAGATATTGCAAATAATTCTGCTTCCTTACTCTTAGGTGATGTTAATGGAATTAACCAGTACAACATTGATGCATATTTACGAGAATAAGTCAGTTGAAAGGAAGTGATTGTTGGACACCCAGAACATGTTTTACCATAAGAAACTTGAATTATTTATTTATTTGTTTGTTTGTCAGGAATTTTAGCATATCTCTCAATGCCTTATGTATTGTAGATTGTAATGTGTTTCAGATAATATAACAAGTCTAAAATAGAAAAATATTACTAATACAGTTCAAAGCTCTTAAGTTTTAGTAAAGTTCATGCTGCAGCATGGGTGGTTTAATCTTGTTATAGCACAAATCTTAAATAATTTGGCAAGTACTTAACATATCAGCTGTTAAGAAAGTTTTGGGCTTTTTTAGTGCTTAAAGACTTATAATGATCTGAGATTTTGTGGACAAGTTTCTGCCTCCTGGCACACACAGTATTACTAACTTCTAGCAGGTGTGTTTTATTATCAGCTCTGTTCAAGGCTGAATTGAATTATAGGAAACAAATGCTACCTAGAGAAATAGTTTTATTATCTCTATAAAGCTAATAAATCGGGGTTCCAAATCCTTTGGCAGAGATAGTTTTATGCATATACTTAATCCTTTGGTGTTTTGTATAAATTGGCAAAGGAATGTTGAATCCTGCTTATCTCTTTAGGATGGATTCCATTAAAATGACACAATTCTGTGATATTATCAATAGCTGTTGAGATGAAAATACTACTAATTCCCTTGGTTGCCATTTCATTTGCTGAACACTTGGAATTTTACAATCATTTTATTTATTCAGATAACTTAAAATTGTATTCAGCAATCTTTATTGGTCTGTCATTGTTAAGAGAAGGAAATTTCACCTTACTTGAACATAGCATTGATTCAAAAAATTTTTACTCCTACTTAGTGGAATATAGATCATACCTTGTGATGAGGACTCTCTTTTTGGTCAGATACTTTCATTCTGTTCTGCCCAGCTCAGGTCCTTGCTCTGTGTTTTTGGAAGATTAAAAGCTATGCAGATGAGTGTGAGCACCACTTCCCCTAGTGCAAGAGTCCCGTTCCATGAAACAAAACATGTTCAGTGCTGTAGTCAGCAACCTTCTCGAACACAGCACATCTGAAATGACAATACATGAGTAAGGCCTGGACCTCCTGCCTGAGCTTACTGTTGGGCCATGGCAGCAGCGTTTGTGGAATTTTTTAACAGATTGCTAACAGAAATAATAATTTACTCCCAGTGAGTTAGATCTTGATTGAACTGTTTTCAGTCTCCACAAACCGATTTGAACAAGCCTGGTTTCTGTTTTTAAATCAGATAGCCTAAGAATAAAATTTATTCTGTAGTACTATTTAACTTTAAGTATGTAGATTCTGGTTCTCAGCTGATGTAAGAGAAAATAGGGCTATTACCCCCCATTTTTTTCAAGAACTTATAAAAATCTGGCCAGTAATTTTATGATATCTGGCCAGTGTTTTAAGTTTTCTTTGAACTGCTTTTTCAAATAAAAATGTGCATTCCAGTCTCATCTCTTCCCTTGAATAGTGCAAAGGAATGTGTCAGAGTGTTTTGTGTGTCTGTATGTGTACATGCTCACATACATATGTGTATGTGCGTGCATGGAAAAATATTTTTATATATATACATATATACATTATATTAAAAAGGAGACAATTGTAAAACATTTTAAGAATCGTATATTCAGCTGGATTTTTTAACTGTGTAAAACATTTATATTTTGATGTTTTATGATATCTTGGAGACAAGGGTTTCCATAGTGTTTTTCCTTCCTAAGTTTACTTGTTCTCCAATAAAACCATCAAGTTTCAGGTTCTTGTTCTTATTAAATTAGAATCAGTGAAAGTTTCAACAAATCAAAACTTCACTTAAGCAAATCATGTTTGAAGTGTCTATGCAGTCCAAAGACTGCAGGGACACATGGAATATCTCCAGTTTTGTTCTGTGTCACTACATTTCCAAGAAGAGTATGTATATATCTGTCATATTGGGGTCTATAGCAGATAGATAGCTAAAGAAACCCCTTCTTCACCCGTCAAATAGATAAATAAGTAATTAAATACTATAATTGCTAAGGAGCCTGCATATCCTCTACATTCTGGTTTTATTTCATAGCAAGGGTTTTATTAATAAAAGGCTTTCTCCTCTCTAGTTAATTGAGGCTAGAATATTTGCTACAGTCTGCATTTATATAGAATAGTTGTCTGTCATTTTATCTAAAATAGATCCGTTTGTGGCGGGATGCATTCTTACTACAGCTTCAACTTGCTAATCAACCTTGGATATTGCTGAGTGACACAGAAGTGAAGGAGTGGAAGCTGACCAAGACAAATGTAAGTATATTTGTTAGGATCAGATAGTATGTAAAAACCCCTCAAACTTAACTTCTCTTTTCCATATCTTCAAATGCTGTGGAGATGTCGTGCCTGCTCAGAGCAATTTTTCTCAAAAGTACCAGTTACTCATTTGTCTTAGGGCTGAACTTTATAGGATTGATTTACCAAAGCTTTCCTATAGTCACCGAAAAATGACAAAATGATCACAGACCACAGTTGACTTAAGTTAAGTGAAACAATTTCTCCTGATGTGTTAAAGTAGCTGTTCCAGAAGTAACATGAAGTTGAAATAGATACTCTGTTTAATAAATATATATTCACCGGCTTAAAGAAACAATGTAAAAACCCTCTGCTCTGAAAAGTAGAGCCTCCCTCCTTAGGCCTGTAACTCCATTATCTCTATTTTACCTGTATTCTTTTTAATTCATCTGTATAGAAAAAAGAAAAGTTCTTAATCATACAAGTAATCCTTAATATTTTACACTCTTTAAGCATTTGCCTGATCATGCAAGTGAAGGTCAGCAGGATCACAACCTAAATGACAGAACAAGTAACAGGCTATAAAGTGCAATATGTTCAAACTGTGGCAAGTTCTCTCTGCCTACAAGGTACTTGTAAATAATCTTACTGAAAACATTAACTGTTTCACATATTCTTTTTTAATTCACAGTAGTTTTGTGATCTGCAAAGGTGAATATGCAGACTGTTTCCTAACATATTTTAGGTGATATACTTGAAAAGAACATATGATTTAATCAGCATGTTTAGAAAACTCAATACATTCAACTAAAACTGGTTTAAACATGATAGTTAACATATGAAAAAGACAAATTCTTCACAGAATGGAATAGTTCTGTAAGGGATTAATGATTAATAATAATCATGCCAGATAAGCAGAATGTATTTTTAAATTATACCACTTTAAAAATACATACTATATATGATATATACTCATATATCAGTTTAACAGATTCATACATAGCCCAGAGTTTGACTGGGAAATTTAGATTTACACAATGGGATACTGAAGAGCATGTCCCAGGTTTCTTGAATACACAGTGTTAAAATGAGGCTCTGTGTGTCCAGCTGATTTTAGTCCAAAGCCAGTAAGTCCAGTTTGACTTGCAGCTGAGCCTTTCAGTTATCTTTGGGCTGAAGCTCACCTTAGGTGGCCCAAGGTAGACTCTGGTACCTGCCTTTTCTGTTCATGCAATTTTTCCTTGGTATTTTCTGTAATGAATTTACAATCCCACAAACATTGGTAGGACTGGCTGTGCACACACAGACTGGTGCCAATTATGTGATCAGGGAGACTGATGCTTCAGGACATATCAGATACACAACATGGTTCTTTTATAGCTCCTATACTTGAATTGCATGAATGTGAGGACTTCTGAGCACCCAAGATCCTGCACTATCATATTCCAAGAATCCTGGTAGGTCATTGTCACTGCCCAGTGTAACAAAGTGGTAAATTATAGATAAAAGTTTCAGTCCCACAATCAAATCATTAGAGATGATAGTTGCCTAACTAATAACAATTGTTTTTGCTGGATCTGATGGCACTGAGAAGAGAGAAGGGAAAGAAGGTAAGCTATAGTTTCTAACCAGAAGTTAAAGAATGCAGTTAAGGACATCATCCAAATGCCTATTGAATGAACAGTGACAGACTTCGGGTATTGTCCACCTCCCTAGGAAGTCTGTTTTAGTGTTTCACCACCCTCCCAGTAAATAAATGCTTCCTAATGTTCAATCTGAACCTCCCCTGGCAGAGCTTTGAGCCATTGCCATGTGTTCTGTCACTGGAAGAGATTAGCACCTCCCTCTCCACTTCTTCTTTTCAGGAAGCTGTGAAGAGCAATGAAGTCACCCCTGAGCCTCCTTTTCTCCAAACTAAACAAGCCCAAAGTCATTAGCCACACCTCATAGGTAATTCCTTCTAGCCCTTTCTCCAGCTTTAGTGCCCTCCTCTGGAAACATTCAAGGACCTTCACATCTTAAATTGTGGGGCCGAGAACTGCACACAGTGTTTCAGGTGAGGCTGCACCAATACTGAACACAGCAGGATAATCACCTCTTTTGAGTGGCTCGTGACGCTGTGTTTGATGGACTCCAGAACGGGGTTTGCCCTCTTGGCTTCAGGACACACTGCCAACTCCTACCGAGCCTGCTGCTGACCAGCATCCCCAGATCCCTTTCTGCAGGGACGCTCTCCAGCCACTCCTCTCCCAGTTTATACTTGTACCTGCCATTAATCTGTCCCAGGTGCAGAATCTGGTATTTCAGCTTGTTAAATTTCATGCTATTAATCACAGCCCAATGCTCCAATCTATCTAGATCCCTCTGCAAGGCCTCTTGTCCCTCAAGAGAGTCAGCAGCACCTCCCAGCTTGGTATCATCAGCAAACTTGGTAATGGTGCATTCAACTCCTGCCTGCAGGTTGTTGATAAATGTATTGAACAGAACTGGCCCTAAAATTGAGCCCTGAGGAATGCCACTGGTGACCAGTCACCAGCCAGGTGTAGCCCCATTCACTACAACCCTTTGAGCTCTGCCCTTCAGCCAGTTCTTCACCCAGCACACCGTGAACCCCCTCATCCCACATCTGGACAAATTGTCTGGAAGGATGCTGTGAGGGACAGTATCAGAAGCCTTACTAAAATCCAGAAAAACTGCATCCACCAACTTTCATTCATCCACTGGGTGGGTGACCTTTTCATAGAAGGATATCAAATTAGTTGAACAAGACTTTCCCTTTGTGAACCCCTGTTGACTCCAGTTAACTACAGTGTAATTAACTCATGCACCCTCTATAGGAGGTCATTGTTTCTACTAATATAACTAAAGGAATAGAACAAAAATCCTTTATCAAAGTAATACTTTCTGTATCTGAAATCTAATAGTGATGACTGTTATTAAAAATAACTGTGTTATCATCCCCATTTGAGATTATGTGCTAATGTCATGGGCAAGAAAGTGCAGAACTGACACCACTGACAAAGGAGAGGCTGCAAATTCCTGGTTGTAAAGTGGAGTCAGTAAGGGGCTTGACGTACTTGGTGATGCCAGTGCTTGTAGGTAGAGCAGCTGGCAAGATTACACATGATTTTTCACCCTAAAGTAATAAATCTGTGTGAATGTTGTGTGTGTGATTTAGTGTTGAAAGGGCCCAGGAGTTCATAATTTGTGAGTTTGAACAGAAGAGCTGCAAAATTAATCTTTACAATAGCAACACCTGTTCTTTGACTCAGCTTTTAATAAATTGGATGCAGTTATTATTTATCACATTCTTTGATTACTTTGAGATAATAGCAGCCAGGTGTAAAACTAGTTTTTGGTAGTGGGAAAACTAACAATTCAAAAAGAAAAGCTGTTTGGGTCACCTTGAGTTCTTATAAATTAATACCTTCTGGTTAGTGTTCTACAAGAAAAAGAATGAAAAATGAGGGGGGAACAGTTTCAAATGTATTCAGATGTAAGAGTTTAGAGAGGCTATTTTCAAAGCAAGTGATAACTGAGCAGAACTGGGTCGCTTTGGCATCTTAGCATGTCCCGATGAACATCATTTGCAAAACAGATACAACAGTGCATATCTTGTCTTATGGAAATGAGATCTACGTTCTCAGTTCTTGTAAGTCAGACTTTACATTTTAAATCCTCCAGGCTCTTTGACAGCATTTTAAATATTTATCGTTATCAGCAAGATCCAGTGATAACTGAAAGTCAATAATTTTTAAACCTGCATACCAGTTATAACAAAATTTGAAATCAAATAGGTACACATATAAAAGAGAATAAATTATTCCATCTTAAAAAGATTTGTTATGCTAAAGAAGGAAGGAAAACATTTTCAAGAAGCATTATTGATTTTTTTATTGAAAGATAGGAACTAACACATGCTTTTAAGAGCTATTATAATTTAGTGACTAAATCTCTTCTCCTTGCTAAATGTGTTCTCCTTGCTAAATGTGTTCTCCTTTGAAACTCTCTAAACACTTAGCAAAGAGAGGTGAAAATCACCAAGACAATATGATCCAAAATCAAGGACTTGTGGTTGTTTTTTAGAGTCACTAAAAATTTCTGCAGACAGAGCCTCACATGTGTTCTTCCTCAGCTGTTGTTCTGAAGACAGTTTCCCATTACTATCTGCAATAATTTGCTTGTGTTCTGATTCTCTTCAAAGAGGTTTCAAAGAATGCATACAGATTTTTCTTGGAAAAAGGAGGGATCAGGAGAAAATATTTACCACTTGCACAGTCCTTCAGTTTGATGAAAGTTCTTGGAGTTGGCAAAAATAATTTTCTTCTCTGTGGGATACTGATGCACAGAAACAGAAGAACTGCATCTACAACCACCAGAGCATGTCTTAGCCAACTTTCATGAGAAGAAATTTGGCCTTTCTGGAGACTGTCAAGAGTCAACTTGTATTTCCCTTTAAAACAAGTCCTACAAATATTGCTGGTTGGAAATTTTTAAAGCATCACTAGCTTCCAAGAACCTTGAAAAGACAAAGACAGTCTTTTGGTGTAATTTGACCTACTGTCTGTAGTCTTGGCAAGGGTTTGCTGCCCAAAAGCATAAGTCTGCTTTCTTGGTGCCTAACTCAAGAAGTTACCACACAGCAGATTTCCCCAGGTCCCACAGCCTTGGATGTAAAGTATCCCTCCCTCCAGTCAGTCCATTGAGCAGATGTACGTGATAGGTGAATAACTCAGATTCTTGAAAAACTTGCTACTCAGTTAATCCATATTAAATATATATGTAATCATAGAATGTTAAAGGTTGGAAGGAACCTTAAAAATTGCATGTGTATATAACATTCCTTTGTGCTAATCCACTTAAGGCATGTCATTTTCTGTGGTCAATGGCACACAAAGTCATGTGGCTACTACCACTTCACTCCAATTTCAGCTTGCCAACAGGAGCACTAGATGCTCATTTCCAGCTCAGCTGATCTGAGACAAGGCTTGAACCCTCGCCAGCATAAATTTAAATGTTTTGTGGCTATACATCAGCAAAGTCTTTTCTAAGGTTCACAGTGAAAAGTCTACTGCTGATAAATCAACGGGTTGTTGGGGAAAAGTGTGATTTCCACTTCATTCATTCTGCACTGGTCTTGAAACTCTGCAGTCAAAGACACTCTGCTGATGACTTCAACAGGTATCGAATAAAACATTCACTTTCCCATTCTACACAAATGTCCACCTAGCAGAAAGACAGGGTTTTTTTGCAGAATGAAGAAATTCAGACTGTGTTCCAGTAAATTTCCAAACCATGCAGTATTTGTCCATGGGTAAATTCCTTACACTGAGCAAATTCACATGTTTAACAGTCAGTTTTTCTTAATTATGAAAGTAAGTGTTCCTAAGATTTGGAAAAATGCTTAATCAGAGTTAATAATAACGAGGACTTTACTGCTGTAGTATGTTTTTGCTGTGAAAGTTTGCTTTTGCTAGAGTCAGGTGATATGCAGTATGAGTAACAATGACAGAATCAAGCTTAGAGTAGCAACTTGATTGCCAACTTTATGACATTCCATTCCATTTCTGTCAGTCAAATTCAGCTATTTATATTTGTGTTCTGCTCTGATGGAATATAGCTGTACTAGAAACATCTCTTGCAGTGGGTTGGAGTTTAGGATAATGCTAGATGTGGCTTCTCTGGGGAGTAAGGTAGTTATGAGGCATGGCTCAAACATATTAGTCAATTATGTGTCTGGTTACTAAGAACATAATTGTTGTGTTTGGAATTTTTCTCATTGAATAATAAATTCACTTTTTTTTGTCCAGAAGGGAATCTTTCCCAAAAGTGAATTTCTGGGAGACTTGAATTCCAAATTCAAGAATCTTCTGAAGAAATGTATATGTATCTTTCTTTCATTTAGTATTTCAAGAGTGGTAATACAAACTGGAGTAAAAAAGTCATATCTTGCCATTCCACTTACCCTTTCCAAGGGTGTCATAAAGCTTTTGTCTACTTGGAGTATGAGTTATTTTGCAAATTTCTTCAGCGTGTACTTATGTATGTTAAAGAAGATACATTGCCTCTCATTCTGCCTGCCAGTGGCTTGGCTAGGTATTTAGCTTGAGACAGTTCTATGTGTACTTCAGAAATGGGATACCAGAAAGGATTGTGCTCCTGTAAACAGAATTTATCCTATTGGATGGTCTTGGCTGGATGTCTTCTAACACCCATGGCTGAAGCTGCAACATTTCATATAACTGCTCTTTGAGTCTGAAAATAAACAAAACCAATCTTCTAGCATGGAAACCTGCCTGCTTGGATTTAATTATTTGTAGATAGTGAAACAAGAGTAGAGATTGACATTATTTCTACCAGAAGTCAAATGGCTGTTGGAAAGCCTAGGGAAAGTTGGAATTAGACTTAAGTTTCCTATTTTTTGAATGGATGTGCTTAAATCCAAAGCTGCCATTATCTTCTTATACTATTAAGGCTTTAGCACATCTCACTTTATTTATACTAAGTAATTTTTGGTTTTATTTTGGAAAAGTTCACATTGGACTAAATATTTGGGAGGAGGAGGGAATTTTCCATTGGAGTGAGGAAAAAATAATTCTCAAAATCTGTTTCAGTGCAAAAAGCTTTTTCAGTACAACTTCCAAACCTACAGATATCTTTTTCTACAACTTGCGTTATTATGCTAAATTTGGACTCCTAAAGACATTTAATGTAATAAAAAATGACACTGTAATTTAAAAAATGGCATAGAGAATTATCAGGGCACACATTAGGTAAATTAAAAGCTGGCTCAATGAGGAATCAAAAACTAGAGTTTCTAATGGGAAGATGTAGATGAATCGGGCTCATTAGGTTCTGATAGGTCTGGATAATTGTTGGGAAGGACAAGTCGAAGTTATTAAATGATATTAATCCCCTGATATAATGGCCAAATTCCAGTAAAATGCACTTTATTATAACCAGATGAAGTATATTTGAAGGAAATGAAATATATTTGGCACCAGAGAAACATATCTATCTCTGATACAGAATAATGGGGCTTTGTCCTGGAAAGCAGTGACCTAATGGATTTAGGATGGTCATAGAAGATCATCTCAGTGTGAGCTCTCAGCATAATGCTGTCACAAAGAAGGGTATTCCATTTCTTGAACACTTAAAAAGCTAAGGAACAAAGTAATTATTCCACATCATATCAGTAAAAAACTCTGGGTTTGGTGTCTTGCCATTAAGACAGATTGGAATTACTTGAGAGATTTCAGAGGATGATTAAAAATGACCCAGGCTTTGGGAAACCTTGTTAGGAGTTTGCCTCACATAAAGGCATTCAGCCAGGAACCTCAGAGATGACTTGGTATCTGTAGGTAGACATTTAAATAAAAAAGATTCAACTCATCAAACTGTGACGAAGTAAATTAAATCCTCTGTCCTAGCAAACAGGAGCCTTAAGCATTGTAAGCAAAAGTTAAGGGAGGCAATGAACTTGAAGCCATTAAAACTAGGTGATTGGACTTTCTAAATGACAAATTATAGATAATCCAGGGGAAGATTCTGTGGGCTCTGTACAGGTGTATGGGAGGACAAGCTAGATGGCCTCATTTCTGAGATTTTTATTCTAAGATTTATTTTAGTGATTTTAAACAGCAAAACTCCCCCTACCCAGTTGTTTTTATTATAACTTAGTCCCTGGGATATAAAAATCAATTATTTGAGAAGGCAGGGTGCCTCTGGGTAAAGTAATGGCAGTCCTTAGTGATTCAAAAATATACACCTGGGAAATATGAGATATGAAAATTTGGATTAATACTGACCATAACAAAGATACTGGTGAAATACGGTTAAACTTTACTGTGCTCTAGATAGTAGTAGAAGTCAGTAGATTTCAGAGCACAAATATGTTTGTGCTAATTTTATCTGTATTAAAAGTCAACAGATGTAATAGCAATGATAAATATTTTGCTTTTAAAATATTCTGGTGTTTTTAATTCAAAAAACATTTGCAACTGGAGTTCTAAGCTTTTTTGAAATTCCACAGAGTTCTATGTCTTCTATAAACCACTCTGGATAGATATATATAGAAGTTCAACAATCATCCTTGCTCATCACTAAAAAACTGTAGTAAGCTTTATTAGAATTTTTTTCAAAACTAAGAATATAAATATATATTTATTTACATATGTCACAATAAAAATACTCCACTGGCAGTATAGTGAAACAACAGGCTCTAAATATTGATACAAAAACTTTTATTTGAAACACAAATTATAGTGTATGTGTTGAAAGACAGGTTGTTTAGTACTGTGCTGTTAAAAGATCAGTCTAAAGGACATAATAAAAAATAATAAACTTTTAGGAAAGTAAAACTTTAATATTAAGGAATTTCATAGAATAAATAAACTAAATCTTTTACTGACTAATCACTGACAAGCAGTTAACCAGCTCGCCATTGTAGCAGAGAAATTTCTTGCCATTATAGCAAAGAAATGTAACTTTTTATTGAGAATGCAGCCTAATTTATTGCATATTGATGAAGAAACTTTAATTAAATACTTGATTTGGTTTTGATACTTTTCACTCAATTTGTTTGAATGCAAATATCTCCATGAAGTGCAAGACCCAGGGTACAGCAAGCAGGGAGTACATCCTTTTGCATCAAATAAGGCCTTGAAAGTCTTTTGGCTCCATAACTGACTGATGCAGCAGAAGAGCCAGATTCTGGCAGAAAACAGAAAAAATATGGAATGCTTGACTATAATTCTGGGGTGTAAAAATGACCAGGAAGTGAAGCATCTATGAAAGAAATCTGTTTTCTCTATTTTGCCCAGTATTCTCCAAGCTCCTTATCATCCTATTGACGTCAACGTGTTTCACAAGGCAAAGATTTATTCTAAGTCAAAAGTGTAGAAACTCCTCTTTATCATGAGAGGAAGGATTTCAAATTCAAGTAAGAAAAGCTCTGTAATGGAAAAAGTTAAGATTTTGTGACTGTTCTTGACCCTGTCAGAGGGAAAAAACCATGAATTTGGAGATCAGAGGAGAGGGAGAAGAGAGGAGGGTTGATTCTTCATATGTGACTTCTGTTCATTTTGTTTAAATCTTGTATGGCAATGCATAGTGCCAGTGTGAGTGTTACAGCAAGATCTGGGCAAAGCTTATTTTCTCTGTGTCTTATTTCCCTGATCTCTGAAGTGGAATGATAAAATGTGATAACTGACAGGAGAGCTATGAAAAATCACCAGTTAATGTTCCTAAAATGTGTCGTGAGTCTCGTCCCCAGTTCTAATATCTGTCTGTATTTCTTTCTGTTGTGATTTCACTAAATTTAAAATGGTTGTAGTTTTTAAGTTGTCTTCCCCCAGTCAGTCAGTGGTGGCTTCCAGCTTACATTAAGTGCTTTTAAAACTACTGTTATTTCCTTTTATATTGGGGAAATCAGCATGTCAGAGTATGACTCATCTCACCTACCTTCAGCTGTATAACACTGAGAGAGTCTAGTCCAAGCTGTTTGAAGTAAAGAGAGAAAAAAGGCACCTCAGAGGACAACTAGAGATCTGTCTTACTGGGGAGCTGAGATGGGTGCACTGAATCCTATCACCTCTTCAGGCTGCCCTTCAACTCTTGCATCTCTCCTTTGGTGTTTTTCTGCCTCATGACAGCCGAAAGTTGATTTGATCTTGCTAATATATTTTCTCAGTCAGGAATTCCATAATGGATATGAGGTAGCATGCAATATATTTTCTGGCTGGCATTCCATTTCCTTCTGCAGTTAGGAGGGCCAGTCCTTGGATTTTCTATGGGTAACAATCACAAGAAGAATCTGCAAATGAAGCAGGCTTACATATATTTGCACATCTTTACTCCACCATAAGACAAGTTTGTTACTTAAGGATCAAACTGTGACAGAGCTTGAATATCTGCTGAATGAAACACCTCCAAGGAAAACAGTTGTTAAACACTAGGTATAAATGGCTCCAAAAAAATCGTATCAAGTTAATAAAGGATAAGAACTACTCATAAGGTTTCCTGGGCTTTATTTCTTGTTGGATTTGTTATTGTTGCTGTTGTTGCAGAGATTTTCATGGTATGTACCTTTCTTTGTTGAATATGAGTACAATATCACATAAAAAGTCCAGGCTTTGTCACCTGACAAAGTGAAATTTCTTTCAATTGTATTTACTTAATTAGCTGGAGATAATGGGAATAAGTTTTTCCTGCCAAGTTTGTTTAATCTCCTGAAGAGGGCTTGCATATTTATATGTTCAAAAGCAGTGAATAAATGTGAAGCTGCTGTGCCTGATTTCCTTCAGAGTTAAAAAAGGCAAGGTGAAGGTAAAATACAGACCTTTATGCATTCAGCTATGTAATTAAATGTGGTTGTGGTGTTTATTTCCAGTTTATAACCCTGATTCTGTAACTGAATTTATACAATAGATCCAGTTACAGCATTACATCTTTTACAAACACAGGAGGGGGCAGGTTGTGTTACAGTCAGTAACATTTGCAAAACAATTCATTTCAATATGCATATGTAAATATTTGTAAAAGCTAAATTTCCATTTTGCTTCAGGGAAGTTTTTCAACCTGAACATAACCAGAAATTAAAACATTGCTATCTCAGCTTATCCGATTCATCACAGTTGCATATTATGTTCAACGCTTTTTAAAAGAAGGGTTATTTTTGCAATCTATTACTGGTATTGAAAAAGAACCAGCAGAAAAAAACCCTTCAAAACACTGAATAATTGGAACAAATAATATAACTAAAGAAGCTGTTATTTACTTCTGAATATTTTAGAAATAAAAAAGAATTGAGGTCCATCAACATACTGATCCATCTTGCTTATTTAACTGTGAATTTAGCATAATGGAGAACTTTTACAAAATGTGAACACAATGAAGGATTAATTTTCCCTTTTATCCTATTTTTGTGTACATTACATTTTAGCCCTAATTTCTGTGTTTTTCTGTTTGATTTCACAGGTTTGTGAAATCAGTGGGATTATTGAAGAACAGTTTAATTAAAACAAAATTATGATCAAAACTACACCTGAAAATTTACTTTAGTTTATACATATTGATTTTAATTAAAGTTATTTTTCTGGTGTCAGCAGTACATGTATAGAAGCACTCTGATATGTGGATGCTGTAATGCTCTGAATCAGAGTATTTACTGTGGTACTGTGGCCTTAGGAAAGAAGGGTAATGTCACCTTTTAGTTTTTATAAAGTTACTATAGTGTTTTGTTTAGTTTATACCCCAGTTATTTTGGATTGCCATTTGATAAACTAAACTCTGCCTGACCAAAATAAACTTTGCCTAAAGATTTTATGTATTTTAACTTGTCTAAGGTTTTCTACTCCTTATATTTTTGTAATCTTTACTCTTTTTTAGATTAATAAACATAAAGTATTTGCCTGCATCTGCCAATATATATGTCCCATTCAGGTCTCACAGAGAACTAGCTGTTCTCTCATAGTCACCTGCAGAGAGAGGTCAGAAGGGGGAGTGAGTGAAAGGGTGTGGGCGTGTGTGTGAGTAGCAGAAACAGGTGCTGCTCATGCCGCATAGCTTTGTATTGAATTTATCCACTCTCTAAAACAAGTAAATACTCTGTTAAAAAATGGAACATAACAATAAGAAACGGCACATGCATGCAAAAATAAAGCACCTAAAGGAATTTCATATATTATGATAAACTGTTGGTTACCCGTATGGATTACTGAAACAAATTTGCTGTTTAAAATATCCTAATTGGTGTGTGTCGTGTGCTTGGAACTTTAGAAGATGCTTTTTCACAGACATCAAATGAAGGGATGTGGCAGTTGCATTTACTGATTTCATTTACCTATTAATTCAGTCAAGAGTGTTCTCAATTTTCTTTGTCTTCAATTGTGTATGCTTGGTTCCTGTATCTTAGACAGAATGATATAATAAAATTGCTTGCAACTGTTAAAAAATACAGTATTACAAAGCATCTGTTTGTTTAAGAAATAAAAATTAATTTTCTGTCACGAGTGTTTGATAGTGTGAACTTTTTTTGCTGTCTCACAAACATACCGTGCTAAATATACAGAAGGTGTGTCATCTATGTTAGTCATGAGCAAGTAAAATGGAAGGTAGCATTGTGATGAACAAGTACTTGCTATATGTGTCATCACAGTGTAGAGTTCCTATACGTGAAATGAAATACTGAAATCCCAATGAGAATAGTCCCTGTAAGTTCTTTTCAGGAAGGGGCTTCATTAATTTGTCATTAGTAAAGAAAATCTGCCATGCTGTGTGCATTTGCAATATACTCAAAGACTCATTTGCATAGAGGAGGGCATACCATTGATAGGCACTATTTAGTCAGTTGTGCTCAGAAAAGCATTCTTGTGAAACTAATATCTCTTCTTCATGGGTTTTATTCTTCCTTAGTGGCCCACTTTTCATATTTTACCTTGTCAGTACTGAAAAATGTAAAGTAGGTTTGTCTTTTTTTCTTCTTTCAGTTGCTTCACTAAACATCTATTAAGCTCCATTCTTTCTGCTTCATGTCATTACTGGGTGAAATCATGACCATATTTAATGGTCATGTCTTAATCCCTGAGAAAAATCTCATTGACTTTAGGAGAACCAAGATTGCTCACAACAAGTGAAAAAATTGGAATTTGGCAGCCTCTTAATTCTAGAAGTTCTTGCATGTATAAGAACTTGAAAACAGTTTTGGCTCAGTAGTGCAGAGATATTTGGTTAGGGGCATGTCTGATTCTATATTTGGATTACATGTGAAGAAATAAAAGGCTTTATTCAGGAAGACAGAATATCAATCCTGCTCCTGTCTTCAGATGAAAAAAAGCTTTTCTGTTGCAGATATAGTGGGTACCATCAACACTCGTTACAGTTACGAACAATTTAGCAAATGCTAATTATATGCAAGTATCTCAAAATGTGGTAGGATGGTTTGACTCTTGTGTGGTCATAGTTGTAAAAGCTGTGAAGCTTTGGGCTTCTGAGAGCTGACTGCTTTTGGAAATGGCCAAAACAATGGTATTTTTCTGTGACACTTTCTAAGCTGAATGGTAGAGGATAAAACCATGGAAAATAAGGCTTTATTTTTACACTAAAGCATACAGAAAATCCCATGTGATTTTTTTTTGGTTTGGTTCTCATAATTCTTATGTGATCTCATGATTTTTTAACACTCGTGGTTGGCAATACTCCCTCTAAAGCATATGGCCAAAAATTTCAGCTGATACTAGCACTCAGCCCAGCAACCAATGCTGGCACTGTAGAGGAGAAGCAGCCACCTGGTACCCTGACTGCACACAAGCTGGCAATGAAGCTGGCAAGGAGAAGTCCAAGGAGAAGCTGAGATGTGCTTAACAGGCAATGAGCAGCTGGGCTTGGGGACCATAAACAGCAGCTGGGAAGGCCATGCAGAAGGCATATGTGATAAACTTGTTTTCACCTCTGAGCCGAGGGAAGCCTTACTCATTTTCTCTTTGACCTTTTTGGCTTCAGGAAGCAGTTTCCATTTGTCAACGGAATAAACTCTGCCTCCATGGTGCCTAATTGAATTGAGAGTCAGCTGTGGATGTTCTTGTTGATGATGCTATAGTTAGTTTGGCAAGAATGTCAAGGTGGAGGTATTTTGTTTTTGACTCTGCACTAAGCACTTCAAAGTTATCAGAAAAGCTCAGTGTAAAGCTGCATAGAAATGTGCTGCTGTCTAGTTGCACAGAACAGAGTAGATTTAGTGTTTTTCAGAAAGATACTTTATGGGTCATTGCTGGTGCTATTCAGTTACTGCATTTTGATGGAAAAAGAGTCATGAGAAACAGATAAATTTTTCTTAGCCGTATGTTTGCATCTTAATTTTTTAAAGGCTTTATGAACCCAATAATATAGGGAGGCAGTATTCTAAAAAGTTCTTGTTAGTGAAAAAATATAGAAACTTATCTCAGTATATAAAAATTCCTGTAGCTTGTCTAATAAGCAGCTGTTTTTCTTTCAAAGTCCAATTTATATTAAAATAGGTTTTATGGCCATATGTGTTACTGCTGCTTCCTTTTAAGACCTTCACACCCTTAATACTTTATCTGGATAATCTTAAAAACAGCCTTAATGTGTCTGTATTCACTTCAATAACACAATAATATTAATAGGTTTCCTTCTATACTGCTCATATCAAGTAACTTCATCATTTGGCAGATTTTAAAGAGTGACCTCTCTAACCCAGTGTCTAGCTCTAGGATTTGTAGGTGTGACTAAGGGAGAAACAAGGAAGAAGTTTTACTTGCATTAAAATGAAACTATTTCTTTTGAATATTATCCAATGGAAGATTTCTCTGAGCAAATCCTTATCTTTAAAACTTTAGCAATAATTCAAAAATACATAACAAACAGACGCACTGTGTATTAACCTAAGTTTCTGGCCCTGTGGGAATATGTTTCCTAAAAATATGGCCTTATTCACAGTTCAGGTCTCTTTCTTCTGAGTCAACACTTAGAAAAGCAGGAGGGGATCTCATTTCTGACTTCCTGGACAATTGCTTTAGGTATGTCTATGTTTCACTTACAGAGGTAGTGCAGGGGAAATCCTATACTGCAACAATTAAACTCAGAGAGATATATGAACTTAATGAAAGCCAACTCATGTGCATGAATGTGACACTATTGTTTTATTGCTCTGGCTATGTATTGACATGTTTCACATTTAATCCAATGAACTATTCATGTAAAATACAGAAAAGCTCCCTGGGTTAGATTACAGCAGCATAGACTTCTCTGCAGCAAGTATGCTAACTATAAAGTTACTATGCTTTTACTAGCTTTATATGACTAGCTCCAGGCAGCTTCACAAGAAAAAAGATATGCAGAAATGCATATTCAGAGGCACATAGTTCTTCCTATGCTTAGAGAAGTTTGTGCCCATTCACTCTAGGCCCTGGTTTCTACTTTGTTTGGATTAGACAGCAGCTAGATAGACAATGCAATTAGTTTTGCAGATATTTTGTCCTTTACTGTTTCAACTGAAAGTGCAAAAGTTTGTGATTAATCCAACAAAGTTAAACACACCACTGGTTTGACAGTGTTAGCTTACTTATTGTTATATTGCTGAAATAATAGTCAAATTAGTTTTAATTACTTGTAATTGTCAAATTGCTAGTTAACGGAAGGCATGTTTATAAGTCAGATTTCTGACATGACTGTTCCTTATGAATTTGGATGCTCTTTTGTTTCTTGACATGTTATATAAAACTAAAGTATAATCAAATAGAACCTATTTTGATGATGGATAGTACAGTCAGATACTCTTTTCTATGGCTTGTCTGCCCTAGACATGCAACAAATGTAATATGTACTGTCTATAGAAGTTTCTACTACATTAGCTTTAAACCTATCAAGGTGCATCATTAAGTGAGAGTGCTGTTCTGGACTTTAAGTTCAATTCAATCAACAAGGCAGTCTATAGTGGTGTTTTCACTTACACAAAGACAGTGCAAAGGTAGAAATTTCACTTTATCAAGAACTGGAATTTAATCTATGAAGCTCTATACAGATCTCTGTTGTTGGAAAATAGCAATGCTTTAGTGACTAATATGCCAGCTGCTATTCCAGAAGTTCTACTGTAGAATTTGATGCACTCTCCAACTAGTGCATCTGTGTATGATTAATATCTGTGTTATATTTGAACTTCACATTGCTTTTTTTTTAGTTATTATCAGCCAATCCTGGAGAATGCTTCTGGCTCTGAAATAATTAAGTAGGATCACTGAACCAATGTCTTGTGTAGATTCCTGGACCACCTTTTGAGAGCTTATTGATGCACTGTTGATCTGATTTGTGAGAGACAGAAGAAACCTTCTTTTTGCCCACTAAAACCAGCTACAGCACAGTTCTAAAGAGACCTCACAGGAGAGAGAACATTATAGTTCCTCTTGTGACTTAATCAAATGCTGAGCTGCTGATGCTTACCAGGAACCTCCTCTCCCAGAAATGTATGTATGTGTTAGCCTAGAGAGGGAGTGTGATAAGAAATGTGTCTGGGAAGGGCCTCCAGATATCATAGAGTTGTTAACCTGAGGCAGTGTAACTGCAGCTAAACCATTTCTGACAGATGTTTATCTAATGTGTTTTGAGAATGTCTGGAGATGGAGAATCCCTCTCCTTACCTTTAGAATATCATGTACGCAAGTGCTTGTATTTTGTTTGACAGTTCTTTCTCAGAACAAGATCTTTTCCCCTTGAATACATTCTTCATATCTTAAATGTCTACATCTTGCTTCAACTCAGATAATGATGAATTGAAACACCATCCAAAGCAACAGAATGAATTATAAGTCCTGTAAAACCTTGTGAATGTTTGCAGTGATATAAACGTGGCCAGGACTTCATCCCAAAGTTACAGATAGTGCTGAAGAAGCATTGTTACAGGCCAGGAGATGTGTCAGCTGCAGACAGCAGGTATTTGTGCTCTACAGGGTGGACGTGTTGCTGCTCTGCGAAGTCCTGCTTTTGCACTAAAAGTCACATATGATGAAACAGCAAAGAGTCCTTCTAGCCTCCATGCTTCTATTGTAGCTATCCCTGAAAAGTGCATGAGGAATTCATGAGTGCATTTCAAAATCTTGCCAAAATTCTCCCTGGGGCCTGATAAGTACCATAATTCAAAACCTCTCCTGAGTGCCTCCAGAAATCATTCTCTTCCTATTGATGTGTGTAATCCAACACCTACACACTCGCAGCTCCAGGTTTAATAAAGTCTGGGGCCCTTTAGCTGAGATTCCAAAGCAACGTATACTTCCTATCCCCCCAGGTGATACTACATTTCTGTGTCCAGAACACATTATCTGTTATTGACTTTTCGTCTGGGCACAGATCTTGCAGAATTTAAAATATTTTCCTATGAGGATGTGTTGAAAACATCTGATGGACTTGCCTGGGGTACAGTGACGCATAGGCCTTTTGGGACAGACTGTAGTATCAACCTTGTCTGTAATTCTGTGTCTGCTCTGTGCAAAGACTGTAAAGTATTTAAAAGACAGAGCTAAAGTTCTTAATGTAAAAACAGCCAAAAATCCAAATAGAGATGTCACTATCTCTCTTTAAAGCAATTAATTCACAGTGTGACAAATTAAATTCTATCTTCTATCAGTTGTTCTGCTTGCAAAATATTAAATACTCTGTTCAGATGGTGGAATACTGATTTTTCAGTGTACAGACACGTCAGAAGCAAGTTGACTCATTTAGGAAAAGTAAATGTTGTACCCTGTAGATTTTAAAAGTATAAAAGAATTAATTTAGGAATGTAGAAATGTTTATTCCTGTATCCAGATTAAGTATCTGTGGTCAGAATGTTTTATTTATCTAGCCTGAGGTAAAAAATATACAGTGTCTCCTTCTCTGCTCTATTCCACTGGAACCACATTCAAGTACATAAGATAAACTTCAACTACCCTAAATAATAATTTTTATATTACTTCTGTCTTTGCTAGTGATTCAGAAATCTGAGAACTTTGACAAGTGTCATACAAAGGGGTCCTCATCTCTTCAGAGTGATACAATAAGACATTACCAACAGTAAAGAATAAAACCTTCAGATAATGTGGGATATTGATATATTTTTTGTTTCACTCTGACCTGTGATGGTCATGTAGTATCATGCTTTTGGCTAAACTGCTTATCTGACCCATGGTACTTTTCAGCTCTATGCTTAGTCTAGCTATAAAATGCTATACTATAAAATGATATATTATAATAGAGACACTAAGATAAAGTTTTATCCTGTACTTACCAATGCACAGGAAATATGACTATTAAACTTTGTGTATATGGTATTAATTTCTGTGACATCTGCTATATCTATTAGAATGGTCTTCTGTTATTCACAGCATTAATAAATTCTATGCTCAAAAAGTTAACTTCTTTCTGAACTGTGAAAAGCATCATATCCAAATTGCCCTGTTGTCTTTTTAACCTGGAGTATTCTCTTCTTTGGTGGGCAAAGTTGTCCTAGAAGAGAGCAGCCTCCCATCAGCTGCGTCGTCTTGGCACCCTGAAGGATCATTTGCATCCTTTCTAACGCTTCCAGTAGATTCTGTACTGTACAGAGAAGTTCCAGTTCTTGTAGTCCTTATGTTTTATGAGCCTGGAAGTCATCCAATTTTATTAGTAGATATTTTTAAAATATCATCTGAAGGTTTTAATCACTCTTTCTAAACTATTTCTTATGGAGATATGTAGACTTTGACATAGATTAATTACAGGGCTACAATTTTTCCATTAGGAATATCTTTCTCCTCTTTTCCATTGCCTCCATATTAAATATTTTTGCAGTACTTAATTGAGGTGGCTACTCTAATCCAATTATAGCATTTTTGAGTATTTCTGAGAAGCAATGCTAGTTTTTTCATCCTGTGAACTGTGGGATTTTGGAGAGAGGTAGGGTGATAACTGAGAGAGACTTGAAACTTAAGTTGTCCCAATTTACAAAAAGTGCTCAGGGGCAAGGGACATCTTTAGGTTGTTCCTCTGCCCACCCACTATGTTCCCCTAACTCTTTTAATGTATCACTTACTAAATGGAACACAGTTGTTTGTTTCTTTCAGCAGAAGGAAAGAGCCTGAATGGGCTTATGTTTAACTGGTACCTTGGCAAGGTAGGAAGTACTCCCCATCCACCCCCAGGGTATTTCTTTTCAAGAGGAATCTGAGATCCATCTTTCCAATTTTACTTTTTGGTCTGAATGCAATTATGACAGACCGTACATAAGAAAAGGAATGTTTAAGGTATTATTTTTAGGTATTATTTTTTTAAGTATCATGCCACTAGTTCAGTTCATAGTATGTTATTTTCCTAATTTGTTCATACAGAAGGATTTTTTTTGAATATACAGATCAAACCCACTAGGTGTTGAAATAATTATATGCATCACATAGTACTGACATGGCACTGTCAGTAGTTTTGGCTTATATTTTTGCTTGTATTCATTTGTATTTCTCTGTAGGAAATCACGTGCTACTAGATAAGAGAAATTTTCTAGAATTTTCTTGTTTGTGTTATTTCTTTGCTTTTTTAATTAGTTGGGTAAATGGCATAGCATTTAGCTACACAGAATATGTAGCTGAGTGTCAGCTAACATTATGACAGCCTGGGTACCTTTAGGTAGAGGCAAGTGGGCATTTGCCAAGTGTACTGAAGGGCAGTGAAATCTGCTCTGAGCTCCACAAGGTTCCACTTTCCTCCAGTGCTTCAAGCTCTTCATTTTCCTCTCCTTTAAATCTGCCATAATGGCATTTGTGTTGCATCTTTTTTGTTCTCTTTCTTGTCTGTCATCAGTATGTGGCTTGCTACATGTAGTTCTTCCTTTTGCATGTAGGCTGCACTGCTCTGTTGCCATTGTAGCTCTCCTTGGTGGATGTGGGAATGGCCTCAGGTGTGTCTTCACAGGTAGAGAAAAGTTTGTGTGCAATGGGAAGTGAAGGGAGTTTGTACATGGTTTCTGTGCTGCTTTGTGTGAATATGAATATTTCTGTACCTGTCTCTATTGCTGTCTTTTTGAACAAGTGGAACTGGGTGGGCATCTCTGTGTACTATGATGGGAGGTCTCCAAATTGTTCACAGTGAACATCCAGATTTTCTCAAGTGTTTGGTCATACGTTTCCAAAGGGCCCACACAGGTACTGCTAGGCTACTTCATCATCACCATGAGCAGAAGCCCCTGAGTAATCTAGTAGATTACTAGATCAGTTTGGGAAATAGAGATCCTTGTTGACATCTTTTGATACACTTCAAATCCTCTGTCCTCTCATAGTCCCCTTGCCCTGTTGATGGCTCTTTGAGTCTTCTGTGGTAATCTGCCACTGGTGTCCCAGGAAGGTGTCCTGCTACTGTCCCGAGATGAATGGTCCTGTTTGAGAACAAACTGATCCACAAGTAAAGGGTGCTGTTCTTATCCTGAAAATAATACTATTTAGTCTTTCTTGCGCTGCTGCCAAGCAGCTTCCTAGCTCCAGGTAGAGCTGTGAGACAGCATTTAAAAACACTTTCTGAAAACCATCTATGTGATGCTGATGTGCTGAAACATTTCAGAAAGTTCTTCCCTCAGTCCCACAACTTGACTTACAGACAATATTTACTGTAACCCAGTTTTGACCTATAGAGCTTTCAAAGCGCTTTCCTCTGTGCATTCTGTACACAGAGTACCAATTTTCTCTTTCATGAGGGAAGGAACAGTTATTCATATTGTGAGAGATCCTGTAAGTTTGCAGAATGAGGATATCATTTTATTGATGGCAATGGAAAGCAATATTTTTGCCACAAAGTGGAGGAACAACTGTCAAATATATTATACAGGTTTCTAAATTTATTATAGGTGTTCAATTTCTGCCTTCCAAAAAATTCCTTTTTATAAGATTTAAGGCTCCTATGGTAAAATATTTGGAAATTGAGACTTTTCTTATTCCTTGTATTGCCTTGAAGTTGAAATTGTTCATGTAATAAAATACCCCTCTTCTTTACATGCCATTATGATGTTTTCTTCTCTGCAGAATAACTTTGAGTGACTGGCCTACTGGCATATTTCAGAGGAATGAGATTTAGTTAGAGCTAACATGCAGGACTGTGAAAACAAGTAGAATAAGCAGATAAATACAATGTTTAATCTTGCAGTGTGCAATTTGGTATATTTTTTTGTGTGAGGGTTAGGAAATTAGTTTTTGAGCTTTAGCCCACTGCAAAAACAAAACAAGTGGTGGCCTTTGACCCTTTTGGAAAGTGATTGTGTATTACCAGTGATGACAGCCACCACCACCATTATTTGATTTATAACAGAGCAACTTTCATTTAATGTTGACCATATGGCAATTTTCACCACCTACATTGTTCAGGACCTGTATCAGTAGTACACAGAGCAGTGAACCTTATTCCCAGGAAATTCAAATAAGACAGAGGATGCTGCATTGTGGCATATTGATTGATAGCACAAACCAGTCATAATTAGATCTGTCTTAATACCTTGTAAACATGTTGCGGGTTTTTGAACCCTATTACAGTATTTTGACACTATTAAATTATCCAATGTGCCAGCTTGTTTTCAAATTGTGTATTTGAAACAGATGATGACCAAAAGGTGTAATTTATGTAATATAACCCTATTATTACTGTCCTATTTTAATTTATATTTAAATTTTTAATGAAGGAAATGGGGGGGAGGATGTTATTACTGGGAGTCCTTGACTCTATTGCTTGCATTTTCGTAGAATCCTAGAATGCTTTGGGTTGGAAGGGACCTTAAAGGTCATCTAGTTCTAACACCTCTGCCATGGGCAGGGACACCTTCCACTAGACCAGGTTGCTCAGCCTGACCCTGAACACCTCCAGGGATGGGGGATCCACACCCTCTCCGAGCAACCTGTTCCTGTGCCTCACCACCCTCACAGCAAAGAACTTCCTGCTAATATCTAATGTAAACCTACTGCTTTTCAGTTTGAAACCATTCCCCCTTGTCCTGTTACTACACGGTCTTGTAAAAAGTCCCTCTCCATCTTTCTTGTCATCTCCCTTCAGGTACTGGAAGGATGAAACCAAACCAGACCTTTTACAATGAAATTTTTCCTCCTTTTACAGTTCTAATTGCTTTGCTACATATAAGAACAAAACTGTAGGAACACTTAATATAGAATTTGGAAAGGAAACAATTTTTTATTATTATTTCTCGAAATACCCATTATTGGGATTCATTGGTGGCAGGGACTTGACTGGTCACATGCAGGACTGTAGGAGTGAGCTGTGGTACAAGGGAAGCGAACTCAGCTTGGTACCTCACTGTACTCACGTTATTTATACACTAATTATGTCTGGCTATTTGAAAGGGAAGTTCTTTGGTCCATGTAGTGACAGTGCCACCAGACATCTCAGATATCATTACATAGGGCGTGTTGCTCAAGATATTTTTTCCTATTTGACAATTTTTTTTTTTTTTGCTGGAGTTGTGTGTAGAGCTCTGCCCTTCGGTTGACTGATTCAGGATGATTTATTGAATACCCAAAGTTTTGTGAACTAGACATGACAGTTTCACTGAGCTTGGTTATCATCTGGCTCTGCAGTTGGGCTACCTAATATCTGGTACATGCCTCTCAAGTCATCACACCCTGTTCTGTTCATACTGGCTCTGCACCAGCGACCACTGAGAATCTGTCCCTTCCTTTGTGCCAGGGTTTACATGTTGCTGGCTGTGTGATGACCTGAAAATGAACCACTGGCCTTTGTCAATCTCCTTTGGTTAGATTGTTTCCTAAAGCACTTAAGTGCTTAGACTAAAGACTAAAACTGTTTAGTGAATCAAAGATGGAGCTGAGGTTTACAGAAACCTGTAGCTAGTTCGGATGCAAATAGCAGTAGATCCAGGTAACAATATAATTGTGCTATAACCATATGAAGATAGGTGGGACAGAGGGAGATGAGAGGTGGAATGGAGAAACGCAGATCCAGTATAAACAGACAGTGCATATAAATAAACAGTAAAATCACACATGGAAAAAATGGTCAATTTACATTATCTAAGATTGCAACCTCTTCTCTGGTCCCAGAGCCTTTTGCAATCAATTATGAACTATTGACTTCATGAGGAATTCTCTCAGGTGCTTTCTGATACCATGATTGCTTCTATAATGGAAAATGGAATTAAGTGATAAGAGAGGGAGAGAGCTCAAAACACATATACTGTCTCTGTGATGAGAATGAATTGCTGTGATGATAGAGTTGGAGAAAAAATAAGTTTGGGAAAGACAAGAGTGATAATTTTTGTGGTCAAAGAAAAGGAAAATAAACCTGATAGAAAGTTACTAGGTCCAACTCCTTCTGCCTCAAGAATGCTAATAAAGATTGGCTGGACACCACTTAGATCTCAGTGACACTCACTCTATCCTTTTCAGACATTTAGTTGTTTGCGGGTCCTGCACACCAAGTTGCCTATTGATGTATGCACAAGGGACCAGCACTCTGAGTTTAGCTTACTATGCTCTATGATGGGTCTTATCAAAACCTACTGAATGTCCCTTTCAGCTGTCACAGAGGAAATACAGTTGTGACTGCTTAGCAGCAGGTTATGTGAGGAACGCCTCCCTGGTCTCCTGCTCCGTACATTTCCAGAACGTTTACGTGCCTGACTTCCGTGAGTTAATCTTTTTGTAAAAATTTAGTAAATTTAAAAGAATGGGTCACTTTCTTTACAAGTACCTCTGTCCTGTCATGGATTTTTCAATATCCTTAGGCTCTTAAATATATGGCTTGCAAATGTGTAGTGTTTGAAGTGTTACTCACATTTTGCTTCATATGAATATATGTGCTAACAGCCTCCTAAGGAGTTCTGCCCAAATTTTGGAAGGTTGAATTTCACATGCATTTCCTGTGTCTTTACATAAAAAGAGAAGAGTCACATTTGGTAGAAGTCAGTGTAGCTACAACAGTTTTATCATTGTCAAGTCCTTAATTTGTATAAGTTTCCCAATCTGATTTGTCATGAAGGAAAAAATATGCTGCTACTGATAATGATGATAATACCGAATATAATGTTTGTTTAGCAGAATTCTGACAGGAATCCATTGTTCTTCCCTAACGCATGCTTTTTCAGACAAGAAATAATTTATTATTGGAAAAAGAATCTGAAATTCTACCCAAGTATGCCAAATATGCATACAAAGTAACATATATTGAATTCCTCTGTATTAAACATCAGTGTTTACTGGCTGTCGAAACAGACAATACCGTGATGAAAATGAACAAATACAGGAACTTATTTTTTATTTCTAGTTCTTTGCCATCATCTATCCTTTATAATCATGTAGAGCCAGTTTTTACTGCCTTTGATGAAAGCAGAGTAAAAAGAGAACCTGACTGATTAAAGAAGTACAGTTCTTAGACTGAAACTATGAGAAACTTCAAACTGTAGGCTGTAGACCAATACCACTAAAATTTTAAGAGCTTTGATATTGATTTTCCAACAATGGGATTTCATACCTTTTGCTTTCAGTGGTCTAAGATTAAATCAAAGGGGAGAGATGCCAAGATGCCAAGAGAATTGATCATCCCTTAAAGTTAATAACTGTGTTGTGGCAATTAAAATGACATCAACAGCATCCTGGTGCCTCTTTTTAGCAGATTAAGAAGGCTGGTTCTTCTTTACTTTAAAAAAATCTTTAAGTTGAACATCTGAAGTCAAACACAATGCATTTTTCACTAAGCATTTACAGACTCCCAAAACTGTTTGACTCTTTATCCCGAAAGGAAGAGAGGTTACTTTACCTAGCTGCCAATGAACTGAGTAACCTAGCTCTCTTAGCTGTAAAACCACTCAGTGCATTGAAAGATTAACTAAAAGGGTCTCTGGAAAATTGCCAGGCTTTTTTTTGAAACTAATGCCATCTATTTTTAATAAATGTTGACATGACACTATCTTCTTTACAATTAACAAGCAAATTAATTATGCTTCCTTCATGTGATGATCCCCTGATCCCCTTCAGCCACCAGTTTGTTATTACCAGAGGAGATTATAAATAAGAACTTTTCTGAGTGACTTGATAGAGGGATGTTTTGTGTTACATGAAATGAGCTTCTCCATAGTTTATGAGTTGTGATGGTAGAATAGGAACTAACTGTTGCCAAAATTAATTTCTGATATGCTGAGTGTCTGTGGTGGAAAGTATGCAAAAAATGCACCATAGGGCAAAGAAGAAGTCACTTGTTTATTTCCTTTCTCCATAAAGCATACATAATGATTACATCCATTGTTGAGCCTTCATGTGAGGGTCTTCTGTTCCTGTGACCTGTAATTCTACATGCAACCTTTTGGCTTTTTTCGTCTACTCTTCCTCATTAGTTTGCCAAGTGCCAATTAATGCTCCTGTTTGAGGAGATACCTTCCTTGCTCATGCCTATAGTCATATTGAAGTCAAAGAGAATTGAGAATTTGGTGTGATAAAGAGGCTCTGCCCTATTGTTGCCAGATACACTTAGAACATAGTTTTCTCACTAAAGCACTAAGTTGCTAAGTGCACTGTGTCCCATGTTTTGAAGTAATCCTTCAGGTCTTGTGAACTCATTTCCCAGAATGAGTCTTAAAAACAGTCAGAGACATCACATGTCAAAGAGGTGTCTTGCCTTAAAATAAAATCCTCGGAATAATGTTTTTGATCATTCTCCACTCGTATGGACATGCCTGCCTTTCAAATGTTCTGCTTCACATCTCTGCCAGAAGAACATGCTGAACACTTCTGCTTTACAGGGTTTCCACCTGTGCCCGTGGGAGCTCAGCCTGAGGTCCAAGGACCTTATGTTTAAGTGTCACTGTTGACTGTGTGCTTGGGAAGAACAGAGATAGAAATTAGGCAAAAGATAAGTCTGTTTAGTCTGCTCCTGGAATTGACTGTAGCTTCCCTGCACGTGGAACAAGGAACCCTGTCATATCAAGATAATGTGGGCTGGACACAGTTTCATCCACAAGCTTTCTGTAGCACTCTTCTGTTATTTCAAGAATTAAATATGGCTTTCTTGACAGTCGCTTTGATGTGAGATTGACAAGTTCTTATAGTATTACTGCCCCTCGTCCCCTCCTGATAGGCTTGCCATTGATGATGTGTGCTGGCCTCCCAATTTTGCTGGCAAAGCTGTTTGAAGTGGTTGCAATGTGAGCTGTATTGAAACCAAAGAACTTTTTTCCAAGATGGATAAAAAAACAACAAAAAATAGTGTGTGTTTTCACACTGCTCTGGTTCGTGGTGCAATTCCAGAATTAGCATTACTGGTGCATTTGGGTATTGAAGGATACACGTCCAAGTTTCCCAGCAGAGTGCTTGGGGGCTGGTCTGGATAATAATGCATGAAGGGCTAAAGAAATGTGACACAAAGAGAGGAATAATTCCTCGTTTTTAGGAACCTCCACAGGCTGGTTTGGCTTTGGTTACTTGTAACACTTGTACATGAACATGCTGTTACACAGGCACATCATGATACTGTAATGAATTATGTTGTGTAAAACTGGATATTAATCAAGGACATCCAACAAAAATAGGCCATGATCTGCTAAGATTACTTTATATCAGGGACCCAGTGTTAGCCTTATTTATCACTGATGGATGTGTTTCTTTGCTTTTGTGTGTATACGAAGACTGATTTTAATTGCTACAAATGAGCAGAACTCAACACTGAATAAAGATGATCTAAAATATACAATGTCAATAGTATTTGCTTGTCATGTTTGAAGAATGTCTATCAAATTTCACTTACACTTTTCCTCAGTAACCAAGAATACAACTGTATTTCATGACATAGCCTTTTTGTTCCACACGAGTAGAGTGCTCAGCTAATCTGCTCTGATTTTAACCAGTGTACAGCACTGTAAAGTCAGGACCTATTGAAATCTGGTTTTATTAGCTCTGATAGGTATCCTTCATACTGTCTCCCTCCTATTTACGCTTATGTTAGAAACTCTTTGCCTTTGGATGGCTCAAGCCATCAAAGCAAAATCAAATCAAATATGGAATGTGGTATGGGTTCAGTAATAATTAGGGTGGAAGCTCAGCTGGATGTACTCTTCCAGTTCATAGAAGCCTCATCCATTGACATCTTTCTCTATCAATTGAAAAAATCTCTTTTGGATTTGAGCATTGCTAAAAAGCATGCACAAAGGAATGCTTGAATGCAAATTTTTGTAAGCATTTAAAAAAATAAATTTAAATTAGCATTTAAAAACATTTCCATGCTGAGAGTAATAATATTTCAGAAGGCTTCATCTCACTATCTTACTCCAGTTAAGTATGAATGTAAAAATGCTGAATTAAGTTCTCTTAGGGATAATGATTAGATTTTAATATATTTTTTATATATTTTGAAATTTTTGATAGGTCACCATATGTGCTGTTGGCTCAGCAGATACTATCTTGTTCCAAGAGGATAACCTCTAGATGAATGCCATGAGATTTAAAGAATGCAGAATAGTTCCTAGTTTTAGCCTGTCTCATTTTATAGCTCCCTCCATTTGATTACCAAGGCCCTTGGGGCATACAGAATGACCCCAAGCAAAACTAGACTGTATTTTTGTAGCTTATCCAAAAGATGACACTTGCAATTAGTTCTTTGTATACTTCTGATTACATTAAATCAGCATCGTAGCAGGGACAAATCAGTCCATTCAAATGTCAAAATTCTAAAGTATCTGTGACCTAAATGAGATCTGTTTTCAAATATATATTTGTGTTCACAGTCTAAACATAAAATATACAGATGGTGGCAACCAGCTTCACAGCAAGGCATTTGTGCATTTCTGCTTGATTTTAAAGAGATTATATAGACTACGTAAAGTGTACCATGCTTCACATTGTTCATGTTAAACTATTTAATGATTTAACCTTTTATTAAAAAACAATGCTTGAATAGTCAACAATAGAGTAGAAAAAAAGATTATTCTTAAGATGAGACAACATTGTGGTCCCTCTGTTATTGTTCATCTAGAAGCTATGGAAAATAGCTATATCGTGAATCACTGTATGAAATACTTTAGGTTACCATGTTATTGAATTCCCCATGGAACCTGGCTGGATTACAGCAATACTTCTTTTCCTACCCATTATCAGTAAAATCCCAAAGAGATCCTGGTAGACTTTTAATGACCTTTACTTATAAAAACATCAAAACTGTATCTATCTTAACTTGACAGCTAATTAAGAAAGGTTTATCTCAAATTTTATGTGCAGACTGGTTAAATAACCTCTTCAAGCACCTTCATTCATACTTACACTGTATTATGAAATAACAAAGTTTGATAGTTCAGACACTTTTCCTGTATGGAACACAGGCATTTTATCAAAGCTAGAACATTAGAAACACAAACCACCATTGAAACTGCTATTTCTCAATTTTGACATGAATACTTGCATTTGCCAAGTGAAATGGTAGTGATCACAGCAAAATTATTGCCCTTATTTAAGCTATGCTAGAATCAAGTTTCATCTTTCATCTTTTAAATCTCTATAGTAATATTTTTACTTCCACTGAGAACAATGAGAGATCTGGATGTGGCATCAAACCTTTTACAAGAAGATTTTTCTTGTATATTTTCCCACAACCCCACAGTTTAGAGAAACCAACTCATTCTTTTCTTCTGTTTTAGCTGTTTTTTCTTTCATTCTTGTCTTTTCAGGCAAAGTGGAATAAAAACTGCTAGATGAGTTTCTTACTACAAATGGACACCAAAACAATGAAATTCACAGAATGTATGAGTTTTTTAATGGAAATGTCCCTAAATGCATATATAGATCATCTCAGCACTAACAGAGTCTCATTTTCCTATCCGAAACATACTGAATTAATTGAAAAAAACCCACTTGATTGACTCCGCATATAAATCTCAAATTCTAACAACTCTAGTTATCAACCAACACTAAATGTCCTGAATCTTTTCAAGCAGAAAACCAGTGGATAGATTTTAGCATAGATAGGTGCTAAATACAGCAAGGTCCTCAGCAGAAAAGCAACTATCCTGTCTTTTGAAAGACTGCAAATTCAGAAGTTGTACTAGTCCTCACTGAGCTCAAATCGTGGTCCTATAAAATGAGAGAAATGGTTACTTCACTCTGTAGCGCACTCTGGTGTTTCAGAACCTGCCCACAGAAAGCCAGTAGCATGAGTTTGCTCTTCTGGAATCAGAACAAGGTTTTGAATATGATTTTCCAACATCTTGAGTGCTTTAGGCAGCAGGATACAGCACCCAGAATCCCCCTTTTTTTTTTTTTTTTAATTTGTTTTTCTTCAGGCTTGTGAATACTGAAATGTAGGCGAACACCAGGACTGAGGCTTGGAAAGAGCAGCTTTAGTGGTGGGTCCGTTGCAACAGCGACTTCTGGGATCGAGCGAAGCAGCTGAGTGTGTTTGGCTTGTGGGGCATTTTGTGTCATAGCACTGCCTCTGGCGCTCAGCAGCCCGTTTCCCGGCATCGAAGCCAGTTTTGGTGCAGCCCTAGGTGAGAGTGGTCTGCCCTCTTTGTCAAAGAGCGACCTACACTCACTTGCCCAGTGCAAGCCCTTTTTGCACTGGGGACACAAGCTGGGAGGTACTGTAAGCGGTCTTGCTTTTAGCTGAGGGCAATCTTTTTTAAAATGTCCAGGTTGTTTGCACTGGTGGCATGTCGCCTCCCTCTGCCCCGCCAGGACTTCAGCCAGGAGGGATCTATTATAGTTTCCAGATCCCACATTACGACATGCTTTAACTATGTCCATTGGAGTGGGATCTTTAAGAGCCCTTAGTATTTGTTGTCAATCATCATTAGATTGTTCTATAGCCACCCTTAAAAATAGTGCATCTTGAGCTTCTGGGTGTTTGCCTTGTTTTGCAATAGCTGTCTTTAGCCTTTCTGCAAAGTCTATGAATGGTTCTGTTGGTTTTTGTTGTACTTACCTGTATGAAGGTGTAGGTTTGGCTGCCTCAGTGATGGTTTGAAAAGCTTGGAAGGCTAGATTTTTTGAAGTGTCTAATTCATTCATAGGAATCTTGCTTTGGACCTCATTGGAAATATAAGGTCCCACTCCAAAGAGCTTATTAAAAGACTCCGGGACTGGGATCTGTGTGGTAGCAAAGTTTCGCTGGCCATGTTGGCGAATGCAAGTTTGCCATTTGTCTAGAAAAAGTGTTGCTTGCATGTTAGTGAAGAAAGCACTTACTAATTCCTTTATGTCATTTGGAGTTAATGTGTATGCAGCAAAGAGTGAATTTAGTACCCTTATTACATAAGGTGAGTTTAACCCGTAGTCAGTAATAGCTTGTTTTGTATCCTTCAGAACTGGGAGGGGGATGGGTTCCCAGACAGGATGACTGTTGGGATGGCAAAATACAGGAAATGCTTTAACTAAATTCAAATCATCAGCTGTCGATGCTTATTCCTTTACGTAAGACCATCTGCTTCGAAACTCCACGGTTTATATGAGCTCAGGGGGAGGACAAGAAGAAGGGACATGATTGGGTTAAGGTCTGGGGGGAAGGGAGTGGGTTGAGGGCTCTGCTGACCAATGGGAGATACAGGAAGGTCGTGTTCCAGTAACAGAGCCAGGGGCTGGGGAAAGATGGGTGAGACAGCCTCCCCTGTGTGTGCAGGGGAGGAGTCTGCGATCAGGGAGGGGAGACAATACGGCTCCGAGTGGGGGGGGCGTGCAGGTCAGGGGAAAATACACAGCTCAGGGAGAGAACCCATACAATAAAAAATGCAAGTAGCTGTTGTTTTTCTGCTTCGCTCGATCTCAGAAGTCGCCGCTGCAACGGACCCCCCACTAAAACTGCTCTTTCCAAGCCTCATAGTCCTGGTGTTCACCTACATTGAAATGTGAACTGCTCTACCAGACAAAAGAGCCAGGTCAGAACAGTTAGTACTCTAGTCATTAGGACACATGCATGAATGGGTTCATGGCCACTCACTTTTGCATCCAACTTTTTGAAAAGACTGTGCATGTTCCTACAGGAAGATTCTGTAAATATTTCCCACAATGATATTTTTCACTGGAGGTTCTTGACCCTTCTTTCCTTCTGAGTGCCTCCATGAAGGAGTTGCTTAAGTCTCTAAAACTTGTTTTGAACTTTTTTTTTTGGTTTAAAAATCAGTAACTACTCTGGTTGAAAAAATAGGTTTGTGAATGGTCATCTTTCTGCTTTATTCTGTACCACTAGCCTCCTGCCACGTGTTTTCACTGAGTGACAAAAATCTATTGGATAATGCCAAGACAACTCAAGCTTTAGAGATTATT
Source organism: Pipra filicauda (assembly GCF_003945595.2). Classification (NCBI taxonomy): domain Eukaryota; kingdom Metazoa; phylum Chordata; class Aves; order Passeriformes; family Pipridae; genus Pipra; species Pipra filicauda. The sequence continues at coordinate 337,724 of NW_024104284.1, forward strand.
AGTGTAGTCATTTCTAAATGTCATTTCTAGATCCCACTATTTTCCTTTTCAATCAAGACTACTGATAATTTGGAGATGTAATCAAGCATTTAGATTTTTAGATCTTACATTAATTCAAGGAAGTGCCACACTGACTCATTTAATCCACTGTAAAAGACAATCACTATAATAAGGATATAAATATTTGTGAGGTGTTCTTCAGAAAGGGAATTTAGCTCTTCTGATAAGGACTACAGAGCTATTACTTAGTCCAGCGCAGTATTGCACATCCTGTGCCTTGCATCATGTAGCACTGCACAGGTACATGTGCATGCACAAGCTTACTTGGGAACAAATCCAATACTGATTTGAAGACCCTTGTAATTAGTGGATGAAATGCCAGCTTTTGGAAACCTGCTTCTGGAATGGTATCCAGAGCATGGAATGAGCTTCGCACAGTCTCCAAAGGGGGCAGAAAGCTACCAAGAGTGGTTAGACAGCAAGAAAAAATGCAGTGTGAGGGGGGGCGGGGAAGACAGGGATGAGGGAGCAGGGGGTGAAGTGTGAGCCTAGCTCTGCACTCATTGTTTGGACAGGGAAAGATTGGGACTGACTGGGAGAGGAAATCATTGAGAGCATCCCTGCAGAAAAGGACTTGAAGGTTCTAGTGGATGAAAAGCTGGAGCTGGACATGAGCTAACAGTGTGGGCTTGTAGCCCAGAATGTCAACAGCATCCTGGCTTGTATCAAAAGCAGCATGACCAGCAGGCAGAAGGAGCAGATTCTTCCTTCTACTCTGCTCTCATGAGAACCCACCTGGAGTGCTGCATCCAAGTGCTGCATCCTCAGAATAAGAAAGACATGGACCTGTTTGAACAGTCACAGAGGAGGACCACGGGGATGATCACAGGGTTAGAGCACTTCTCCTATGAAGTCAGGCTGAGAGAGTTGGAATTGTTCAGCTTGGAGAAGAAAAGGCTTAAGGGGCACCTTATTGTGGCCTTCCAGTAGCTAAAGGGGGTTTATTAAGAAGAGGGAGGGTGACATTTTACAAGAACATGTGGTGATAGGACAAGGGGGAATGGTTTTAAACTAAAAGAGAATAAATTTAGATTAGATGTTAGGAAGAAATTCTTTACTGTGAGGGTGATGAAGGACTGGAACAGGTTGCCCAGAGAAGCTGCGGATGCCTCATCCCTGGTAATATTCAAGTCCAGGTTGCATGTGCCCTTGAGCAACCTGGTCTAGTGGAAGGTGTCCCTGCCCATGGCAGGTGGCTAGGAAAGAGATGATCTTTATGGTCTCTTCCAACCCACGCCATTCTGTGACTGGCATTACAAGGAGCTCTTTCAAGCCATCAGGATATTCAGCTAGAAAGCAGCTTTTGGAGGGGCATACTAATGTTGTCTTGAAGATCTGAACAGGCCCCTTTTTTTCTTTTTTGTTTGTTTGTTTGTTTGTTTGTTTGTTTGCTGTTTTTTAATTAAATGCCTGATGGTCCTGCTTGTATTTGCTCCATACTGTGTGTATTAAGTAATTAGTGAGTTAATGATTGTAGTCAATGATTGTCTCTTAAGACAGCCAGAAAACCTATGGCACAGGTTAGGTATCTGTTCATATTATAATTTAATCACAGGTTATTGGCCTTATAGACATGCAGAATTTTCTTTGGTGAGCAGGCTCAGTAGTTGCTAGTTGTGCTGTAAAGACTAAGCTATGCTGAAAACATCCTCCCGGTTATTGCACATGGGTCGGTCAAGGATCCGGTTATCCGGATGGACCTTTATCTGGGTGCAATGCCCTGATCACCCCGCTAAATCAGTTTCAAGGGCAGGCCTTTACTTTGCTATAAAATGTGATTGCTATCACAAAGAATAAAAAACATTGCCTTGGATTGTTCAATAATGATCAAGTTCTTTATATACCCAGGTCAACTGCGTGTTAACATGTGGTTGCTGCAAGACTAGTATTGTAGTCCCAGTAGTTGCAGAATAAATTTTCCATCTTTCCACCCACTCCTTGACAAAGAATTACCAAAGAAATATCCCACCATGTCTTCTGTTTAAAATTCATTGCCAAGACTGGTACTCCAAAAAAGGGGAAATCAGTGGAGTTATTTTAATTTGTCCCCCTATGTAAATAGGCAGTGTTTTAATAAACAGGAAGAACTAAGCACCACTAGGAAGCACATTTGGACAAAGTGCATTTTCTGGAAATATTTATGCTCTGGGATTTGTAATACCAATATTCAACCTACATAGTTGGGAGGAAGGTGGGCTTGGGTCATTTGCTTCATTACAGAGTGCAGTCTGATCTGTTCCAAATGCAAATTTGTTCCTTAGAACTATTTTGTAATTTCTGGGGGAGGTGTATTCTCCATTTGTGTGATCATTGATTCTCTTATTTATTATATACTTCTAAGACATGAGTTCAGTTTCAGGGGGATTCCACGCTATGCAACAATTTAAATTACTTTCATGAATTACTTATGGTATAGCATTGTGTGTACGGGAAACCTATCACAAATCATATCTGTCAGGGAACGTTAATGGAGCTAATTACTTTGATGTAACTGTATTACATATTAGGTATAACTGAGCTAATAAAATTACACTGTTACAACAGACTTTTGGAGTAATATCCTTTGACTTAGTAACGTGCCGGAAAGGGCAGTAGTCATTGTAGGTCTCTGAAAAGACTATTATATCTGGTAGTGTAATCTTCTAAAAGATGTTTTTAATTTGATATTGAAGACACAGACACAGACATTTGTCTTCTAAAAAACTGAGCTTTGTTCATGTAGAAAGGGCATTCAGCTGTTGTATTTTAAACTTCTTTCCACTCAACATCCCACAAAAGATTTGTCAGTTATGATGGACTGGTGAATTATTTGCAAGATCTAATGTGTGTTGGACACCTTAATTTTCCTAAGTAATGCTGGAATCAAGCTCTTTTCTACTTGAAACTCAAATCTGTACCCATCATAGCAGTACAACCCCCTTCAAACATTGCATTTATGGCAGTGACTTAGATCTATGTCTTTGTAAAATGTTCTTTTTATATAGTTTTGTAAGCAGTGAACACTATACTTCTGCTTGGTTTGTTCAGAGTTCTGTTTTTCCTTCTCTATCCTATACCCTGCCTTCTCTGCCAAACTTTCTAAATGTTTCCTTGCATCTTTCCTGATTTAGACTGTGGTTAGCATCATGAAGACTTTTGTGAGTGATAAAGACTCACTCACAAACTAAAACCAAATGAGACCTTGAGCAAAATGCCAGGGTCTTGCAAAATACCTGCTCTGGCCATAAAGGCAAACATCCTTTTGGCTGCAAAGCCCGAACCTCAGAAATTCATTTTTCCCTCTCCATTTCCCTCCTTTCACTTCCTTCCTCTTTACTTAGTACCTTTTATTGGACTTCCTCTTTACTTAGTACCTTTTATTGGAGAATCATCCTTTCCTTTTCTAAAAAGCCTGAAGACTCCAAGTCTTGCTCTCCTTAGCCCTGTTGCTGTCTGTTACTCTGAAACATGCTGGCAGGGAGAGCATCCCTCTGCCAGATTCAGGAACCAGGACAGGAAGGAGATCAGAAAGCAGTTGATAAGTTTACCTGTGCCTCACAACAATGCCTGAACTGGGAAGCACGCACTCAAAGGAGGGGAGTAAATAACAGTAAACCTGGTGCTCTGCCAGGAGTTATTTAGGATGTGTTACTATGGAGCATTTGCAGCTACTAACTGGGACTTGGCCTTAATCTGTCACTATATAAAACTGTCATTAGTTACACTCACAAGAGCTTAAACATCTCCAAAACAAATGAGTTGAACAACATCTCATCGCTTTTTAATGGGTTTACAGTTTTAGTTTTAAGAGGACAGTAGTTATCGTGTGCTAGTCGGAGTCTGATGGTCATGATAATATTTGTTTCAGAGCAAAGTTTTCTTGGGCTAGCAGAGGCTTTTGGAGATCTTTTTTAGTTTTTCAAGTCCCTGCCCTTTGATTTGGTTAATGGAGGCTAACACACAGGCAGGAGATATTGGTTAAATCTTTGTCAGATCTTTCAGTTCCCACCCAATTAAGAATCTGAATGCTAGCCCCAACTCCATTAAAACTGAAATCCTCAAAGGTTTGTTATTTTAGACCATCTTAATTTACATTAGTTCTGTAATCTGGCCCTTAGGATCTTCTTGAAGCCCATGACTGTTAAACTCAGTCATATAACGAATAATGAAATAATATTTGCATAGTTTATGCCTCATTAAAATTGATTATGTATCTTGGACAATCACAACCGTACCACCAGTCCCAGGACAGCAGTATAATTCAGCACTCCTACTGAATGCCCTATGGATAAAGGCATACCCACATGCACGCTATGTCTGTACACTCTCAACATGCCAGCACCGAAGCAATTGAAATTTGTTCCTACTTCGCTGCACTTTTGTGCTTTTTTTGGATGCTGAGATGAACAATCTGAAAACTGGATTTGTTTGGTACTTTTTGAGTTTTCTCAGAATATAATATGGATCAATCTCCTCTTTATTTTTTTAATGTAATTGGATTGCAAACCCCTATTTTTCCATTATATTGCGGAGCTCGTGCTTTGCTTTCACTAACAAGGACTGGAATAACCTCATATTGTCTCTCCAAACGTGACAGTTGAGGTCTTGAAGTTATACATTTATATATGTTAAACCACAATTAAAACACACTATGTTGCACTTTAAAAGCTGATCTCATCATCTTCAGTTTAGCTCATTTTTCCCTCCCTTCACCCATGTCCCCATTCCAGTGGTGGATTGAAACCAGGCTTTCTGGCTGCAGCCTTTTGAGATCTGAATTTCATCAGTGATAGAGCTCTGGAATGTCTGATTCGAAGCAGGAAAGATTTATTGCAATCAATGTTAATGTGCACAAAGTCACGCCATCCTGTTTTTTAAGTTACCTACCGCCTCTCTATTCCCTCCAACCACTCCACCTGACTTACACTTCCTGTAGAAGAGCCTACTTGCAATCTCATCTCAAACAACGGGGGTTTTCTTATTGAATCATTCAAATATGTAATAATTAGGATCAAAGCATATTTCACATATTGAAATTAATCACATTTTTAGTGTTGGCCCATGAACAATAAACAACTTCTTTTAGAGACCCCTATTAGAGATCAGCAAAAGTTCAGAACTTAATTTCTCTTTAGTGCATTTTTTGGGGAGTAGTAAATGGTTTCATACAGACTTTCTGGCTCTATGTGAGCTTTCCTTTTGGCACAAATTTATATAAAAATAAAAAATGTAGAACAGACAGTAGCTGCATTTCATAAACCATTCTATTAATTCAAGTTGATTTTTAATACTATACCTAAACAGACAGAAAGAAAAAAATTGGCAAGGTAGATAATCTGTGATGCTTCTGTTTTATAAGGGGGATTGTGATTTGCTTCTAAGCACAAAATTGTATTAGCAATTGGCAACTTAAAACCATGTTTTCCTATAAATTGTACATGGAGTAAATAGAAAACGTGCAATCAGTCAGCAAGAAAGCTTGTGGGGGTTTCCTTTCTGTAACATTATATATGTACATGTAAAATTTAGACAAGTAAGAGCAGTTTGGCTAGACAGATATCTATTCAAAGGGCTTTTAAACATAAACTTTATCTTACATACTGTGAGTCTATCTGGTTTTGCTGTCACAGAGATTCTTATGACACACTTGTGGTCTAAAGATGAAATGAAGCTCCTTTCCTGAAATATGGGAAAGATTCCACAAAATGTCTGTTGCTCAAAATTGATACTGGAAGTAAATCAATTTACTGAGTAATAAATCTCTTTAGGAAGTGCCAAAAAAACTGTGAATTATTTGAGGTATACAACCTTGTTGTCCTCTTATTGTCTTAAAGGATGATGAAAGTAGAGAAAGTTAATTTCGCATATGTCCCTCACGTAGATATTTATCATCAATACTGATATGATCTTAAATTTTCTTTAAAAACCTCCCAGATGAATTTCTAGTACTGGCCAAACATTCCAGATTGGTTCCAATAAAAGGAAAAACTTCTAAAAGTTTGAGAAAGAACATGCATGACAGCCATGAGGGTGTCATGGACTGAGCACATGACATGACAGAGCAAAGCATAGGGCACACTGGAGCACAAACTAGAACAAAATTTTTTTAAAGTGATCTTTTGGATGTCTCTTCAGTAATCAATAAGATGGGTTCAGCACAGCTCTTGGTGTGGCTGGATTTACTGTTTAGTGAGGCTGTTAGTACAGTGAAGTCCCAGAAATTTCAAATGTTTTCAGGGTATGATCACAAACCAAATAGAAATGTGGGTAGCCCAGGATCTCAGGGTTATTATAGTTAAGCTTTGCCAAGACTTTTCACAGAGTATCCAGAAAGCTAGATTTCTGCACGCTGGTTTCTACCAGTGGTGTGGACCCATCTTTACAAGAACTTGGGGTATGAACAGGCCTTTGCCAGTGAATTTTTCCGTCTATTTCCTTTATCTTAGTAGAAGTCCGATTTTTTGAAGGAGTTGTGAGAATCTCTTTCCCCGTGCAAGAAGTGGCAGTTCTGCCATTTCATGTCCCAGAGACCCTGTAAAATGAAAGGGTGAAGGCCCAGGTTTGTGCTCGGAGGCTTCGGAACTAGAGGAGTACATAGATTGATGTTTCTCTCCAGAGTACTGAGCCATGAAGGTTAGGAGCAGAGTCTTTAAGTGACAATTTGGTATTTTCAATACATGCAGAGCTGAAAACAACCTAAGCTTGAGGGCTAAGAGCCTAATCAGCTGCAATCAGTTTGCAAATTTTATGTTTACTTTACATGTAATGCAGTTTTCCCACTGCTGACACTGGAGGAAGTTTGCGTGGCCTGACACCCTTAGGCCATTGGTATTGTATTTGATTCTAGGATTTATTAGTGAACTTTCTGTTCTGAATGTTTTGCTCTTCAGTGTGCGTGTGATCTGCCATGGGAAGATCTACAGAATTAAAGGGGAGGACATTTTTGAGAAGGTTTTAAATTGTATTCAGAAGTCAAATTAGAAGATGATTAAATGATTGTTCTTGTGGAATAAAATTGTGTCCCTTTTGTGAAGACTCTATTATAATTGTTTAGTTAATTTCGACATAATGATTGTAGTGAAATGCTCAAGAGTGGACTACTGGTTACCTAGTTTTAGTTATTTTACCTCAATGTTAGCTGTGTTTTAACAAAGCCAAGGTGCACTTTCTGTAAGAGCTAATGCAACTACTAGTTCACAACATGAAGTTACTTCTGTTTATTTTCCTTTTAATCTATTTGAATGATGTAATCCATGCTATTGTCTCTTGGTCTGTGTTTACTAACCCCAGTGCAGGTCTTTCTGCTTTAAATCACAGTGACTTTAATAGTACATGCAATTCAAAACCATGTCTGGATGTATCTTAGTTGTTTGACCTGTTGTAGGCGTAAATTATACCTGCTTAGGTCGCAGAAGAAAGTCTGTTTAGTCTGTTTCAGGTGCTTAATCTCAAAATACTGCCTCTAGGATTCTCTTTTTAGTTTCTCAATCTCTTCTCCTTCCACTTTTTGTTGCTCAGTGTATTGACTCCCGTGGTGGACAAAACTGCCTCCCTGCACCACTTTTCCTTTGCTGTGTTATCCTGTGTCTGCCCTTTGACTTGGCTAAGCCAGCCTTGCTGCCAGCCTCAGTACTGTTGTCTTTTACATGCATTTATGCATTCACAGGAAAACTTCAGTCAGGCATTCATCTATTCTGTTTAAATCCCTGCTGCTTTGTAGCAGTGCTCTTTACTAAGCAAGACATCAGTCAAAAAGTTGACTAATCTTCTAAACTTCTCAGCTAAACAAGCTTTCAATTCATATTTATGCTCCATCTCAGTTTATTCTGGCTAAGGAGCTGCCTTACCTTACTTGACTAGCTGAAGTTACCCATTGTACCCCTAACTTTATTGATATTTGTTTGGACAGCAGAAGGGAAGCTGACTAGGTGGTGCTTGCGTAGTCTGCCCCATCAGAAGGTACTAATGAGTGGCTGGGACACAAGGAAGACCTAGAGGTCTCTCCAGGGGAAAGCCTGGGACTATGTGCAGCACTTGCTACAGTAAGAGTCTTAGCCTGGTTTGAAAGATGTGCATACTTCTCTAATACAGAAATAGTACAAATAATAACACCTTCATCTGAGTTCTCATATTCTTCCAAGTTTTGTGTTTGTAATATATTAACACAGGCAGGCATTCGCAAGTACTTTTCCCCCACATTTTTCACTGTGAAAATTAATCTGTAAAGGTTAATAAATGGATATTACATATTTCTGAAGTACTATATAGTCAAGCAACAGAAATTATTGATTATTTATGCAGGGACTCACTGGCAAAGTGAAGGGTAAAGACTGTGACTGAAGTAATTGTGCATATGAGATACAAAATGTGCTTAGATCATTCCCTGTAGACAAAGACATATACAGCTCAGCTCACCTACCTCTGACGCATAAGCCCAGGTGGATTTGTTCTCCCAGTATGTATGCCTCTTTTTAATGCTATAAAAAAATTATTGCTCCAAACAAGATGAAAATATGCCCTTAAGCTAGCAGTTTAACATTTATTTCCAATCTTATTTTTGGTTTTTTGGAAACATACAAGAGAAATATCCCTCATTTCCCAGGTGGACTAAAGGGGAACAATATAAACTTTTGTATTTTAGTGTGAAAAATGTAAACACAGATGAAATGTACTTCAGAGCTCATTTTGCCAAAGCTTTTCTTGGATGATTTCCATCATGTACTTATTGTAATTATTTTCCAAATGTTACCCATGTGATCCTCATTTACTGCACGTTTAATTCCCTACTTTAAATTGGGGCACTCAGGTATTACTAAAGATGGCAGACACCTAAAGATTTGTAGGTACAACCTGCATAATGGCCCCACAGTGGTCACATAATGCTCATGTGCTCTTATATGAACTACAACAAGCACTGATTGAAATTCTATGTGTGGATTCATTCTTGTGCCTTTTGAAGCTAAAAAGCAGATGTTATCCATGGCATGATACTTCAGGTATAAAATTAATATTTAAAATTGACTCTTTTTAATTTATTTCTGGTATTTCACATGTAAAAGCCCAGGGGTTCCCATCAAAAGTAGCTAAACCAAGTCATTAAAGATCAAAGCAATTGCAATATAATTAGGGCTACTACTGAATTACGTTGTCCTCATCATCCACTGCTCTTATTCCTTCTGCCCTAGACAACCAGCCAGAAATAAATATTGTCTCTCAAATACAGGTTAAAAATCAAAACTTTTCAGCTTAGGCACTGGTTATTCATTCATAAAGATGTAGCTTATACCAACAGCAAAAATTTTGGAGATAAGACTCCTTTCGTTCTATGGCTAAATCACTTCAACAGTAAAATGCAGAGTCTCTCCACTAAAATGTTTTCCTCCAACATTAATGTGGCCTTTCTCCTCCTCTTTCACTTCCTCGCTTAATTTAAAAATGCCTGGTTGGATCACAGTGGTGATCAGGCAGTTGGGGAAGCTGCAATACTAACACCAAGGTGACTTTCTTGCAATCCTAAAAGAATATTAAAAAATCCTGGAAAAGGGCCAGCCCAGCAAAAATGCAAATCAACTCTATCAATTCTAGGCTCAATCTCGAGACAGAGGATGATTTCCTCTTGCAACATTTGAATGTTCTCGGATACCTGTGGAGATCATGTAATTCCCTGAAAAATGTTCTGCACAGCACTTTTTTGTTTAATAAATTTTCAGTTTGTCTCAGAATATCTTTTTAATTTTATGTAATACACTTTAACACCTTATTTACTGAAGCAGAGGGTGGAAAACAGAAAAGCCAATGGATCACAACAGTTAAAAAGTGATTGCTTCCATCACTATCCTCTACATCCCTTCCAGTGCAAGAGGCAGAGGGCAGCCTTGCGTTTATTTTCTATCCTCCTTGGCTTTGCTTTATGTTTTGATTCCAAATGTTATGAGACACAAGGTGGGTTATTCAAAACTATTTATTAGCTTGTTAAACTAAAATGCCTTTGCTCCTTGGCCAAGTTTTATAGGAACCCACAAAACACTGAAGTACCTCACAGGCAGTGCCCCACCTTTGCAGATGACATCAGTGCAACAGAACTTGATTTTTCAATATATCCTTAAATATATATTTCTAACAAGTACACATTCTTACATGTATTTTCTTTCACTTAAATCAGCCAAGTTATATGAAGTCATGATTTATGTCTCCCAAAGGATCTTAAGAATTTAGAATCTACAAGTTTGATCCTAAAGTCTTTACTCAGGCAAAATGCCTGAAATAAGCCAGAGGACATATAAGGCTTCATAAAGCATTTGGCCATGAATTAAAAAACACCATTAACAAAAGCATTTGAACGTATCAAAGGTTAACTTTGCCTCGTACCTAAAAGTGACAGTGTAATAATTAAGACACACTACAACTTATTCCACACCTACAACTTTTACCAGTTTTCTTGATAGACTCTATCTTTTCAGCAATGGTCATCTACTCCATCACAGCAGGCATCGGCACACATACACGAGTGTATCTTTATGAGCATTTCGGCTTGGACCAGGTGAGTGAGCACTCCTGAGGAAACTCACCCTTGCTCTCTGTCAGTCCATGTTGCAGAGCATTCTCCTTGCACATGCCTAAGCCAAGCCAGAAAATGTGTTTCAGGAGCTGAACTAATGCAGCCCCACTGCTCATGTTTGTTCCACACGACCAGACTAGAGCTCATCTGAACCAACACCCCGTCCTCCCAAATGCAGACAGTTTGAAAGTTAGGTCCTCAGCACCAGCTGTTTCACTTTCCAGATCCACTTATGTTGGGATGCACAACTCACCAGGGTAGATACACTCACATATCATGTTCCTCATGATCCTACTACAAAGCAGACTCTAACTGCAGCCTCAGCAACTAACTCACATGTCTGCTGCACATCTGTGCAGTGAAGAAATCTGTAATAGAGTTTTTGGAGGGGGGTGGTTGGGTATTTTTTCTTTAAACTTCTATCAGGGAATCTTGAACCTGGAGTTATGATTTTCTGTTACCAAATGTAATTTCACTGAAGAGATCTGTTGCATCTATCTTCCCTGCTCAGTCAGTGTCTCAAGCTACCACAATCTCAGTGTTTTATAGACAAATCGTATGTTATTTGAAAATCTCTTACCTCGAAAGCTGCTCCATTCTTACTGTGGCAAGACTCATTTCAATAAAATCAACACAATTTAGGCTTGTTAGCTGATAAGTTTCAGTGACACATGTCAAAGGTGCAGTCCCACAGTGGCTTGAACTGATTCAAATCCAAGATCCTCCTGCTAAGCTGGTATTCCCTCTGCCTTAGGACACACTGAGTTGCCCAAATGCTTGAACAAAGGAGTAGTTCAGGAAGCTCCCCATCAAAGGTTTGTGGTGGAGTTGTTTTCAGCAAGTCAACCACTTAGGGAGGGTCTCTCTGGCATTTCTTAGCCACATTGCTCTGGCAAGGATGACCAGGACAAGGACAAGAGTGGGGTTGAATCCTGGACCAAGATAATTCAGACTTAACAGTTTTTTATACTGCAGTGGAACTGTAGGCTTGTGCAAATGGAGTTACATTGATTTGTAGCCATTGAAAACACGGCTTGTAAAATTTAAGCAAAAAATCCTTCAGGTACCTATTTCAGAAAATGCTCATTCCATATTTGGTGTGAACTAATACAGAATTGGGATCGTCCAAGTTAATGGAATTAATTGTGATACAGTTCCTAAAAAATGCCATCCTTTTAATGCAATCCTTTCCCTGATTCGTCTCTGCGTTACCCCTTTTTCCTCTGAGTGGAAAGTTCGCATTACACCATTACAAGAGAGCACTCCAAAAGGCAAGAGAGAGCCCACTTCATGTACTCTTTTGGAAGTTCCCTAAAATGAAAAATTATATTCTTGAAGATGAAGATTCCACAATGCCTTAAGGTACAGTACATTCTCTAAAAATGATGCCTAAGCATATTTTTTTACTATTTTCAATACTTCCAGCATAGTAAGATTACAGACATGCTAGTAAGGATTTGCTGGGAGCTATAACAGTCAAATATCTCCATAAATTATCAGCACAAGAAAGCATCCTTTTACTATAAATTGACTTAACACTAACAAAATTATGCTTATCTTAATGAGTTAATTTGGTGTTCAAGTGCATATCGTATACATTTCCTTGGGGCTTTAAATAGAACTTAAAAATATTTGTAATGGATATTTAAAGTTAATTGTCTCTCTCCCATAGCATGGAAACCTTAGGTCTACGGCTGAATTAATGCAACAGATATATAAAAAGGTGAAATGGAAATTTCAATGGAAATACAAAATGGACTTTTCAATATAGAAGCATTGATTTATGTGTTCTTTCATTAATGTATTTCAAATAAAAAGCTATAAAATTAGAAGGTCATGGAGAATTGCTGACATCATTTAATATGATTATTTGCTGTCTTGGACACTTTTATTAATGTCTTAATGCTCAGTAGCTTTAAGCTACCTACCATGCTTCATAATAAAAGGTAATTGCTCCAGTTATTTTCAATGGCTGTATATTTCTTAGCTGTATAGTGGTGGTGTCTTGTCTTTTCTACAGCAGAAAACGATCTTCCTTAAAGCTGTTCAATATTTGTGATGAATTAAGATTTTAAAAGTAACTGAATGTTTAATTAAGAATTAATCTAGAAGTCTTAAAATTAATTAAAAGCTCAGCTTAGAAAAGACGAAACAGACCTGTTTTTTTTGGTTTGATTTGGTTTGGGTTTTTTTAATTGGGAATGACTTCTGGGTGTGAAGTCTGCTCAGGTGATGATGGCAATACCTGAGTAATCAAAGTCAGCAATAAACCAGGCCTTCAGTCATAAAGAAGGAAAAGTCCATTTCTTGAAGGTGTAACATTTAGGTGAATACTAAAATGCTCAGTTTAAACCTGGGCCATGTTCAGCAATAATATTTCCTAGCTATTTCAAACAAGTTCTGTTTACAGATTACAGATTACAATCTGATTTACATTTACAGTCTGGTGACAGATTACATTTAATTCTTATTCTTCTTCTTATCACAAGTGTCCCCAGTTCCTCTAAAATGCAGATGCAACTGCATCTGTCAAACAGAGATTTTACTGTTGTGAGCAAATGCATACTGGTGACAACAAAGTCTCAATATTGCAGAGAGTTCACAAAAAAAATTTGTAATAGTTTAGAGGAGCTTTTCTCCTAAAAATAAAGAGATGGTCTGCAAGGGAACACCAATAGCATACATAGGGAATGCAGATAATAGCCTCTAATGAAGGAGAGTGCTGGTGTCTTTTTAATCCACTGTTCTGAAGAACAAGTAAAGTCATCTGAGTTCTTAACATTATAATCTGTCTTTAGCCGAATGTTTTATTAAGCACAGCTAAATCTTGTAAATCCACACTACCTGTATTTCTAGGAACACCCAAACTACCTTGTAGTTTGCACTGCTGTTTTATTCTGAAATATTGCATAATACTATACAAAACTGTAAAGCAAATTAAATAGAATCCTGCTCAAAGCAAAATAGAACCAAACCCAAAATAATATTTAAATTGAAACATGGGGGAATATATACAAAAATTTTCACCCAATGCTGTCAAAAAAAATGGAGTAGAAAATTATAGTTCCCACATATATAACACTACCTCCATATTTCTCTTTCCCCTTATAGTCATTTTAACACTATGTTTTAGTATATTGCAATACTGGTTAGGTGCTTATTTTAAAAATTAAGAAATGTTTAGGAAATGACACAGTTTAGCCAGTGGCAAATAAGTGAAATTAAAAGTTGGCCTTTTGCCACTGAAAACAGAGACATGCTCCTAATGTGTTGACTCAAAGCTCATAACATTTCTGGCAAATGAAGCATGTAACATATTGTCAGATAAGTAAAGATGGTTACATCCACAAAACTACTCTACAGGAATGCTAAGTTTCAGTCAAGCACTGAGAAGTTAATAATTGCTGGGGTTAAACTGCCTACCTAATATTAATTCAACCTACTTGTACATGTTATGATGTTCCTTAATTACATGATAATTGCAACACCTATTAAGTGCACAGAATGTAGTGAGGACAAGATCCAGCTGTTAGTCCAGCTCTGTCTGGACTATTTCCATCCAGCCATTTGCTATTCTTCCATTTGGCCAGATTCTTGGATCTTGAGGGGTCACCTCAATGACATTCTTCTGAGAGGGGGCAGTGGGAGGCACATGTCTCTCTACACTATCAGGCTCAGAGCCAGAAGTCATGGTGCCAACATAACCTGCAAAAAGAAATCCCAAGAGCAGGAGCTGGCCCTACATCTATAGAGCTTTGCTCACCTGATTTACTGCGTGAGTCTGCTTATGGGAACACTTGATATGTTTTTACAGAAGCTGAAAGGTGTCAGTGAATAAAACAGAGGCTTTCAAGAAGAGAAAGGACAATATTATTGCTACGAGAAGCTGGAAAACACTTCAATATTGAATTGGCCCTTATCTCTGTTTCTGTCACAGAATTCTTCACTCATAGATGATTGGATACTTTCAATTAACTTTCTCACAGCTACCTATTGCCAATCCCAGCACTAGCCATAAGAAATGGAAAGAGAATTTCTTCAGGAAAATCATCTTTATTTGTGAAGCATTATGATAGTACTAACAATAGGACTGAATTCAAAGTCCAGGAATAAATACTTAACCTGCATTTAATACATTAATCTGAGGAAAAGTATAGAACAGTGAGCCACGTTGTGGCTGTAGCTGTTGCCTGCTCCACAGAAGAAATGGGCAACAGCGTCATTAGAGACTGCCATAATGATCATGTACAAAGAGTTGACTTGTAACAACCTTAATTCTGACTATTTTCACTTTGGGGAGGAATTCTTGGTTTTTCTGTGTTCCATTTTGTATTATTTTGTTTAGCATGGGAAACTGAGGGAAGGAGCAGGGGAAGGAATGCTTCTCCACAACTTCAGGGCCAACAAGAAGACTGGAAACTTCAGAACTCAGCAAAGACCTCAGCCATCCGAGTTGTCCATGGTTGCAGTGGTTGGCTGTTACCTAGTGTTAAGCCACACATTTTAGCAGTGGTTTTCACAGCAGTGGTTTCACTATGCTACAAAGGGACTCAGAACTGCTGCTTTTCTTCTCAAATTTCTGAAGGGAGCGATTTCACCATTGACTGTAGGTATGCTCATTTCTGCTTCTCAACCCTCTCCTACTTCCTTCTGCTTTGGTCCAGACGCCCGCTTCTGACCTCTCTCAACACATGCCTTTTGTTTCCTTGTCTGTCTTTCCCCTTGAATCAGATTATTTCTTTCTTTACTGCCAGGACACCAATGTGAATGGCATCTCTGATGGATAGAAACTGATTTTCTGTTTTTAGTCCTGGACTAAACGCATGACAAAACTACTCCATCACTTGCAGCACTTCTCCCAGAGAAACGTGTGCATATTTCCAGTATTCTCAGCCGCAAGCATATAAAAAAATCAGGAGGCAGACCACAAAAAATCATGAAACTGCCTTTGCAGTCATAAGACTGTTTAAAAAAAAAAACCCACAACTTCTGTTGTTCTTTTTATTAGACTATTTGGTTGTTGAATTTATTTTCAAATGTTTTTTTGAGATTTCGACATGCAGTTACACCATGTTTTCAGGCTTTTCATTGTAATAGTGAGTGCTTCTCTTAAACAAACTGACAGTTAAGATTTTCTTAAGCTCAGCAGGACTTCAGAGGTTGGCATCTTAAGAAGAACATAATATGGTGCAAGAGGTGGGCTAGAATCAGGAGCATTGTCAGCTCTGCCCCTTGGCCAGCACACAGGAGATGTGGTGGGACTAGGCCTGCTCAAGGCCCAGAGGATCCTTGGAGAATTTAGCTGCTAGGCTTCAGCTGACTGCCCTGAGCGTGTAGCAATGTGCTTTCCAGAGCTGTCTCTATCAACATTTCAACTGACAGACAGAGATTTTTGTAGTGAGAAACCTGCTGTGCGGATTCACACCTTTGCTCCAAACAGCAACGACACTAGACTTCCTTCATGAGACAGCTGGAACAATTTTTACATAGACAGCACCATTTTAATCTTAACACTATTCTTGGAAATGGATGAACCATTTAAGATGACACTCTGTAGAAGAACTCAGCCTGAAGTGAGCAAACAGCATGACATACTTCAGCATGAACAATTGAAATATGGCAAAGTTCTTAGCAACTCAGAATTTACTGGGGGAAAATTGGGTAATAAGGTATTGTTACCATTTGTATTTAACATGAGGTGAACTTGGGGATTCTAAGTAGTTTGTGCCATATTTACTTTAAAATTTGTTTCAACACTTAGCTATGTTTTGATACTATGTGACTATGTTTATATACTACAGTTATATTACTGCATTTAAATATCTAATTTTAATTATGTATCTAAAAGGATCTGTTCTTTCATATTAATGGATGTTTCCTGTATTTTAAAACCCATATTTAAATGTAACTTCAGGACATTATCCTACTCTAGAATTCTGGATTATACAAAGATACCTTTCCAATTAACAATACTAGTCAAAATTTCATTTTAACGTGTAGCAATTTGAAATAAAGATATTTGGTATTAAGAATAGCAATTATTTTGACTTTATAGCAGTTTGGGCTCCAAGTTATGTCCTGTGACTTTGGAAACTCTCCTTTACTTAATGTGAGTTGACAGCTTCAAGAATGGAGAAAAAAGGACAAGATACATTTGGTAAGCTTCAAATTTATACTTCTTGACTGTTTTCTACTTATTTGTATACAGATCTGAATTCAATTGGTAAATATACTTCTTCATAAATTATGGATATCACAGGTTCATTTACAACCCAATGTTTGAAAATGTTGGAATCTTTGAAATGACGATCAGCCAAACCCTACCCTATTACACTGGACTAAATCCAAAATAATTCCGTGAAGAAAATGAACATGTGAAGAAAAAGACCTGTAACTCAGACTTACCCCAATAAACTGACTTCCAGATTCACATTAAGGAAAGGCTGACAGCTCAGTAAAGTATCTAACTGTGAATGCAATTTAATGAATTAAACCAGGGTTCAAATTAGGCAGGCGGAGGACTTAGCAGATGTCTGTTTTGGTACTTGTGTCACACTTGTATTATGTTCCAAACATGACTTTCTTTTTGTGCTTCACCTCCGAATCTGTCCCAGACACAGAATACTTAAACCTTTGTATCCTATAAACATACAGTTAGAGCTCTCATAAACTGCGAAATATTACATCAGTCTTCTACACACAACTCTTAAAGCTATTGAATGCCTACAGTATGCTGCACACAAGTGATAAAAGCATGTATGTGTGACACTATGTCTGCTTGGTAGTGGAAAAGGAGAGAGAGATGTTGAAATACCCAATTCTACTATTAAATAATGACTTGCTTATGAGACTCGCTGACCTATTAAATACAAACATCTGGTTTAGGTGTTCAGGATCCAAATGAATTACCCACCAAAGACTAGCCAGGCATATCAGACCTCAACCCACTCCCAACAACCAAATCACCCAATATTTCACTTGTGGAAAAAGTTAATGTTTTGTTAAAGTGGGGCTAGTCATATAAAAGTTTTTTCCAGTACTGACAATAAGGCTTTATGATTTGTGTTACTGTATTCATCAACTGTGTTCTGTTGCTAGTCTACTAAACCTACCAAAAAAACTTCAGATCTCTCATAACTGTCCTCAATCACGCTGTGATCCCACCATGTCTGATAATTTATTACAAGATCCTGTTGGAACTGGTAAAGAACAAAACTCAGAACTACAGAGAAGGGTTTGTGTTATCACTTGAATGTAAGACGCACTTTTGCGTCAGTATTAAACAAGAACTCATGCATGGTGTTGAAGGAGTTGTGATAAATGATAGTGCCAAAGATTTTACTGATACTGATCTGGGACCTGATTACTTGTAATTGTTCTACTTTTATTACTCTAATGGGCATGTGTCAGACTTGATTCATCACTTACATGGCTTGTTGTGGCCATGCCACATTAAGCTTCAGTGTTGCTCTGTGACAGAATTGCTCAAATCTCCATGCCTGCTGATGGCCTCCCTTTGCTCTTATCTTGTCTGATATCTATTCTCAACACATTGTTTTGTTGCTGCTGTATGGATCACTGAGAAACAATTAGCCTTACTCTGGAAAGGCAGAAAACAGACTATTGGCTTTGTATTGCAGAGAACAAAGAAGAAAGTGTGTGCCACTGCTGGGTATTTGGCACTTCATGAAATGATGTTTTCTCAGAAGCCTGCATTGAGCCTGTCTCCCTGGCAGAGGAAAAGCTGTGCCTGTGTGCAAACCAGGTGGCTGCAATTCCTGTCTAGCCATGCTTAGGTTTCAATTATCCAGTAAGGCATCTATGTTTCCTGTGGTCCTGGGTCCCTTAACCAAGGGGGAGAGACTGGATTGTTCAAGTTAGAGAACATGAACTGGCTGTAGCAGTCATAGCAAAACTCCTGTCTCCAGCAGGTGAGATGAATGGCCTTTTCTAACAGGAGCAACAGTTGAATCCTGACATACCTGCAGAATACCATCTGCTAGGAGGCTGGCAGAGAGCAGTGGGAAGAGTTGGCTCAGTGGACTATAAACCTTGGATGCCTTCTTATCCAAGTTTTGTCACTTTCTCCTGTTAGTGAGCCAAGTGCTGCTGAAAGAGAAAGGAGTACGATGTCTCACAGACAAATAATCACTGGTTGGAAATTCCCAACCCTGACGTTAACATAGTTAATCTCTCCTTTGTCCTGGTAAAGGAATGCAGAGCTGTGTGTGAGGATGGGGAATAGAGAACAGTTGGGAATATACTTTAGCAAATGCATGACATCTGCTTTCTCTATGTGTTCTCTGAGAGGTGCTTTGCTAATGGCTGTACATAATTTTCTTTCCTCTTCCACCCCTCCTCACCTCCCTCCCCACCTCCATAGCTCATTCTACTCTTTTATTTTTGCTTTCTGGCAAAGCTTTGTAAAGACGGTCTGCATGCTTATTAGTCTATAGAGGAGCAACTTGCACAAAAGTGCATGAAAAAGATTAATTTGTAAGAGAAAAGTCATTAATGTTGATACTGCCATATTAACTAGTCCCATCTTCTGTTTATGTGTTTTATCCACTATATTTATGGTATTTTAGATTGTTAACATGATGGAGCAGGAACTGCATTTTACTACAGCTTTTTAAAACTACACTGAAATTGCAAAGGAAACAGTTTAGGTGGATCAGGACCCATGAAAACAAATTATTTCACAAAGAGGAATCACACTGTACTCTTTTTGGGACCTCAAGTAAATGTTTTGGTACTAAACCAATCAAATCTAGGCTGTAATGAAAAATTAGCATAACCATATGATCACTTTTGTTAAGTGGAGCCATAGTTACGAAAGATTTAAGCTCATCACAGTCAATTGTCATCAATGGCAATGCAAAAATAATTGTATTTACAGACAGGAAAACTTCTCAGATAAACGCATTAATAACTGTTTAACATTTTTTGTTCTTGCTCTCTATTTCTATTGTTAATCTTCAAGCAGGTTAATTTGAAAATGCTAATAGGTGGCTTAGTATTGTGCCCTCAAATGCTATACAAGGTCCCCAAACATAGTAAGGCTAAGCTAGCTTAGTAACCTAATTTAATAACTTATACTTAAATATATTTACAGACAATTCAATAAACCTAAACAATTCACATACTAGAGCTGTTTATCCTCCATGAATCTGTTTTCAATACTGACTTGTCTAACCAAAATAAACAACTCCCTTATTAAATCATGTATAATTTTGAAACTTGGGTTAAAACATTTCTACAATATTTGGTGCAGATGTTAGAAAGTTGTAAAAATCTGCAAAATACCGTGTTTTAAAGCTGGTTATTTTAGGATTAGGAACAAAATGGGTAAACTGAATGAATGTCAGACACACTATAAATTGTGAAAACATTAAGCAACTGCTTTTTAACTTATTTGCCTTTGTGGTGAGGGTGACAAATACTAGGACAACTGGGAATCTGCCTGATCACACAACTTCTCCTGATACAGAATTTTGAAATATTATGGGTTAAGGCCTAACACTGAATTGTGTCCAGCATACAAAGTCATTCTACAAAATCATCAATGTAAAGGTACCAGCATTTGTTAGGTATCACCAGCATTTCTTCTGAGTTTCTTCAGTGCTTACATGCCCAGAGCTACTCCAGTCCCTGCATCTGCTTCTTCCCTTTCTGAAGTGGGATTCAGGACCTAGGAGGACTAGAGACTTTAAACATGAGCCAGTACGTGGTGTCCTATAACTGTGTCTCCCCAAACAAGGATTTCATAAACAGTCTTTGCTCTCCCTTCTTCAGCCAATTGTTCTCACCCTGCACTGCCCTCCCAGCTCCTTTCCTTCTCCTAGTCTTGCCGTGTAGCCAAGGGAAGGCTGTTCATTACTGCACCAAAATCTTCAGAAGGAATTTACTGTTGCACTCAAGTATGGTCAACCAGCCTTACAGTAGCAAGGGTAGAAAACAATTTTTTCTTAATTTCAACCTGACTGATCCTTGTCTACTTGCTTATCTGAGATACCAGATCTAACCCTTTGGGCCACATTCATGCTCTCAGCAAACCTGAATAAGGCAATAGGAAAGGCCATGTTCCTCATGTCACCAAGTAAGGTTTGAGGATTGCGATGTGATAATAAATTGAGCAGAGCAGCCTCACATTTCATATCGTGTTCCTGTAGCTGAGCACACTGGAGGTGTCATGCAGTTCATCACTGATGCTGGGACACATCCTTGAACTGTAGAGTAGTTTCAGTTATGTTTGGAATATGATCGCTTGTAAGACTGCCTTCAAAAATATTGACTGAGAGTGAACAGTGAAAAATTGTTTATAAGTTGTTCGTATCATGGAGCACAAGCTGTAAGACCTGGTGATGTCCATAAGATGCTGTTTGAGGCGTTTCAGTGCGCAAACCAAAATTTTCTTAGAAGCTTCCAGGAGGAGATACAATATCATAAACTGTGTACCAAGGGGGAAACATGGAACTTCAGTGGAACTGGTAGCCTGGTCACATGACTTGGTGAATGAAAAAAGATGTGAGATACTGTGATAACATCTCAATTATTTTGGTTTTCAGTTTAAATGCTTCACCATTTTGATAAATCATTAAGGAAATCCAAAACCTGAATCAAAATGTGTCCTTTTTTCCCCTGACCAGGTATGGGGGTATCACATGTGGATTAAAGCAAAAAGAAGAAACCCTGTGAGCTGTGTGAGTGATTCACTTTACAAATACTAAGTTACAGAAAGACTAAATTAGAACGTCAATTTCCCCCTGATGTTGTCCCACATGTGCCACACGCTAACAGATGAATTATGATTGTGGAATTTCAGTGTCTCTGGGACAGCCTGGTGTGTCTGTGTAAGCTGATGGTAAGGGCACAACTGTACAAGGGTGCTGCCTTGGAGTTTGAGAGCTGAAGCATGGGTGCACAGTCCTAATACATGACCAGGTCTTATATTTCTCTTCAATGGGTGAAAATCTGAAGGTTCCAGAATGTTTCAGTCACACACAAATTTTGCTAACTCTTGCCTTTGTCAGCCACAAGTTCTGTCCACGTTATACTAGTATCTTCCAAGGATCCCTCAGATAAAATGAGTGGTAGTAGCTACTCATAGTTAAGCAACACCCATACTTTCTCCCCTCCCATCTGTCAGCCTTTGCCCAATCTGTCTTTAATCCCCATCCCCTAACCCACATTCCTAAATTTTCCCTTCTGTCAGTCAGGCACACACTTAAAGCAAGTTTCTTCCTTTTTCAAGCCTACACTATCATGCCAATCTAGTGTGCGTGAGAACTCCTGAGAAGTATTTAATAGATGTGGTCACATTTGCTCCTGCCAGCTGTACTGAAAGTTATGAAATACCACTACCACTGTTCCCTCAAATCTTGTGTTTCAGAGAAACTTGCTGAGAATTGCTTGAAGGGTGGCTATTTCCCATTGTGCTCCATGACAGTAAAGCCAAATACCCCCAGGGAGAAGGATGACCTCCTAACTGGTGAGGAGATGAAGACAAGAGAATCTCATTAGGAACAAAGAGATAAAAATACTATTTGTAAAATCACAGCCCACTGAGGTCAACTGGAAAAGAATAAGGGGAGATGGCAGCCATGTTGAAAGGCATTCCACAAGGCTTTGTTGAATTTCTCAGCTGATGAACTTTGTTATGTAGCTTGTTTGGTGATGAAAACTAACACAGAAATATCAGGAAATCACTAAATTTTAGAGCTTTTTTCTGAAACCTGACAATAATTCTATGGGGTATTAACACTTTTTTTTTTTAACAGATATTGTACTCCAATGAGTCCTTGTCTGTGAGTGCCATTATGGAAGGGGTCCCCAAACTACTCTGAGAATGTTTCTTGCAAATAATATGCACTGTACAGCTAAACTTAAAAAATGTGTTTGATTCCAAGTAATGCATCTGTCTCAAATCAAACAAAGCAAAACAGAGGACTGCATCCTGAGACCCTGAGAGACAGTGAATAAATTAATTTGTGGGGGGAAAAAAAAAAGAAAGAAAAATATGCAAAGACATGGGCTTATTTTTTATGTTATAACTTTAAAGAACTGATCAGAAGATAAAAATCAGTTGTTTTATTTGTTGGAGGGTTTTTTTATGTAGTGGAAATGATGCTTTATTTATAGGTCTGCCACTAAATGCTGCTAGAAGCTAGTGTTCCTTCTTAAAACTAATACCTATAAATAACTGACATTGAGGAGAATGAAATCCAGACTCTTGCATACATAGTGTTTATACATTATCTTTGTGTTTTGACCTATGTAATTTTTCTTTGGATGTCTAGAAAAAATTAACTTTAACAAGTTAAAACTTGAGATTACATTTCTTTTTTTTAAACAAATATGTAGCTTTGAGAACATAACTAAATATGTTATGAATTATAACTGCAGTGCACTAAGTCACATACTTGCTTGACAGAAATAAATGTTGGCTAGAATCAAATTGTAGAACTCAAAGTGTACTGCCTTAAAAATAACTAATTGAAAACCTAGATAATTTCTTTGGGATGTATTAAACCAGGATAAAAGGAAGTGCATTTTTGGTGTCATTGTATTAGCTGTCACACACTCAATTGAGATTTTCACAGAGAGGAAAAGATCAGGAATAATGTTAAAAAGCATCTGGTAAGCAGATACTTATAAAGACTATGAATCATTTTTGTGTACAGTACACAGCTTTAAAGGAAGATTTCTGATGCATTAAATGTTGATCCTTGTAATCCTAATTATCTTTCTTGTCTCAGCTGTTTATTTCTAGTTACAAGGTCATTCAGCTCTTTCTGTACCTCATGTTGAATTTTACATTATAGCCATGAAACATTAATTTCCCTTTATTTTAGCTGCACAATTTAAAAAAAAAAATTCCAAAAAAATGCAGATGCAAATTATTTTGAGCCTTAAGAAAAATCGTAGCAATTTTGGAAAAAAAAAATCTTTATCATTTCCCTGCCTGAAATCTTGCTTCCCGTGATATGGATTATGACTTGGCTTTCAGGACCATCCTTATTTGATTGTGGTGTTTTAAGTCCAATATTGAGATAAATTTGGAGCTTTTCCCAGTTACTTTGCTGACACGTAATCTGTTCCTTGTTGCAATGCTTTTTTGTCCTGAAAACCCAACTTTCTCCTGTGATAATTTCAAAATAAATTTTTAATATTAACTTAGGTGATCAAATTGATAACAAATCTGAGGACTTACCCCAATAGTGAACTAATATAGCAGTAACATTTTAATTTGTTCCTGAAAAAAAAAATGGTTTACAATATTGCAGGAAGTACATTTTTTTCCTATTAGTTTTAGCTCCAGAAATTTAAACTGCAATCCTGAAAGCTTCATGTGCTCTACATCTGCATAATGCAATTACCTTCACTGGGACTACTCACTTCTTTATCTAAACAGCTCCCTGAATGTGTTCGCAAGATTGGAGTCTTAGAATATTTTGATTTTAAACAATATGATAACATCAGTCCATAATGGTGACTTGGTGCTGTCATTCATTCAGAAAAATGGAAACTAAACTGTTTCAGCCAGGACTAATCTTTCTCTTGAATGAAAACAATGATTTTGGCTTTTTGTTATTCACAGTGTTGTTTTAGAAGAGCGCTTGGTCACTTTTTGAGAGGGATTATATGTCATATTGCCTGCAATAGCAGTGGACTCAGTTTAATGACTTTGGAGACCTCTTTCAGGCTCGTGCTTATATATGAACGCAGTTGGTATTATTGCTGCTGTTTGGATGAAGATTTTTTTGTTATGTCCAAAATTAGATTTGGTGTATTGCCCTGCACAGCACCACATGTGTTATACTTAAAATGTAGGCTGACAAGAATTCTACAAAAGTAACATGCTAGAAGATATATTCTGTGATTAAAAAATTTACTGATATGTTCCTGCCGTGACAAATAGAGAACACAACTCTATCCACTGCCTTTTTTCTTTCTCTTTTTTTTTCTAGGTTATCCTCTTTAAAAAGTGTACCCTGTAGGTGTTCATGTTAGCTGGTATTTCCTTTCAGTGTCTCCAGTAAGTTATCCTTTCATTGTGGGTAAGTAAGAGTTTGCAAAACTTTGCACCCTTATTCTTAAATTAAATACTGACAAGGAATGGAAGTGTAAAGCATGCTAATAAGCAAGACCTCCCTGTGGGAACCTGTGATAGAAGACTGTTTCACATTGAGAGGCAGACAGCGCTGTTGACACAGGCTGTCAAAAAGGCTTCATGTCTTTGAAAGAAAATCTTAATCTTCTTTATTCATGTGTGAACAGGTCCAGGCCTTCATCCCGTAGCTCATACGCATTGACTGTTTAAACTGTGGGTTGCTAGGCTTTGGGTAGGGTTTGTTTGCTTGTGTCTACATTGTACGAATGGATGAGGACTGAAAATTAAAATCTGTCTGACACAGAGCACTGCTTTTCTGTCTCTGTTTGAAGAGACATGGCAACCCAGGGCGAAATGAAAAGGAATTTTATTGAGCGCAAAAACCGCTCAGTGTTTAAATGTTGGACGCAGGAACTGAATGGTCAATTTGGGAGGCTTGTAGGTTGTTTATAGACATTGGGATGGCTGTCAATCACAGTACAATGGTGAAATTTGTATCGGAAAAAAAGTGCTTTTTAGTGGCTGAACTCCTGTTTCCTGTTAAAATGCTCACATCAACAAACAATAAGAGGTTTTGTCTGAAGTTTACAAGCAAGAAAATTTCAGAATAACAGAGATGCTGCTACTGTTGTGGCATCTTTTGATCATTGCGGCACTGACTATTTAACATTTAAAACCAAATTTTACAGAGAAAGATCCTGTTGCTCTGTGGATCACATTCCGCTCTACTGCTGTGGCTTATAAATCAGGAATAGGTCAATTAAATGAATGGTTGAATGGCATTGTGCTACTGAAAAGCAGTATGATAGTGGATTCTGAGACTTTACTCTGTGTATGTCTGTGCTGTTAAATATTTTACTTATATATGTTTTACATATTGTTTATATATTTATAAATCAGTAGCTAGGAGAAGCAGAAGATAAATAGCACCTATCTCTTTCAGCACTTTTTAATAACAAGTAGAGGAAAGGGTCTTATTTCAGAAGCAAAATTCCTCTTTCCAGTTATTGTTAAAGCTAACTGGAAGCATTTTGCTACTTCATTTTACAGGAGCTTGTATTATCTCAGCTATAAAATTTCACACTGGAACTTGGCCAAATGTCAAGCTTACCACTATAGGCTTTGGAACAATTAAAAAAAGAGAGAACTGAGGGAAATAGAAATAAGCCTGTTTTAACAGAATCAAATTTGAAATGTTAACACTGTTGGCCTTTTCTGGTTTTATAACATGAAAAAGCATGTTTTACAGAATACTGACTGAGAAAGCCTTCAAAATCTGATATAATATGTGGTTTCTGGGCCTCTGTGGGATTTGTAGAAGGAAAGAAAAAGAAAACAGTTTCTCCTATTGTAATTCTTTCACCTCTGTCCATTGCAGCCCCCAGCCCTAGATATTTTTGCTCCAATGATAGGGGAAGCAGTGAGGCTCAAATGGAGCAAGGCATGGCAGATCTGTCATTCAAGTGATCACTCATATTAAGTTCAGCCCAACCTTATGAGCATTCAGCCCTCATATTTTCCATAATCACTGTGAGCTTGCAGAGCGTAATATGAGATGTCATGCAGTTTTCAGGTTCAGAGCAACAGGACTCTTCCTTTGTGTTCACCTTCCTATTTTCACTAACTTCCTCAATGTACATATATGTATTTACACTACTTTTCATATCTTTCTGAGCAGGATTTTTGTTGGCATGTGCTACTTGCCATTTTATACAGCAGATGTGTATGCATAGTTAATCCTGGAAAAACTGCCACCTTCAATGCTATCAAATACTCTCCTGATTACTTTTTTCACTCTCCTCCTCCTTAAAGATATAGCTTTAAAAATCTATAATATAAATTGTAGTTGAAGTGTTCATGATAAGGAACTCTCCTGTGTAATTTTTAAATGAGAGAGCACATGTGAGAACCAACTCTCAGAAGTAAATTTCCTATCACTTTTCAAATTTCTGAAATTTGTTGGCTATCTATCTTTTGGAAATTTTGCCTAATTGCAGCTCATACAAAACATCGAAAGGTAATCATATCACTTCTTTCCAAACTGGAGTTGCTGTTTTTTGAGAGTCATCTTTCCTTCTTTCAATTTAAATTTACCATACTAAATGAGGTACAGCCCTAAATAGTTACTTAACAATTGGTTATTTACTGCAACTCCCTCTCTTTTTTTTTTTTTTTTTTTATTCCCTGTGTTATATACAGGAACAATACAGGTACTTGACCTGCTCAATGGGGAGGTGTAGAGGAATATCTCACTTGGAGGTTCATTTTCTCTTCTCAAGTATCCCACATTGCTTGTTGCAAAAGAGCTTTCCCTCTGCATTCCGTTTAGCCACGTCTGCATTTGGCTTTAGCAGGAATGCAGCTTCATGGGTGAAATGCTGTGGGGTTTTCCAAGACCATGCTTCTGTCTTTACCCCTGTACTGCCACACTCTGCAACCTTAGGTGATTTGTATCACTTAGCTATATGTCACTTTTCCTTCTTCACTAAAATGGGATCAGTGATAAGGGTTCTGCATAAAAGCAGTGATGAAAACTGATTTTATGAAGAGCATAGTTGCTGTTGTTTATTACTACTCATAAGTCTCAGCTGAGGAAAGCCTTTCAATTTCTTTATAGCTTCCTCCACCAATACGTCAACATAGTTTGTGTTGTTTCCTCCATGCACGACTTAGAGGTAAATATGTCTCCTCTTGCAGAAAACCAGAATACTTACATTTTAGCTTTCACTCATCGTCTTCCATGTTAACTCTTTTAATGTCCTACTATTTATTATTCTTCTTGTTTTAATCTGTTTGAAGGATATGACAATATATGCTGTTCTTGCACGATCAATACGTTATTCTTGTTTATTGCCAAACCGCTTCCCCTTAGCATGCTTGATAGATATAGCTGCCCCTCGAGACGGCTTCCTATAGCCTCTTGCAGCTTTATCTACCTCTATCCAAGGTCTGCTCCCTTTGCCTTCAGTAACGTCAAATGCAAAGCCTTTTTAATATGCTAACCCTATTCCCATACTATCAGTCCCTTCCTCTCTGCTGTGAGCTTCTTTAGAGGTCTTGGTTTCTCAAGGTCTTCCAATCTTAAAATGTCTCCTAAAGACTGACTTCCTCTATGAGTATTGTAAAAAGAAACCATTTTGCTTACTCTTCTTTCTGGTGTGCTTTAGTCTTTCCTCTGCAATGTAGAGTCCTGGGTCAGATTCTCTGGATGTGGGCAAGAACTTTATTTTTTAAGGAGTTATATCTGGTATAGAGGAGCTGCTGCAAACTGTGCAGACAGCTAGGAACTGTATGCTGCATACAGTAGTCAAACAACAAACTACATCTTTCAAGCAGCAACTGTTCCTCTCCCTCCCCCCTTCCTCCAGGCTTTATTCTGGAGGTCTAAGTTTATAACAAAAGAAACAAAAAGGTTTTTATATAAATGGAAAAGCAAATGGAGCCCAGCTCATGTTACAACTCAGCCTTCTGACAGCCCGGAATGGAGATCTGCCCTTCTTAGAGGCCTCTCTTTGCTCTGAACTGCAAGGGAGCTTTTAATATTCCCTCACTTGCTCTGAGTGCTCTCTGATTAGACCTTCACCTACAGCTCAGTCTTAACCCAAACTGTACATTTGGCCAGGGTTGCTGCGAAAGTTTTGTCTATACAGTAACTGCAACAGTGGAACCATTATCCACCGCCTCCGTGCTATCGGGGTATACATAAGAAGCAGGGTGTGTATGCACAGTGTTGTGATTGCCCAGAAAACGCCACTGTGTTGCAAATCCTTTAAAATAATACACTGAGAAAGTATTTTGACTTTCCATTAGTCATAAAAGCCAACATTTTTAATATACATGATTAAATTTAGTCAGGGAGATAAATGTGTGTTGTTTTTTCTCTTTTTTTCTGAAAGAGATTGATGGAAACCGCCCCACACTTTTGGTGTTGGTGCTTAAATATGTTTAAATTTAAGAGGGTGCTTTAAATTCATAAAGCAGATGCCAGAATGCCTAAATCCAAACTTCTTACTCAGGTGCCTAATTTTAGGTAAGAGAGTATTTGTAGGATTAAATATCTTTTATTGGACTATTTAGAAAAATACCCAGATGTGGAAACACAAATCATTCTCTCGTTAGGCGCTTAAAACTTTGGAGAAACCATTTACACTGTAAAAGATGTTCTGTGATGAAAATAAACCACATTTGATACTTTATTTCTTGCAGGCTTTCTGCAGGCCATGTAGCAAAGGTGGAACACAACTTTAAAAGCAAATGCCTGGGTAAGTTGCAAAATGTAGTGAAGTCTGAATTGAAAGCCACAAATTGCTTCCAGGCTTTGAGGCTGAATCTTGGTAGTTTTGTGTTAAGCTGATTTGTTGGCGACATATTTTTTGTCTATTTTTGCCTGTTTTTGAATTAATTTCTTCCTTTAAAGTGAGAGTTCCACGAGTTTATGGTTGTAAAAAAATAAAGATTTTGGAGGATGAGAAAAAAGAATAAGATTATGCTATGGCCCCAAAACAAAATGAAAGTGTGACCACTGGCAAGAACAATTTGAATCTGGTACATTTCGTGGAATAAATCACTCTCTGGCTTCTTGTAGGATTATCTGAGTACATAAAAATTACTAGAAAGAAGCAAAAATTTGGGCAGGTCTGTTCAAAGCAATGCAAATATGGCATACAGAGCATCACACAACTCCTTCTGTGCAAGGTTCATACAATGTCATCATCTCTTTTCTTAACTTTCTTTGCCTTTTGTTATGCTTTCTGCCTTTGCAGGAGAGAAAAGCATGAGGAGATTTCAGGGATATTATTTTCTCTAGTTTTATAAAAGGACCAGATAAAACAAAACCCAGATGACCTTTACTGCTGCGGGTGACCCTATTTGATGAATGTTGGGCACTTGTATTGTGATGTGTCCTTTCCACTTAGAGCCCGTAAAATCTAAGTTCCCAAAATGCGTAGCTGCAATCTTATGCTAGTGAAGAAACAGATGGATGTAAGTCATTGATATTTGAAGCCAACCATTTTCTTGATGCCAGCTTCCATGCATTGTAAAAATGGCTGATCACTTTTCTTTCCTAGCTGCCTTTCCCTTGATGCAGTGCCATTAGCCTTTAGCTCTTTGTTTTTATTTTTGTTAGTGCTCTGCACTCTATACCCCTGCTTCTATTTCTCAGGAGGTTAGACAGTGAGTTATCTGTTCACTTCAGAGACAACTCTCCCAATTTTGAGAATGAATACAAAAGAGAAGTTGGATAAGCACTTTGTTTCTCCTTTAGTTTAAAAACTACAAACAAAAAATTTTGTGTGTATTGGTGTGTGTGTGTGCAGAAGAACCTTCAGTTTCTGTTAACAGTAGAAAGATTTGTGGGAACAAAGACTTCTTTAGATGACTCTTACTGTCTCATGAGAAATACTATATGTGGATTTACAGATCTACCTAATTTTTATGCCTGTACACTCCTCCTTAAAAGGATTGCCAGCTTTGTCAAACAGTGAAGTTTGGGTACAGTTAGCTTTTCCTTCCCCAGGAAAGAATACATTGACTTTGACTGGTTTGCCCTTTGTCAGCCTGGTCTTTAAGACTGAATCTCATCCTAAAGTGTGCTCTGTACAGCAAAGTAGAAAATGAGTGTTCATTGCCTGAGCACTGCACTGCTTTAGCTAAAACTGAGAAGACTTCATTCTATATTGTAAAAGGTCTGGCAAAAGGAAGCCAAGAGCGTCACAGGGGGCCAGCAGGTTTTTGGATCTCAGTCTGAGTTTACTTCTGAGCTTTTTCTTAATATCACAATGGGCTCTTGCTGTGTGCTTCTAATGCCTCAGCAATGAAGTCTGGGTATATTATGCCATCTGTCCAGGAGTCAACACTATAGGTCAAGCTAATTTAAACTGGCACTTTTCATCTCCCTATGCTTGTGTGCATTACATTTAATAGTTTAAGTGAGTGATTGTATCTCCTGACCCTGCAACAAAGACAAGGCGCATGTTTGTACTTTTTCATTATCCTTAGTTGTCAGGAATAGGGATATTTGATCCTTTAATGAAAAATATAGGGGATCAATACACAACTTTTTTTAGGAGTTTGTGCTCCTTTAAGTTATTTTTCATCCCCACTTTTTTTTGAAAGGTAAGTAAGGAGGAAAATTTATGTATGGTGGAGTTTTGTAAATTTAATCCTGGATTGAAAAGTTTAATTGTAAAAACCATTCTTCTTCATGTTTAGAGTTAAAAATTTATCAGAAGAACTGTTTGCCCTGTGGCAAACAGAGGAGTTAAGTGATGATCCTGAAGCAAAATTACACCCATAAATACTTTGAATGCTATGAAAAGAGCAATCTCTACATCATTATTTCTCAATTGAGCTCTGCAATGAACTTAGAGGAGTTAAATGTATAGAGATGATAGGTGAATTGTTAGAATGGAGGTCTGATAAATGAAAAATGTGTACAACAGTGTAATACATGTTGTAAGATCCAGGGAAACCTTTCTGAAGACTAGTACTCAGTTTGCTTTATCTGTCGTGTTTTTTCTCCTTCTTTCTGCTATTTCTCTGACTTGCTATTTCTCCAGACCACCATGTTTCCAGAAGTTTCTTTTTTCTAATTCTGGAGAAACAGAATCATTGCTGAGGAGGGAAAGAGAAGAAAGACCACACACAAGTATTTATTTCTTAAACACATCTGAAGTTTGGAACAGGGATACTGTTCATATGATTAAATTGTCAACATGCTATTTTACCTCATTTCCAAAAATGTTATACAACTATGATAACATAAATCTCTCTCCTGCAGCCATACTAGCCCAGGGCACCAAAGTTATGACTGTTGAACTGAAGTTAATTTCAGAACCAATTGAGGTGTATCTATGTAAATTAACTCTGTAGACAGATATATGGGTTGTTAGTTTTTGTTACAATAAAGAATCTTCTCAGCATAAACCTAGTCCTATATGACGGCCGTGGCCAGCTATTGGTTTTATATCTTTTTGTGATTTTTAACATTTTGTCATTAATCAAAACCATGGCACAATTCAACACACATGCACACACACATACACACACAAGTCCAAATATTAAGAAATGCGAATAAATACTCTGAGCTTCAAACACTACACTGGGTCAGAAAGAAACGACATATGTCTCACCTTGTCATTCAAAAGAACCCCAAAACTGAGAGAAACCGAATGAGAAAATGTGACTGAGCCAATAGCAAGCGTGCAGCCTGCCCAAGGTACAGCTGAATATACTACTGAATGTAATTTCTTATGCACATCCATATACAAAGAAATATTGTGCTACAAATAATTACCAACAGAAAAAAACCCCAAGATTTTGATCTAGGATTTAAAAACTGGACAGAAATATAGTTCTTTCAGAAACAGTGGCAGCATTTTCAATATTAGCTCCTACATTTTAATGCTGTTTCTCATCTCTATTGCATGTAAAATATACTGAAATTTGCTAATACTGATTTATGGTTTATTAATCAAATTGAAACTGTAAAATATTTCCTACAATAATTGTGAGTTAAATATTGTGTTCCAGGTAAAGGTTACCTGTCCAGAAGCTAGATTCATAATTGGGATGTAGAACTAATGGCATATTAGACCACTGGTGAAAGAGGAAAATTATGAGAAGCTATAATGGTGACTTCATTGGCTGTTATAAATCTGGCAGAGTAATGATGTCACATAGAGCTGTATCTTTAAAAAGACATTAAATTAATACAGTAAGGCAAGACAAAAGTGGCTTCGAATTACACATTAATATTAATCCAGAGTACAATGTAATATAAACTCAAAATCAATTCCTAAAGACGGATCTTGACAAATTTAATGAATAAGTACAGAAACTCCCATTATCAGTAATAAAACTATTAAAAAAATCGAAGAATGAACATTTATTAGTTTAAATGTGTTGTACTTACACAGCATGATAGAAAAGTGAGGTACTTCTTATTCATGCTTGCAATTCTAATGTATATAAATCACAGGAAGGACCATTGCAAAGGAGCATTTAGAGAAGAGATAAGAGACTGGTAGTCATTAGCAGCAAAATAAGTAAAAAGGTTTTGTGGGAAAGGAAGCTGCTGGAAAGCAATTTGGCCTCCTTTGCTTCCAGCAGACTAAATGATGTTATTCTACATTATAAAAACGGATTTAACAACTGGACATTTCCCTTCAATTCAGGTTAATTCCTGCCTATTGTTGTGTTCAGCCCTTGCTGCCATGGCAGCACATTTCAACCCAGAAAGTGCCAGATCACTGATAAAAACCACCCTTGATGGTGCATATTGCAACTGTCCCCTGTGCTTCCTAGAGTGCTGTTCCCCACAGGAGAAGACATTCTCTGGATTTTGCCTCGATTGGCATAGCATAATGGGTCCTACACAGGAATCGGAAATATCCTACACAACTGTCTGAGGTCCTTTTTTTCCTATGGATAATCTTTCTGGTTCATAGTCCCAGCTGAACTTAGGGGTGAGTTTGCTCTTTTGCATTTCCCAAGAGACAAAGTCTGTTAAGGGAGTTGCTGTTCAGGACCCTAAGGTTCATAGATCTGGGCCTCCAGAAGACTTTTTAGAGCACAGTAAACAGGAACCAAGCTCATGGCTCTTGCTCTGTTGGTCTTTGCAGTAGTTCACCCGCCTGGTTTGTCTCAGACAGTCTCGAACTGGTGAAGTTTTACACTGTGTGTATATAGGAACCATTGATTTTCGAGTGGGTGAAGGCAAAGCTGTTTATTTATCATTTACACTATTTGTTTCCCTTCTTGATATGCTTATTTTAAACACAGCAAACAACAGAATCATAGAGTCATAGAATCAGCTGGGTTGGAAAGGTATTTTGAGATCATAAAGTCCAACCCTTCGTCCACTACCACTGTGGTTACTAGACCATTGCACTGAGGGCCGCATCCAGTCTCAGAATATTACCTTATTTCTGTGAACTACAGGATAGTGATACAGTTATGTTCATTTTTTACAGGACTTAAAAATGCAGAACAAAAAATTTATGTGATGTGGAGCCTGCAAATTCTTCTTATTTTTCTAAGCTTTTGGGAGCAGAAGATTTTTTTTTTCTCCCTGCACATCTGTCTGTACAAGAATTTTGCTTTTTAGTAAGAAAGGACATACTGTGGTTTCATTTGCAGATGGCTAAATGGATGATTGTGTCTGTGGGCTTTATGAACCAGGCTTTTGGCTTGGTTGGGAATACCTTCTTAGGAGATTGATGCCAGTTTTGTTTTGTTTTTTTTTTTTATTTTTCGCTCTACTGTGCATGATGCTCTGCTGATCTATCTTTGGAACAAGTCACATGCCCATTGCTTGAGAAAGGAGATCTGCTGGTAACTGACATTACAAAGAGTCCACAGAAGATTAAAAGAATATTCTTCTTTCTTCTGCTCTTCTTTTATCTTCCTCTCTTCTCTCAGAGCTTTTGTAAGCTTATTTAGTAGGCTGAGATATGGTATGTAATAAATAAGGATGTTCTATAATTAGCTTCTGACAAAAATTATGCTGAACATACTGAGACTTGATGAAATGTGAAAGAAATAAAGTTACAAATGTACATATTTGGCTAGGTATAGACATTAATAGATATTATTTGCTGAAATTGCTTCTCAAAATCACGAAATTATGAGAAATGAGCAGAAATCATTAGGATTGATGCTACTGCAATATTAATGTATTTTCTCCCTATTAAAATTTTATTAACCCTTTCTCTATGTCATGCAGAAACTACAGAAATGTCAATCTTATTTTCTCTTCATTAATTAACAAATTAGTCAAAGGTAATCTTCAATCTTATCCTTTTTCCCTGAAAAAAATTAAACGAACAGGATACTTTTAATACAATATTAAAGGGGAAAAACAAAAGTAAAAAAAAAAAACCAAAACAAACCACAAAAAAAAAGATTGTATAACTTTGGGACAGAACAGCTTGAGCATTTCTTTCCCATAGTGACACACTACCATGTAGGTGGCACCTTACCTCAATAATCCTATTTTGATTAACAAATGTGCAGGGTTTTCTCCCTTCAGTCAGTCATGCCTTGTAAGAAGATGTTGCTTTAAGTAGTATAACCAAAAATTAATTATGTGCTAGAGGCTCAGAAGACTGTTCTCCTTTCAGAAACAGGAAAACCCCTTTCTGATCTGGAAGCATGCACAGTCAATCCAAGTTTAGAGCTGGAGACAAGCTGCGTCCTGCAGTGCTATTTTCTTCCTGACATATCTTTTTCATGCTGGTGTTGTAGGGTTTGTTCTGCACTTCCTGCTTCTGTCTGTGCAGTACAAGCGCTCGAGATGATGAGTTGAAGTAGTGGTTTACTGTGGCTTATAGGGGTGACAAAGTCCATTACTGTCTTTGAGACATTGTAGCATGCTAATACACAGCCGTTTTACACGGGAACATCTTTTGAGAAGTTTTGCAGCTTTCCTTCCAAAAATGACTGCCTGGTGAGCTGAAAGGTTTTTTTACATGCTCAGTCATTTTGATTTTTTTCTTATGTTTATTTTCTAACAGAGATACAGCTGACCTCGCATATTTACAAGCAACAGATAAAAATACTTGGATAATAATTAAGGACATCGTTTCTGTTCTATAAACTGGTTTGGTTTGATTTTAATAAGTGCTGAATTCAATCCATCTGGAAGTGAGGGCCTAGTTCCTTCAAACAGATAAACACATTACAGACTTTGTACAGCTAAGATGCCTGCAATTTTTATAAGCTAGCAGAGAGGCTGTTTTATTTAACATAGTTAATATTGAAAATATGATTTTACTCTAAGTTTAAAGGAGAAGTGCAAATTCTAAACCGCAGGCTTTGTTAAGGCTTTCTAATTCCATTCCAAGTATTATGGAAGTCTGATGTTTGAATAAGGCCAAGTCATCTTTTAATTCCTAAACTGGCTCCCATAAAAGGCTGGAAAGTCTTTGATCTATGTAAAAGAGAAGATCACCAGGGAGAAGCCTCTGCTTCTGTTTGTCCAAATGTTGCAAGCAGGGTCTCTAGGCTATAGCTAACAATTCAAATTATATTTGTTTGTGTCTTAAACAGACTTTTTGATTTGCATATAAAAGGGATTTCAGTGGCAATATCAGCTCTTTCATGGGATTTACAATGGAGGAAAAAAGCTAGTTAAAGTTTGATCTAATAGACTAGTCTGCAATAAAGTCATGTAACTAGAGTGTAGTAGTATAAATATTGCCTGATATCATATTTCTAAAGTTATCTGGTATGTATATACCAAGACTGATAAAGGTTATACAAAAGTGGGGGATAGAAACTTTTCCAAAATTAGACTAAAAGCATGGAAGTAGAATATACTGTATGGAATGGAATGGAATGGAATAAAACAAATAGAGTAGAATAGAAGTTTTCCTGAAAGAAAGAAAATATCTGGAAAGATTACTCTAGAAGGAATAAGGGAAATTCAGCCTCAATATACGTGTAATTTTGAAGAATGTCATTTCTAGCAAGGTCCCCTGCATTTTTTCCTTGGTAATTGAGGAAGTAAATAGAAAGTACAGAGGAAGGCTGAAGAGCCGTTCTGATTATTTAATAGGGAAAATGTGAAGGAAGCACAGGATTTGTAAAGAAGGCTCCATGCTGCAGCTTATGTTGATGGCATCTAGTTTTATTTAGAGTGAAGTGGGAGGCAGAGTACCATGCAACAGCACTGTCATCGGTATTATGACTAAAGTTATACTTCTCATAAGCAGAAAGGTTATTTATAATCACCTGTGAAAATTGCCTACAAGTGATTTTCCTGCATAGCACACTCCTGTAATGACCTTTTTTCCAGAGAAGGTAAAAGATGGTTTCATGTACAAACCTTCAGTCTTTGTTTTCTCCCTTCCATGACAGATTTAGGTGAAGGCTTAGATAGGAAGGAAGAATTGTTCTTGCAACCCAGACCTTTTTGTTCTCTTTTTGAATATTTGTCACAACGAAATGCATATATGAGAAGTTGTCCTACAGAAGGATGATCAGCAACTAAATTATAAGATTAGGTTGGTGCTTATCTCTTCATGTCACTGGAGTCTTTGACCACATGCTAAGGATGATGCTTGCTTTCTCCATTATCCCCATTTGAACATCATTTTATTTCCCTTTTAATGTCAGGGGAAAAAATTGTCATTCAGGTTATATGATCAAACTTTGTCCCTTGAAGCCTTACATCTTCCCTCTCAGTATGAAATCTAGCAACTCTAGAGGTAAATGTACATTTCTAACTAAATAATAAAGATCCTAAGTAGACTTGAATTTTTCTCTAGTGTTAAATGTGGTCCTTCAGCATGTCAACTTTTACTGTTTCCCTGAGAATGATGTAATATCATGACCTCATATTAAAAGCTAATGCAAAGTACAGCTGCTCTTCTCCAACTGTCCTTTTAAAGTGGCAATATGTTGCTTTTCTGCCTGCTCTTCTCAGAAATGCACATGTACCCCAAATAGTATGTTTTCAGCCTGATGTAGTCGGAAAAATAAAGGATGTCATCTCTTCCTGTAAACTTTGCCTTTGTTATCCATGTAATGAGTAATTGCTAGAATAAAGAGTCTGGACAATCTTAATGATATCCAAAGAGTTCAAAGGGGTCTATAAAGTTTGTCATCACTGCTTAAGTTGTCAAATCATAGAAAATAGTACTGGAAAAGACCCCCAAGAGGTCATGAGGTCTCTAAACTAAGATCAGCTATACCTATCTTTTTTTCCCTGAAAGATGTTTGTCTAACCTTTTCCAGTGATGGAAATTCCATGACCTTCCCAGAAAATCTATTCCAAAGCTTTTTCTTAATGTTTATCCTTTGATGCTGTCACTGCTTGTTCTTTCCACTATGAGCAAGTAGAACAGATGAGTTTCTTCTTCTTGACAAGAGCTTTTCATGTAACTGAAGGATGCTATGATCTTCCCCCTCCTTCCCAGTAAACTATTTTTCTGTCTTTGTGTTTTCTAATCTCTACCCATTTTCTTTGCTCTTTTCTGGAGAGGTGATGAAGCAAAAAAGATTTTATATTCTTCTTCTAACCCTGTTACCTTACTTTCAATCTTCCTGCTAGTTTAGCAAGGAGGATAAAGATAAGACTCTTTGGATCATTGTGTTCTCTTCCAGGCTACCTGAAGGATTTGCTCTCCTATTGTTAGCTATTTTTACTTTTTTTTTAGTTAACTCTTCACTTTTGCTGCTGTTTATTTGTATATTTCTGTGTTGAATATAAAATCATTGATGTGACTTTCAGAGGAGTTTTGCCACTTCTTGTCTTGCTGAACATATTTCCATCTGCCTATAGGACAGGTTAGACATGTTCCTTTGCATTGAAAGCTTTGGTTACCTTGGTTTCCATATGATCTGCATCTGTAGTTAACTGTGTTAGTTAACTTTGGTTAAAATATCACCACCAAGTCTCTGATTTAAACCATTGCCATAAAGAAAAGCATTATTTTTAAGGGGCGTCATTAGGGACATCATATCCCTTTTTTTCCTGCAAACAGTTTTTTTTCCTAAGACAATTTGTCTTGTTTAGAGCTTCAGAATCACCTCTGTATTGAAACTTTATGGTTACTTAGCAGCAGGGTTTTCAGTTCATTTTGTGTCTGTACTTTGTCTATAGACTGAACTCCACCCATTTCCGCTAAGAAGTGTAGGTTACTGCTTTTTTCTGTTTCCCTACACAGCTGTCCTTTTGGCAGTCCTTGTGGTGAACTTCTTCCAGTTTTGTTTCTGTTCCTGAATTCTGCAGGACTGAGCCAAAAACTTTGTCATGTAAGTCCCATCAATAAATATCTGCTTCTCAGGCTCATGGGATAAGTCAGAAAACTCCAAAGTTGTGCCTGGTGAGAGATCCTCTTGTAACATCTGTTCTGGGACTGTGCCTGTAAGTCATGATCAATTGATGTGGTGTTCCCTTGTTAGTGTAACCTGTGGACACGAGAAAAAATGGATGTTTAAATTAGACACTGGAATAAATTCTCCACCGCCACCACCCCAATAAAATAATGTAGCACTTAATACTTGCATGACTTTGGGAGCATTTTGTTGCTCTGAATTGTGAGCAACACAATTGTGTTGGAACACACTACTCCTGGGCAGTGGTGTTGGACTTTCATACAAAAATGCAGCTATGTGGCTTAAAATAATTTTGTGGATAAAAGAACATAAAATTTTAATGGACTTAAGTTAGATAACAGTCTGGCTTTAGCCTCAAAAATCAGTTTCTGGTCTTGAAACAAGATTTAATGTGGCTGTCAAAGTTAGTTGCCTGTCCTTCAGGATTTCTGTGTGACCCTTGTGAGGACCCTTTCTGATTTTCCATGAACCTTGTCTGCAAGCGAAGGCAGTAAGTCCTTTCTCCTCCCCTTTTCCAATGCTTTTTGAGATGCAAATAAATATTCATGCATGCATCACAACAGTTCCGAAGTTCAAGAAAGTTCTAAACCGTGAGATCAGGGACTTTGAGAAATGTCAATTAAGCCATATATACATCTTGCTTTTATATGTGGAAAAAAAATAATGGTTTCCTCTCATATTTGAATTTGAGGGGAAAAGAGAATTTTCAAAGTCATTAAAGAGTTCACTCTTCTGAGCATGAGTATCTAAGCAAGATGTGATCCTAAAATGACAAGGAGTAAACATCTGGGTATGTTTTCCCACATTAGCAACTGCTGTCCTAAACTGCTGTTGTATGTGATGTTAAACAGCTGCTCAGTTTCACCCCAGAGGTAAGAGTATTCTGTATCTGACTTACATTTAAGTTTTTTAGAACTTTTGAGATTAAAAGGTCTCAGAGAACATGTAAGATAGTAGCACTGAAACTACACTGGGCTTGGTAACTACAAAATCGTGTTTTAATTCAATAAAAAGCTGCTGACGTTATAATGCTTATTCTTGGCACTACTGTGTTACATTATCCAACCACCATTTCTCATTATCTATATACTAAATTGTTCAAGTCAGTAAGTTTGTCCCCACCGCATATTAGTGAAAAACCGTAAAAATAGATGCTACAGTTATTAACAGCTGGTCCATTTCAAGGTGCTGTTACCTTTGTCTATAATTTGCAGTAAGAATAATCTCTATATTGCCAACAGCATCAACTCATTCCATGGGCTGAAAAGCCTGGTGACTTTTGAAACTGTTTGTGCAAGTAGGGTTTCTTACCAATCTGTTCCCTGGTGGAAGAAAAAGGGTTTATAGAGTCAGGGAATTAACTATTTTGGAGTTGTTCATATTTAATAAAATTAGGAAGTTTAGAATGGATAAAAAAGATGAAAGTTTTGTAAACTACTCAGGCATTATTCCTGTAGTGATTATACACAGGATATCGAATCACAGCACACCAGTGCCTGTAGTTTTTGTCTTCATTTCTGTATCTTAAATGAGATGAATCTTACTACTGTAAAGAACACACCCGCACTGAGTGGGACTTTCATATACATAATTCCCCAAAACCTTCATAACTTTGTGTAAACATAAAAAAGCCAAAATATAATTTTGTATGCACTTACACACAGAAATAAGACATAATCATGGTCTCTTACAAAAGAATTGCTGAAATGAGAATTATGGATGTCACTTCTTTCGAAAGTTTCATGGTAAAAGGTTCTTTTGAAGGTGGCCTTGTTTTCTAAGTCCAGCTGGAAACACTTAACCATTTTCCTGATTTCTAAAACCAAACTTAGCTCTTAGTCCACTTGCAAAATCAGTGGCTCTGGAGTTAAATTTCTGTTTACTAATGTAGTTCAATGGTTTGCTCAATTATATAATTTTTTTCCTTCAAAATGAGCTCATAACTTTATTCCATGAGAGGATATCGTAAGATGCTGCTTTCCAGTTTGTCTGAATTACTGCAAAGGATCTGGCTTGCAGTGTGACAACTGCAAAGAATATTCTAAAAATCTTTTCAGCTGTAGATCTGTAGGTATCTCTCTCCTAAAATCTATTGAAGAACATAACTTAAAATGGTATGGAGACATTTGTGCTGCTTAGTAACTATGTTGTGTCTGAATTGTTGCCATAAAAGCAAAACCAAAGGCTGAATTCAAAATGAGATTATTGTGGTAGCTGGAACTATATTTTGAGCTGAGGAAACCCACTGAGTATACTAAGGTTGAAAAAGAGTCTTGTTGAGCCACTTTTCCCTCTTTTTCCCTAGCCTTGTCAAGCAAAAGCATGTGAGTGCTCTCCACAGAACCAGACAGAGCAAATGTTCACTTATATACTACTTAAAAATGATTTGCAAACAAGTATAATCTACCTGACATGCACTTTAGTGAATTCTGCTCTACTGGTCTGTTTACCTTCACTCATTGTAGGCACTTTTGCACTTGTATTTCAGTGCTGTAAGTCTTACTCCACAGTAACTGATACTTCTAGAGTCACGAGAAAGTCCTGCAAAATGTTCTCTTCCCCTTGAGGAATATTACTCTGCATTCACCTCACATAACACAGCCTCTTTACAGATTACAAATGTCATTCAAGTCAAACCAGTCTGGTAGTGAGTCTCCTCTAAATAAACAAGTATAATCTACAAGCTGACATGCTCACTTTAGTGAATTCTGCTCTACTGGTCAAATGTTCTGAATTTGTAGGCACTTTTGCACTTGTATTTCAGTGCTGTAAGTCTTACTCCACAGTAACTGATACTTCTAGAGTCACGAGAAAGTCCTGCAAAATGTTCTCTTCCCCTTGAGGAATATTACTCTGCATTCACCTCACATAACACAGCCTCTTTACAGATTACAAATGTCATTCAAGTCAAACCAGTCTGGTAGTGAGTCTCCTCTAAATAAACTTTCCTTTTTTTCTCCTGGTCTTAAAGTCTGTTCTCTGTCGCCTTATTTTCTTTGCTCTTTTGTGTGTGGTTGAGATTTATAAGGACTGCTGTTACAAGCTATATGTTTTCTTACGTCAGACCTTTTGGTCTCAAGACCTTGGAACAGAGAATTTACAGTGGCCATAAAAAGGACCCCCCAAAAATACGATTCACCTTTGCAAATGTTCTGAATTTGACATAGAAAACTAGTGAGATGAAAGGTTGTTCCTATTATTCTCCATGCAGAAAACCAGCTCCTAACTACCATTAAAATTAGTGAGAAGCTTACACCAACTTCTCTTTTCAGAAGTTAGAGAAAATTCTCACCACTGTCAGAGTCTTCATCTGTACCTTTGCAGAGAGCCAAGCTGGCCTGAGATCTGAGAAACTTTCATCTTCAGGAAAACTCAAGCACAGCTCCCAGACTTATGCTTAGGTCTGTGTCTAAGGGACCTGTATTTCTTCAAGAAACATAACAGAATATTCTAAACAAAATATGAAAACCTGTTATAAATAAACCTAATTAAGCATTTTCAGATGAATAAACAGTAGTTTCATAACCCTTGCTATGAAATCTCATAATCTTATAATTAATTCCATGTGTAATATAAAACTGACAGTTTGATGGAGTTGCTTTGAGGATTAAATAGGGAAATGTACCACATGCAGTTTTCCTGCTCCATGCGCTACAGATTTTACATGGGAATGACATCACGCTAAATAAAGACAAGTCAACTATTACCTGGCTAATGTGTGCTAAATAATGTCAGATCTGGTACCTTGCATGTGATTTCCTTTTTCAGAACTGAGCTCCCTAAAGTTCTCTTTGTTAACATTTCCCCAAATTGGTCATCTCTCTCTGAAGCAGCATCTGTACAGTCTATGAAAGGTAAGAAAGTGAAAATCAGACTTTGGTTTTCTTAGGACATATTCCAAGATTCTATGACTTGTGTGAGGTATGTTTCCCACTGTTACTAGCACACTGGACGAGATCTTAATTGATCTCTTGTTCTTTCTTTTCTGGGCAGAATGGAGTCTTTGAAGATGAATACTGGCTCATAAACTAAATGCTTTCAGCTGTTGCTGCT
This sequence comes from Pipra filicauda, assembly GCF_003945595.2. NCBI lineage: Eukaryota > Metazoa > Chordata > Aves > Passeriformes > Pipridae > Pipra > Pipra filicauda. The sequence continues at coordinate 380,332 of NW_024104284.1, forward strand.
GAACATAACAATTCCTAAGAAGATTTTTGTCAGTTGCTTAGAGATTTCCTTGTTTTTTATGGAGAAGAAAACGTTGTAGTTTAACCCTTAGACAACTTCTGGATAACATTACAAGTCACATTAAATGTCTACGGTAGAAATTTAATAGCTGGAGAAGGGAAACATGCTTTAATAAGGCAAAGCATTTAGAAATGTGAACATTGTATCTTGATTAGATGCAGGATTTAGCATACCCTGTTATGCAGGAGATCATATTAATTGATTAAATTGGTCTACTCTAAACTTAAAAAACATGAATGAATAAAATTAAATAAATTTAAGTATTATAACTGTATGTATATGTAGTAGCTAGGTGTGAAAAGGTTGCAGGACAAGACCAACATGCTGACACAACACAAAGTAGTATCCATATTTCACAGAAAGCCATTTCAAGCCTTTTCTTGCCTTTATTCCAGGAAGGGGTGACATGCTCCATGGTGCAGCTGGCAGCTTGGCTTTGCCTGATAATGCATAATCAGAGCCTCATGAAACGGCTTAGTTGGAACCCCCACCCCCTGCACAAAAAAACATTCTAAATGAAAAGCAGAAGCACAGTGGGGTGAGAAGGAGTGTGTTTGGGAGTCAGGCATGCCTGAGTTCAAAAGCTTCCATAGCAGAACTTCACCTCTCTGCCTTTCTTTCGCCCAAGAGGAGCAGGGTACAATATTCTCTGTCTTGCTGGAGTAAATGTCGACAATCTTTTGAACCTCTCCACTGAGACAGCAGATTGCTTCAGTTACCTTTCAACTCTACACACATCATGTTAACCTTGCTGTCAGGCAGAAAGAGGCTGGAGAACAACTGATGGGAGTTAACTGTAGTATGGGAGCCTTGTGAATGCTGCCTGGAGTTACTGCAGGGTCCACAACCAGGGGGAAGGGAAAGGAGAAACTCCATTACATCTGAGGTTGGACCCAAAACTTGCTTTTTATTGTATAAGCTGCTATGGACAAAGTGGTAAGATCTCAAGCTTTCATTGTACTGCGTGTTTGCATCTTCTCTGTTGGGAAACCACTTGAGCAGCTATTGAAAATCTTGGATGAGATGGGAGACTGAATATCTGGTAGAAGTAAAAGGGAAATCCATTTGAAGAATGTGGAACAAATAATAAAAGCCAGGGAAGATTTAGGAACAGCAGGAAAAAAAGTCTCCTCTAGGGGTCTTGTTGAGGTGCTGGGAAATACCTCACTCCCCCTGTTCCTCTGCTGACAGCAAGACACCTCAGCTGCTTCTTGACCAAACATCAGATTTTATCCCCTCTGTCTACTGTACTTAACAATTGACAACCCACTACTGTTACCAGCTGCAGCTCAGACAGTTCATGCTGTTGGCTGAAGAATTCTTACCTTTATGACACGCTTCTTAAGAATTCACAGGAAAGATTATTTTTTTTCTTTTGTAGATTTAACAGTCCCTCTCCCACCAAAAGTGGGTAAATTGCATACATGAAACTGCATTTAGGTGCAAACTCATGTAGCTGTAAAATAGAAAATACCAAAATTAAGGCTGTAGTTTGTTTGTTTTCAAAAATTAATTTAATCTTCGAGTGATTAGCTTTTAGATTATCTGTAGCTTCTGTGATCATGTGCTTCTTTCCTGAAAGATTCCTGCCTCATCCAGTGCAGAGTACTTACTCAGTGAGCAACTGCTTAATCTTTTCTTCCCTTTGTGTTTCTTGTAGCATTGCTGTGTGCTGTTTTGCTATAAAACCCACATTACTCATTTAATAGAGCTTTCTATAAGACTCATCACTTAGGCTTTTCTTTTTAAAGCATTTTTAAAATTTTTTTTTTCCATTTCTGTGAGATAAAGAACTCATTTTATCAAGATTTTCTAGAAAATATGAATCCAAATTTTAAAATACTAAAGTGGATTTTTTTAAAAGTAGTCCATTCATTTTGGACCCAGACTTGAACACAAAGTGATAAGCATCTTCCACCAAGTGAACAGCCATGATGAATGTTAGCAACACACCTAGCAGAATAACACCTAGGACCTTTGGGACAAGTTGAAGCCAATTTTTCAGAGGACACTGTTTACCATGCCTTGAGTTTCTTTCAATTTCTGCAGCAGGCAGAAGTCTTTCAAACAGTATCCGATTTTCAAATCAGTCCTGGACAATGTAGTACTCTGCTCAGTCAATTGGACAGAAGCTTTTAACTGAAAATAGTATGTTATAGTCTTTAATTTCACAGTTTCTTGAATGCACTTGCAGAAGGATATGAGCTTACAGCTACATGGCCTAGTCTAATAATTGATTTCTCTTAATCATTACAATCTTAAATTCTTTTGTAATGTATTTTCTTTTATTAGTTTCTCTTCTTTTTCAAGAGGTTTGCTAAATTAATTATGACTTTAGAAGTCAAAGGAAAGGTTCTGTTTTAATTTTCCTATGTTTTCTTACATATTTGTAAATACTTTCATGTATAACAATATGAAACAAACTTTTAGAATTGAGAACATCTCCACTGCCTCATAATTATATTTAGTGCTTCAGTTCTCCTGCATAATATTTTCATGAGAGTTGATGTAGAAGTAGGATTGGAGCATTGTTTAGTAACTATAACTGGAATAAAAAGAGATCTTACTGTGTTATGTTGACATTTTTCTTGCTACAATTAACTTTAACACATGACATTACACTAAATTTATGGATTGTCTGCCAGAATGTACTGTTCATATATTGAAGAATATACTGAAGATGTCAATTCTGTACTTATTTGTGAAACTTCCAGCAGTTCATAACTAGTGCTTTGCCTTAGACGTCACAAAATCAAATCCTTATTATACCCCGTCCGTTCTATATTAGGCTGAAATTTCAATGGAAATTCATGAGGCACTTTCTGTCTGCAGGGTTTTGTAATGTGGCTATGAATACCACTAAGAATGTTTTTCTTAAAAGCTGGATATCCACACATACCCTATTGGTAAACCACTGGGTTGCTGAATTAAGATTTTATTTACCACTGGAATAAATATACTACCCGGTGTACACATAGTCAGGAACCACATATGGGAACCATTCGTAGGCTGTATCAACAGCAGTTAAGTTGTTTGCTGTGTTTAATGCTGTATGTTATCATTGGGAAGTATGTATTTAAAATCATTAACTTCGCTAGTTAATCTCTTCATCTCTTCCTTTGAGAATCTTGGTCTTCCAAACTCGGGAGTGTTATGCTGTCCAGTCAGTCATGCTCTGAACCCAGTTTCAGAGAAAATTTTACCACCTTTTTTGGATATCTTTTGTGTCATATTTGCTTCCACCTTCATGTTGTCAAAACAGACTTTGCAGACTTAAGATTTTCATAAAAGGAAGACATAGGTGTGGGGTTTTTTATTGAACTCTCTTATTTGACAAAAAGTAATAGTGCTCTTAAGTATTTGTTTTTCTCCTACAAAAGTCTATTACTATGCCCTATGTATAACTTCTTGAAAAAAAAGGAGTAAAATGCATTGACCTGATTAGCATCTTATTTCTAATATGTTACCTGATCAGTAATGAGAAATGACTGTCTGCATAAAATATTTTTCCTGAATATTTTAATAAGCCATGCACAATTTTTCCAGATTATTTATGGCTGTAGCCATTTAATACTATAAATTTTTTAAAAGTTGATTGTTGGCACTGGCTGATACACCTGTCATAGTATCTATTTACAGTATATACATCCTCTCTGCCAAGTTAGGTCATAGTTTGCAATGTGTTTAGCAATGAATTCACAACATGGTATGATTCTGTACAACAGTCTGAACTTGTGAAACCGACTAAATGGAGGTAATCTTATAGGGAGTTTTATTAAGCTGCAGCTACACATGGGGATATAGGAAATACGTTGCTGAAACTAAAGTTTATGTAATTAATCATTTTGAAATGAATTTTCTTCTCTGTGTGTGTATTTTTTGTTCAGGATAATTAGCTAACCACAGTTTGTTTATACAAGGTGTGTGTAATCTGTTTATAGAGCATGGCAGCTGACATAATGTAGCTCTTGGAGAGCTGTGACATTCCCTTCCCACAAGTAACATTTGAAATGATAAAACAACATTCAGATGAATAACTCCCCACCAGGTAAAAATCATTACAGCCCACATTCTCCAATAATATTTTCAATGTACCTTGTTAAACCTTTCCACAGAAGCAAATACAGGTACAACCCCATTTGCTGTAACTGTAGAGCAATTCTTTGGTCAGTTTGGGGCCCCAAAAATGTGTCTGAAGTAAAATTACTGTTGCAGATAAATGTGTTTGCTGTAGACCAAAATCTTATGATATGACCCAGACAAACATAATGAGATTTGATTAGGGGATTTGAAACACAAACACACAAGTATCATGTCATTCAGATGGAAATATGACATTTTAGACCTTGGAGAATTTGAGTCCAAGTATTTGCCATCATTGAGACTCACACCATTATGCCTGGGCTCTGAAAAAGTTCTCTCCAAGATCACTCCATGCTGCTCCACAGGACAGCTTTCAGAAACACCAGGACATCAAACTTCTCTTTTTGATGGCCCCCAAAGTAAGTAAGTTCTGTACCAGGGTCCGTGTGAATGTCTTCTTTCTGGACTGGTGTATTTTTCCCTGTAGAGTGATAAATGAGTGGCCATATAAATATCATTTCTGGATCAGCTCCGTGTGGAAGTGTTGTGCGAAGATGGACAATTGGACCTAGTGACTGCATCTTCTGGGAGAGACACTGTGCCAACAGCACCTAGAGCTGAACAGCTCTAGCTTTGATTTGTGGAACACTGATCCCTTTTGTATGGATAGAGTACACTTCAGTAGGCCTGTATTCGATGCAGACAAACCTCCAGGGAAAAGGTAACCTGGCAAATGTGATGTCTGCTGAGAATCAAATTTGTTGGCCCCCAAAGAGCATAAATACGTGTAGTGGGCAAATCCAAACAAATTATCCAGAGAAACAGTCTGGCAAGGGTCTAAAGGCTGAGCTTTGAACGAGCATCTCCTTCCTTCAGTCTGCAGTGGGAAAGCAGAGAATGAAGAGGAAAGGACAGTTTAAACAAGTAACTATGTTGACAAAACAAGTAACTATGTTGACAAAAGAGAGAGGAGAAACACTGCCTCTTCTTCTGCAGTGTCTTTCCCCCCTAGATAAAGCAGATTTCAGTTCTTCATTCTTACAGCCTGGCTCCCAGGACACAAAAACAAAGTGTGCTGGTTTAAGAGTTAACCAGCAGGGGAAATGAACTCAACTCAAAGGAGAGATTTTAAGTCAGAATAACAATTTACTAAAATAATACAGTAAGTACAATCATACAAACAAACAATTGGTCTTAACCCACAAAACCCAAATGTATAACCCAGTACCCTGGGGCATGAACAACGTGGTGTTCCTTGGGCCCCGCTTGAGTCCAAAGTAAAGGGAGAGGGGAAGAACCTGCTGGTGGGAGAGCTGTTGCAGTCTGGTCAAAGTGGTGATTGGAGTCCAGTATAGGGTGATCCAAGTCTGTTTGAGAGCGATGAGCCGCAGTCCTTCTCTGGATCCCACAGAGTGGTTAAAAATGTTCCAAGACTCCAAGATTATATATCCTGCAGTTCAGGCAGGAATGCTCAGCACTTCCCTCAGGGCGGGGAGTTCCACAAAGGGTGTGAGGACAGGAGCATCCTCCTATCTCACAGGCCTCTTAACACCTAGTTTATAGCCTGAGGAGTCAGGCGCTATGGGCAGATGGTGTAAATGGTTCATTGATAACAGTTTCTGGGAAATGGCATGGAAGGCTATAGAATACACAGTTTTGGGTTACACCCATACCCTGATGAACTGGTCTCAGTTGTCCTAACTAGGACACAAAGCAAGGAGACAAAGAGATGTGGCTGGCTTTTGCTACGGATTTCTGTCAATGAGATCCTCCTCCCACCCTGCTGGAAATTCATTGCCATATAGTATGCCCCAGTGCTGAAGCAGTGCTCGTGCATATATACAAGTGCAGATGTTTGCTCTGGAATCTCTGTGCGCTCCAGCCTGTGGAATCTCTCATAGTCACACCAATGTACAGCCTGGAGGGCTCTTCTGACTTGGAAATTCAATTTGCAGTGTCCAGTAATGCTGCTCCTACCCATCTGTGGACTTTTTTACATGATTTCTTCTTCTAACTGCTAGACAGTGGTGATGAACTAGGTGCAAATGAGCTAGGAAATTACCCCTTTGCCTGCTCTGAGCTGCAAACTTGATCAGCATGCCCAAAGTGGATACTGAGACTCCAGTTGAAAAGCTAAAAGAGAGTGGAAAAGATCATGTTCTGCAAATGAGTGAAGAAATACAGTGGGTGGGTGACTGCAGTTAGCTCTTCCATAGCCACACTGCTGCAATTCAGGACTGAGCAGGCACAGGTGAAATGGGGCAATGACAGATTTTCTTTGCTGGAAACACATGTTAGGAAAGATCCCTAGCTGGTAGAGCGGTTACCTTGAGGTGAGTAGAGACTTACATGCAATCGAGCATCTACCCAAGAAGAAAAGTTCCAGCTTTATTGAAATAACAGGAAATTTTGCTATTTAATTCAGTAAGACAGACTGTCAGTCCCAAATCCTTGGAACATAAGAAGACTGCAACATGATACTGGAAGAGCTGTATTTTTCTTACTGCAGGTAAGGCTAGGATGGATATAAGAATGAGGTAGGAGGCCAAGGTGGAAGGAGGAGAGGTAATTTTTTCAATAGTTTGATTGTGAGAGGTGGGCTATGCTTACCAAGCACTTGCCACACTGTATGGTATATATAGCTGGTTGCAAATGTTCTTTCTGCTGCAACCAAGCGGCTATGGCAATGATACAGGATGTAATATATGCTGGTTTCTCTGTAGGATGAATCCTTATACACCTCTTTAGTATCAGTCTGTGACTATTTGGTCCTCTGAGAGTGGGTGGATGGTGCAGGCTTCCTAATGGTGTATCTCCTACAAAAGTTGCAGGTATTTTCTTACTAATGTTTTAATTTTTCAGGTATGATATGTACCTGAAATATTTGTCCTTAGTTCTTGTAGCCTTTTGGGAGGTATTTGTTGTGCATATACTCAGTGCATATGTTCCAGAAATATCCAGTATTTGACCAGAATATTGAGAGAGGGAATAAGACGTGACCTACAGTTTTATTTCTGGGAACATTCCTGCACAATAGTTATGTTTATACTGACTGTATCCTCAAGCCCACATTTAAAATGTAGATCAAAGAGTATTGCCATCATGTATTTTTACTTATTGAGAGCTTTTCTGAAAATGGAGTAATATTTGCTGTTCTGCCAGTATTCTTGCAGCTAGTGTCTGGCTTATATTTATGTGCAATTCCTCTTGTTAAAGAAAGAAAGAAAAGCACAATGGTCAATAATGGTCAATGTCTGGCTGACATGTGCAATGGAAGTATTGACTCTATCATGATTTCAGGTGGGTAAATGATAAATAAATATGCAAGGAGCATGCAGCAACGAACCCTCGGGTATAGTGTTGCTATTTCAGCATTTCTGATATGTTCAGTTGACACTAAGATAGTCATGTAATGGCAGCGAATAGCAATTGGGCAGTTAAGTCTGCTCTCAAGCTATTTAATATGCAATGTACTGCTCAGAATCCTGCTACAGTGGTGATACAGATATATAGCTAGGTCTTGCACATTTGATTCATGGTTCATTAATGATATGTGATCAATTAAACAGCACAGAATGAATACATAAAATTATTCAATCATTTAGAAATCACAAAATTTGCTAAATGATAGGTTAAGAAAAATTGAATTTGTGCAGCTTTTTATCATTGCAGAACACTCCGAGCTAGCCTTTCATTTTCACTATTGGGTCGAGTTACGGTGTCAAGTCTAATTCATGGCCATTTATGAAAGGCACATTTACCAATCTTCATTAGGAAAAATGCTGTAATTTTTCCTGAAGGCTAATAAGATATTGCACAAAGAATGAAACAATCTTAGGCCACTGATCTGGAAAGTGCTTTCTGTTTTGGCATTCTTTACACCATAAAAGAGCAAAAGCCCAGTATCTGTGATGTTACTCAGTTTGGTATATTCCGTTCTCTTCAAAAGGCTTCATCTCTCTAAATAACCAAAACCCATTAATCTAAGGAAAAAGAGTCAGCACTTAATAACAGAATGTTACTTTACTGAGCACTTAAACTGTGGCCAGGAAAAGCAAATACAATCTGAATCAACCCAATGCAGTGAAGTGGAATATAAATGTTGCAGAGCTTATCTATGGAAGCATGTTGTCATTTTTCTGAGGTTTCTATCAAACTTCTAATAAAAACCATAGCTGAAATTGGCCCATATTGCTGTGATCATTTTTGAATGTTCTGTTCTGTAAAGTCTAGCACACAGATTTATAACGTTTGAACACTAGCACTGTTGCCAAAAGTCACAATAAAGTTGCAGGCTTCAGACACACGTCATCAGTACATGTTATATATCTACTTCAGAAGCATAGGGAAGTCCATCGGAGATGGCCACAAATGGACTCCAGTGGCTAGAACCAACGATCTGATAAAGTTGCAAGATGATCTGGGAAATGTATTACTTAAATGAATAAGGAGGAATGTATTCACAAAGACCAGCTGCAGACCAGGTAGGCTAAAGGCCTGTATTAGCTCCCATAAAAGTCAGTTTGGAATAGCTATAGCTAGAGTTCAGCACTGAATTGGACTACAGAATGGCAGCACTGATTTAATACATTACTTAGTGATGTGTTTTTTCTATTCATCCACTTTTCTTAGCACAGCTGGTCATTATGTCTGTTATCTTTCTTACATACAGCAGTAATGTGAGAATCGTACCAATATATATAATCTCCACATATGGTCCATAATGCCTATTGCCCACACCTGACGTTCACATTTCAAACTTCTTCAGGTAGAAGGATCTTAGTACTTCAATGAGATGTTTTTTAGGCTTACTTCTTGGTTTGTTGTCTTCAGTGCATAAAAACAAGCACTTGCTCATGTATTCTGACAGACCACAGAGACAGATATGTCTATTAGTAATAGGCAAGTTTGGGGATTTTTGCCTGATAATGCATCTACTAGAATAGCTATTAAACTAGTGATTTCATTTAACACTAGATTTTAAATACAGACATCAACAAACACGTATCTCACATTTCAGCTACCTTTGGTTTATATTAGAAGCACAGAAAAGAATACAGCACCCTAAACGAAAACCAGAAGAGAGATTTACCAAATGCCACAGCTGATACTTTTCTACAATTTAATACCAGAAAAATGCTGTAAGAAGTATGAAAATAAAAAATATGTGAGCGTATAATTAGATAATGTTAGTGAATTGCTTATTTAGTAAATTATACTAGTTAAATGTCCCCCATTAAAAAGTTTTGAGACATACAGGTTGATCAAAAGATATAAACCATTATAAAGTAAGGAAAAGGTACACTAATATTATCATACTTATTTTCTTCCAAGGAGAACATTGTATGTTATGTCTTCATAATGGAGTAAGCATGGACAACTTACTTTATGTACGAAGCAGTAGACAATGTAAAATGTTGGGGTATTTTATTGGTAGGTTGACAAGCTAGTTGCTTTTTAGAATTTATAAAAGTTATAAAATGTAAAGAATATATTTATGATGATGAGATGAAATATTGAATTCATTTTGTGAGGCATGTCAAATTAGGAAAAATGTAATTCAATTGGTTCTCTTTTTTTTTCTAAACTCATATTTCATTGGGCACTGGCTTTGGAGTAACTCCATCCTGTACTCAATTTTCAAAGAATTTCCATCTGGTTTCATGATATTGGCCCAGTGTTTGAAAGGTAAATAGGCATTCAAGCACTCAAAATACTTTGCAGAGTTAGCTGACCAGGATCAAGGCTTTCCGAGACAGTCACATAGTCAGTTGGGGGAAAAAATGACTCATTTTTATGAAGCATCCAACTCCATTATCCTTTATGTAGCCAAGACCCCAAATTACCCTGATATACTTGGCCAAGTATGGGATGAATAGGTTGGCTAGAGGAAGAAACTGGTAGTGCCTGTAATTTCTGTGTATCTCTGGGAGGTCCATGTGAGGAAATCTGTAACAATAATTTGAAGACTTTTCACACAAAGTAATTCAACATTATTATTTTTCTCTCTTTTGAAATAAATTACATAAAGTGTTTTAGACAGTAGGAGTACTAAATGACAAAAATTTCTTCTAAATGAAACACTGTTTCCTGCCTAACATGTACTTCTTCCCTTTTGATTCTTACCCGCTTCCTGTCACTCTAGCATCTGAACAACTTAATATTTCATGCCTCTGTTTAACAACAGCCCTATAAGTTAATAGTGGTGCCTACATATAAATGACTGGATGAGGGGAGTTTTCCAGGCTTCTAAGTGCTCAGTAAGACTGTAATGTGCACCACGCACGCCAGGGTTTCTGGAAAAATAAAACCCACAAGTTCTGGCTAGAAGGACTCTCCAGTGACTACCACCCTTGTCCCAGCCAAGCCTTTGTCCATGCCATGACCCACTCAGTCTAGGTGCTACCATTATTGCCAACAGTGTTTTCTCCCTATAAAACTTCCTGGAGGGATACTGGGAAATAAAGCAAGTTATTGTTACCTGGTCTTTAGTAGACCTGTTGGCAGAAAAAAAATTTACATATTCAAAACAGCAGAGGTCATGCTATTTACAAAGAATATGTGTTTTGTGTTTATGTCGTCCATTGAAAATCATTAGGTAGCAGGGATCACAGAATTGCTTTTAGCTAAGCCAGAAATACAAGAGTCAGATGTTACTAATAAACTCTGATTTCAATTGATTGAATAATTATTTTATTCAGCCAGTTTTCTTTAGAAAATGGTTACATCAAATGGTTTGAAAACTGTTCCAGATGTCAGTTGTTGTTTTTCAGTAGGAATGCATGAGCAAATGGAAGATAGGTTTGATCAATACAAATATCATACCTAAGTTATGACCCTGAATTCTATCTTAATATATCTGACAAGCAATTTCACTCCTAGCAAAACTAAACCTTAGAATATTTAAACAAATATTCACTTGTTATTCTGAATTACAGAATACACTCCTGTGTCCCTTCCAGCAACAAGAATCTCTGGATGTTTGCTTTAATCTTGACGCAAGTTCATCCTTCCTGGTATCATTTAACTTAATGTCAGGGTTTACTGAAAATCTTCAGTCAAAACTATTAAGAGCACACTGGTTTTTGATTGAATGACTCGTTTGTGAACCACGCTGCTTCCTATAGAAAATGTTGACTCTTGGTTGAAATTGCCGGAAAACCAAAAGTGATGCCTTGGATGTACTTTCTCCATTCTTCCCATCCCCACTTGCTTCTGTGTCCAGCTTCCTTGGTCAGATTACACTGCCTGTGAAGCATTTAAATGCCTCTAAGAGCAGTGAGATACAGTGCACTATGGAGGCAGAGAGCACAAAATGTCAGAGCAAAACGTTTGCAAACAACTGGGTTTTTTCCCTCTTCTGGCTTTGAGATCTCTTACTCTGAAATAGTGATTTACAGCAAGATCACATTACTTGTTAACATATTCATCATGCTTTTGACAGCTTAATAGGTTTCAATAGCTCATTTTAAAAAGCTGACAAGCATTTCAAAATATGATTCCTGATATGTCATTAAAAATAATTCTGTTTTAAGATACAGCACTTCCTTTAAAAACAAAGCAAAACAGAACAAAACTTAAAACCAAACAACAATTCACTGTGCTTTTTTAGGGCTTAAAACAGTGAATATTTTTTCACTGAGGTTTCACAAGTTCTGAGACAGTAAATAAAGCAGCGATTTCTAATGTCTTTCTGTGGCTTGTAAGAAAGTAGATACAATGAAACTGTAGTTTACACAGAGCAGCCAAAGAAGTGTTAATTTATGAAGACCAGTGAACTCTTTTGCGTAGATTTGCTCCTTAGCAACAAAAAGTTCTGGGTAAAATCCTGGCTACCCTGACTTTAGTGGGAATTTAATCACTGACTTCAATAGCTTTGACTGTACTAGTAAATAAAAAATGCTTGGGACTTTTCTCTGCACTACTACATTGTAGTTGCCTACTGGGGCTGTCTTCATGCCCCCTCCTGAGCCCTGCACAGGAGTGGTGTTGCAGAGGACTAACTGGCCAAGGACTCTTCTGGCAACCATCAGCACAAACTAGCATAACCATGGACAGTGAGGCTAGAAATTCACCTTCTCCATCCAGTCTCTTTTAACTAAAGCATACTTGGTCCCTTTTTTCTCTGTTCCTTCCATAATTTCAATATCTGAAAGATTAGATGATTAAATATAGGCATCACCTGATTTTTTTCCAGTGCAGTTCAAAGGGAACAAGAAACATTCTAGCAAAGTAGATGGTTAGTTAAAAGCTTGATTTGAATTCTCCCCCCTCAAAGTAAAAAAAATATCTGTAGAGTAATAAAATTTTAAGTGTCCTCAAAACTGTAAATGTTAAGCAACTATTTTATTTAATTGCATGCCATATGCCACATTTGGCACACATTAAAATCTGTAGGGTTTCTATGTGTTTCTTACTGCTCAGTAACTAGTACTTAGTTAAATATTTAATCTAAAACTTCTTAAATACAGAAGTAGCCTGCATGAATTTATAGTCTCCTGTCATGCAAGAAAGGAAAAGGTAAAAATCTGTAACTCTGTAAAGCTTTAGAGGGTAAAAAACCGTATATAATGAGTAGGAATCACCTTCCCTCTGGATCACTGAAAGTTAGGTCATATGCTCCATCTAACATGACATAAATTTTGCGAATTAAATTGCCCTGCAGTACCAACTTAATGCATCCTCCTATCCACCGTGTATCTATTTGAAAACAAACACTGAATTGGCTCTTTCAGGCTGGGAAGTCTAAAAATGTTTCTCCTGACTCTGCAATTAAGCATTTAAATGAACTTTCAATGAACTGTGTTTTTTGAAAGTCTCCAATAAGAATTATCCTCTATTGATCATCTGCTGTGTATCTTCTTCCCTCATTTGTGACTCTAAAGAATTGAAAATAAGGATTTGTCCTGTATTGTAGAGTAATGATGGCTTTTCACAGTAAGGAATTATAACAATCTGAAGGCAGAAAGGACTCTACAGCATGCTGAATCAAATTAGAAGTAATTACAATTAATTTTTGTAGCCTCTTTTAAAAAATAAAATTGTTACCAGAAGGAAGAATTTTAAACCAGATGGAGAAAGAATTGCTGGCTTTTAAAATAATGGAATCAACCAGGTTAGAAAAGACCTCTGAGATCATCAAGTCCAACCCTTGATCCAACACCGCCATGGTTACTAGACCATGGCACTAAGTCCCACATCCAGTCTCATCTTAAAAACCCCCAGGCACAGTGAATCCACCACCTCCCTGGGCAGCCCATTCCTATGTGTGATTACTCTCTCTGTAAAAAATTTCTTCCTAATATTCAACCTAAACCTCCCCTGGCACAGCTTAAGACTGTGCCCTCTTGTCCTACTGCTGGTTGCATGGGAGAATCGAGGCTGATGCCCACCTGGCCACAACCTCCTTTCAGGTAGTTGTAGAGAGTGATGAGGTCTCCCGTGAGCTTCCTCTTCTCCAGGCTGAACAGCCCCAGCTCCCTCAGCCTCTCCTCACAGGACTTGTGCTCGAGTCCCTTCACCAGCCTCATTGCTCTTCTCTGGACCTGCTCCAGCACCTCAGTATCCTTCCTGAACTGAACTGAGGGGCCCAGAACTGGACACAGTACTCCAGGTGTGACCTCACCAGCGCTGAGTACAGGGGAAGAATCACTTCCCTGGACCCACTGGCCACATAGTTCCTGATACAGGCCAGGATGCCATTGGCCTTCTTGGCCACCTGGGCACACTGTTGGCTCGTGTTTAGCTTCCTGTCAACCCAAACTCCCAGGTCCCTTTCTGCCTGGCTGCTCTCCAGCCACTCTGTCCCCAGCCTGTAGCACTGCCTGGGGTTGCTGTGGCCAAAGTGCAGGACCCAGCCCTTGGCCTTGTTGAACCTCATCCCTTTGGAATCAGCCCAACTCTCCAGTCTGTCCAGGTCCCTCTGAAGAGCCCTCCTGCCTTCCAGCTGATCGACACTCCCCCCAACTTGGTGTCATCTACAAATTTGCTAATGGTACACTCAATGCCCTCATCCGTATCATCAATAAAGATATTAAACAAGACTGGGCCCAACACTGATCCCTGGGGGACACCACTGGTGACCGGCCGCCAACTGGATGCAGCACTGTTCACCATCATTCTCTGGGCCCAGCCCTCCAGCCAGTTCCTAACCCAGCACAGAGTGCCCCTGTCCAAGCCATGGGCTGCCAGCTATCTCAGGAGAATGACGTGGGAGACAGTGTCAAAGACTTTGCTGAAGTCCAGGTAGACTAAATCCACAGCCTTCCCCTCATCCACCAGGCGGGTCACCTGATCGTAAAAGAAGATCAGGTTGGTCAGACAGGACCTGCCCTTCCTAAGCCCGTGCTGGCTGGGTCTGATACCTTGTCCATCCTGTAGGTGTTGTACGATTGCACTGAGGATGGTCTGTCTCATAACCCTGCCAGGAACTGAGATCAGGCTGACAGACCTGTAGTTTCCCGGGTCCTCCTTCCGGCCCTTTTTGTGGATCAGTGTGACATTTGACAACTTCCAATCATCTGGGACTTCCCTAATGAGCCAGGACTGTTGGTAAATGATGGAGAGCAGCTTGGTGAGCTCTTCCACTAGCTCCCTCATCACCCTAGGATGGATTCCATCTGGTCCCATAGACTTGTGAAGATCCAAGTGGCTCAACAGGTCACTAACCGTTTTTGATTCCCTCACTTAAGTTGCAATGCCATATAAAAAACTTAGGAGGAAGAATGGGAGCAGAAATATTCACTTAATGAAAACAGTTCAATAAGAAAATAAAATAAAAGCAAAACCACAGTTTGCCTGAAGCTAAGGGACTCAAACTTAGAGCCTCCACTACTCTACCTTTCCTTATTAGTGACAGGAGGTTTTCACAGGAGAGTTGCAAAACTATGATAAAAGTTTCACCTGCATTTTGCCTCAACGACCTGCATTTTTTTTCATGAAAGTGATTCCGTTGGAAATATGGAAGCACATGGAAATAAAAGTGAGATTTCTTCTGAAAAATTAATAATCCACAAAGAAAATGTTTGTACTTGGGTGCCTTCCCAAGGTACAATGTAAAAGATGTCTTTCTTCTGGATTTCTTTTTTTATAATTATTATTTTAGGATGGATTAAAATTACAAAGCTTTATTTTGTTAACAAAAGTCCTAAAGTCTTCCTCAACTCTGGTAACATATGGCATTCTTTAATTTTCAGGATCACCAGGAGCATTAAATCTAGAGTAATTAAAGGGATAATGTACCATGGAAAGATGAAGTTAATTCAATTGCAGTAACTTTATTGGCACTACATGGTACCCAGGTACAGCAGAAGTTAATCAAAGCAATGACTATCTGACATCTAGTCACTGAAAATAATTTAGTATTAGTTTAGTGTAGATTTTACACACAGAGACATAACTTCTACACTAAAGCTTCAGTTGTTTTTAATACTGCTTAATAGCCAAAATCAGCACATTATTTTGGCACAGATTTCTAATGGAACAGTCCTGACCTTGTATCAGAAACTAGAACCATGATTATGTGAAGAAAATAGTTGTCTTCAGAAAGTTTGACATTCTCTGATTGCAACTTAAAATTGTGGTATGTTCATCACTGGTAAAAGGGTTACTCAAAATGCAGAATTTTTTCCTGTCCTGTTCACATTTTATTTTTGAACGCAAAAAGTGATCTTGGATTTTTTATGTGTAGTTCCAAATAATTTCACATAGATACTCATCTGCTGTGTAGCCTACTTATCAAGAAACTCTGTTGAAAGCTGAGAATTCAAAGTGTACTGACCTTGCAGCATAGAATATTTCCTTCTCATCGAAAAGAATAAATATTCAGTGCTTTTAATTGAGACTCTAATGAAACAGTTAGTGTTTCCCATTTCAGCTGGTTCCCTCTAAAATTTTTTAAACTTTCTTGAGAAGCTTTTTTAATGAAGTATTCCTCCCAGTGAACTGGTTTGTTAAAATATTTCTGCAAACCAAACATCTGAAGAGGTGTGTTGCAAATATGAATCAAGTGGAAACTGAGGTTTTAAAGTGTCTTTAAAAAAATATTGTTTGCAAGTTATCTTCCATTTTTTTGCTTAGGATGTTCCATCAACATCATAATTTCTGGAAGGATAATACCCAGGGAGAACTCAAAGTGGGTTGTTTCCTGTAAACTATCTTCTGATAGCTAATAGTGGGCTCTCTTCACTAGCTTCTAGTAGTGCATTACTTAATGTTTAGGAAACAGTGAAAGAACTCAGATAGTAATGCAAAGTCATGTAAGTCAAATACAGGCTGGAGTTTTAGCATAATAAAATTGTCAAAAAAGTAGCACTGAGAAGGAATCTGCAGGTATGTCTAAAATTGCTTCTATGTGGCTTGGAGAAAATTTGTGTTAACAACTTCTTTCCCTTTTCTAGCAGCAAGGGCATGAAAGACAGTGCATCAATATTTTGTCAGTGGTAGATGAGCTTCTTTATGAAGAAATAAGTGTTAGAGCTTCAATTGTTCATATTTGGTGGTATCCTTAGGAAAGACAAAGTTTACTTTTTTCTTTGAGCTTTACTGCAATTGCTTTCTTACCCATTAATTCCTGAAGAGGCATGAGCACTGCAGCTCTTATAAGTGACTGATGTAACAGACTCAAGAGCCAGACAGACATAAATCCCATTTCTTAGATGTCTTCTATAGTGC
Source organism: Pipra filicauda (assembly GCF_003945595.2). Classification (NCBI taxonomy): domain Eukaryota; kingdom Metazoa; phylum Chordata; class Aves; order Passeriformes; family Pipridae; genus Pipra; species Pipra filicauda. The sequence goes on from NW_024104284.1 coordinate 397,147, forward strand.
CGTCAAACCTGCAGTCAACGACGTTACAGTACTGTGCATTTAAAACTGTGATTGAGACTCACCCTTTCTATGTAATGACATGTATTTCTTGTAAGAAAATATGCAATGGAAACTGATCTCTGTGCGTGTGATTTTGCTTGTTTTAGTATTTAATGCAGTTGTTAAGTACCAGATTAATGTCTCTGTACAATCCTACTAAGTTAGTTAGCCAGGTCTGTAAATAATATATTAAATCTTATTCTGAGTTTCCTAATAAAGCACATTGAACCATTCCTTTTAATAATATTGCTACTATGACCTAACATAAGAAACAAGTACTACTTTCTTCCTAATAGGGAAGTCAAAGATTAACACAGCCTCAAGTGGAATCTTTGTGGTAAGAAGGAGAAGTTTGAAGGGTTACCTTGAATTACCCCAGCAGTAATTACCTTTCAGAAGTTCAGATTCAACAGTCTACTCTCAAAAGACTAAATTTACTCAAATTGCAGGCAGTATCATGTCTGTAAATAGCGTCAAATGCAATGGATTGGGCAGTTAGAAAGAAAATGCTGATTTGCTAGCTGAGTTAATGAATATTCTTTGCCCCCCCCCAAAAAAAAAAAAAAAAGATATAGTACTTGGCTTAAATTTAAAAATTTGGATTTTAATGTGAGATGGGAACAATGAAATCAGATTCTTTAATTCCTGACACACGGTTCTTTCAGTCTGCTTCCAGAAGCTTTTTGTAGCCAAAAGTGATAGACAGCAGAGAAATGATTTTCTAATTTTTATTTGTTTTAGCTGATCTATAAACAGTGCGTTCACCTAAAGACTGAGATTCCAGAGACTTATTCTCCTTGGAACCATGAAGCTAAAGAAACACAGACAAAGTCATGAACAAGGGCAACTTTTTTTTCTACTTGTCATGAGGAGAATAAAGCTTTTATCATCTTTAATAACAAATGACTACAACACTTATTGCTTTCAGTGTAAGAAGCTGCAAGAGCAAGGTGATAGAGCATTCTCCAAAGGATACAATGGGGAGCAAAAGCACTATTCTAGTATAGTGAAATAGAAATTCTTACCAAAATGGTAGTCATTCATTTTAAACTGAATTATACTCAAGGAAAGAAAAAGACCGTAGCTGGGCTTTTTTGATGCATTATAGTCACAGTCAGCTGAAAGCTCTGAGTAATGAAGCAGATGATACTATGTGAGGTTGTCCATTTAAGCTTCCCAGGAGTAAGGAATTTAGTATAACAATTTATGGACTTTGGTTCCCATGGAAGGAAATATGTGTGTGCCTATCCTGAAACAACTGAAAGTAAAAGATGAAAAATAAAGTAACTGTTCCCAGGGCTTTTCACATTTGACTTGATTTCTGCATTAATCATCTCTATCACAAACAGTCCTTGGCTGTAGTCCATGAAGACAAAGGAATGATTTCACAAAGCAAAGGAAGACATTTTTCATTTACTTGTGGACACCCTCAGTCTGAAAGGTAATCTTTCAATAACAGAGAAATTTAACGTGAAAGCAATGCTATTGACAAGTAAGGTTAACTGGACTGAAGGAATGTTGAGTTTCACTTCACATCCTACATAAAGACACTTGTCTTTGTGCCCAATATGTTTGCACTTAGAACCCTGGAAAGTTTAAGGCTAATCTTAACTTTTTTTTCTTTCCCTTGCCCTTCCTAGCAATTGACAATTTGCAAACCAATCATGATGCTTATCGTGTCCCTTAAAAGGTTTCACGCAAACCTTATAAGGTTTCCCACAAAAAAGGAGGGAAATTTCACAAGTAAAAGGTCTGAGAAATAATAGTCTGTATTGATGTGCAGTGTAATTCACAGCCTTCTCACCCACAGCTGACTGCTGAGCTGCGCAAAGCCTGGAAACACATAGAGTAAATCCATGTAAACTCATATCTGAAGTCAAAGACAGCTGATACAAAGCTGAAATTTCTTTTAATGAGGAATTCTGTAGGAAAGATTATTTAGGCAGAATGCATAGGGATGTTTTTCCTATTTCCGGTGAGAACATTTTGCTCTGTGACGCTGAATCAATACTGAATTTGGGCTGTTGACTTTGTGGTGTTTTCCATAGCATTCTTGGGTGCAAGGTGGCCTAAGAGGACATTCAGCAATGCTCAGCTGCAGGGCTTGGAACACAATTCCCAGATTTACCCATCCTCTGGGACACCTGTGGCATAAGGAGTTCTCCTGTTACAGACAGGAAAATGCTGGGAGGCCATGAGGTGAGCTGACAAGAATTTAGACAAAGTTTCTAATAGAACTCATTTTTCATCAAAAATTTGCCTGACTGGCCTAATATCACAAAGTATTTTGATTACTGTGTTTTTTAAAAGAAACCCCTTTCACTGAAAGTTTTCAATTACTTCTGGAAGGGGCAGTATCACCACGTCACATAGCTTCTACTTTATCTTTTCTGTCTGTACTTAATGGGAGGGCTGTGATCAACAATGTTTTTCATGTGTCTGAATTGATGTATTTTCCTCTGCAAGATGAAGGTATAGAGCTGATGAATGAAAATTCCTCGTTGTTTTGTTGTTTGGTCATGGGGGTTTTTGTTTTGGTTTTTTTGGTGGTGGTTTTTTTGGCTTTTTGTTGATTTGGTTTGATTTGGTTGGTTGGTTTTTTGGGTTTTGTTTGTTTTTAGGGGGAAGTATGCAAGATGAGAGAAGGGACAAAAGCAGAATAATTTTGGGACCTCTGGAGATCATGGCTTCACAGTCAGACAAGATTGTTGAGGGCCTATTCAGGGAAGTTTAAAAAATCTATAAGGATGCAGATTCAACAACCTTTCTTAGGCGATCCGCTGCTTTTCCCTTGCTGCAGGTTGTGTCTGTTGCCTCTTGTAGACAGTGTGTCTCTGGTGCAATCTTCTCTGTAACCACTTGACAGGTAGTTGAAGGCAACAATAATATTCCTACCTCTAGCCTTCTCCTCTTCAACAACGCCCCCCTTCTGTCAGTCACTTTTCACACACCGTATGCTCCAGCCTCCACATCATCTTGGTGGCTCTCCACTGGTCTTACTCCAGTTTCTCAATGTCTTTCTGTCTTTCCTGTAATACAAAGCCCAAAGCTGGAGGCATTACTTCAAATCTGGTCTCACAAGTGCTGAATATAGGACAAAAAATGCTCCTTTTGACCTGCTAGCAAGAGTATACTCCCAGTAAGTGATCTGTCCTTCCTCCCTGCAGAGGGATATTTCTGAGTCTTGTACACCAACACTCCTAGGTCCTTGTCTTCTTTCTCTCCCACTGATGCCAAGTCTTCCCTGTTACATGATCTTATTTCATCCCAGATGAAGGATTTTGCATATACTTGCATGGTGCCTGCAGGAGTGCATTCTTCTCCATCATGCTTTAAACCTCAGTTTGTAGTCATTGACACATTACTTGAGTAATACAATCCAAATACCACTGTAGTATACTGTACTTACAGCTGTACCTTTCTTCAGACACAACATACAACAGGGTAAAACAACAAAAACAGGCTCTAGAAATAATAATTTAGCTTTCTAAAGTGAATATTTTCCATGCAGGATGAAAACTGTATCCCTTAGGATAATGTTTTTTCAGTGGAGTTTTCATTTTAACACCCAAAAGCTATAAATATCAAATGCACATCCACATTTATTGTAAATGTTACTGTGCATGTATTTGGACAGCTATGTACTTATTTATGCCTGAATGGGATATAAAATACCTTATTTGCCTAAGTAAGCACCACTAAAATTCCTGCCACATATTCAGGCACTGGCTCCCAGTGAAGGCTTCCAAGACATGGTCAGCAGCTTCTGGGCTCAGATCCTTTTGCGGACTCAACATTCAAAGAAACAGGATGAAGAAGGAGTCTTTGCCAGATAAGGGAAGGGAAAGCATTTTGTTATTAGGATGCATAGATGGGGAATTGTGAGACCTATCTTGTATAAAACCACAATCTGAATAAGCCTTGTTGAAGTTTGGCAGGTGAATCCAACAAACCAGCCTTTGAGAATGTCCCTACAAACCTGATTGATGACGCAGCCAGCTGAAAGAAAAATAAAAATGGTTGTGATGGTTTTCCTGCCACCTCTCCAGTGCCCCATAAGGAGCCAAAAGGCTGCGGCACATAAATCCTTTTACAAATCATTTGGTCTTATTGTTCTTGGTTACAATTTACCTTTTCTTGCATTTAAGACAGTAGGTGTGATGAAGTCATAGCAGGATTGAAAACAATAGGCATTTTCACTATGCATTTTCTCTCCAAGGATGGAATCAACACTTCGACACAAGCAATTTAATACCAATTTGTTTTTTCCAAGATAGTTGTCTGGTCTCTTTTATTCTCAGTGGTAAGGACAGAGGTACCTAATGTGCAGGGCATTCCAGCAGGTTAGATACCTATCTTGGAGACCTACTGATTGTTTCAGTTTCCCATTTTGGAGGCAAATTCTACAGCTACATATAGACTTCTAAAAGTGCTTGAAGAATACTTAACATAATTTTGTGGACTTTAATTTTAAAATATATATGCAAGAGTAAGATGCTACTTTTTTGTACAGATTAACTTTTTTAACAGATATGAAATTGATTTTTATGAAATTGTAGTCGTTCAATAGGGAAGGGTGTGAAGGTCTGTGTCTAATCTGTTTAACTGCTTCATGTCATTGCTTAGTTTCAGTCTCCCACAAAGATCAGGAAAAGAGCTATTATAATAGGGAATGGGGGTTTGTGTGTAGGAATTTCCCTTGGATCTGATCTTGTTCTGAATCTTATGAGGTTGTTTTACTGCCTATAATTAATATTGGGCACATAGAACTGTTAACAATGGCAAAAAAATTGATTGTAAAGAGTTGAAATATCAGTTTTGGATGTGCAAATAGAACTGGTAAAAAGCCAAATACTTTGTGACCGCCTTCTGTATTTGACATTGTTCATAGCTGTTTTATTATACAAATGCTTTGCTATGGAGTTGAAAAGTCCTTGTGCTACTTTCATTTTCTTTTGTGTAAGTTCATAGGAATTCCTTTGACAGTGGAGATCCGAGGCAAGTACAACAGGAATCAGATGCAGAATTTTCTCTCAAGAATCATCCAAATTTTTAGAAATTAATTCTGCAAGGACATAACAACAACAACAACAACAACATAATATTTAAAACTTTTTAAAAAAATTATTTGTAAATTGAGCTCAGAAACACTGCAGGTTGCAGAACTTCCATACAACCCTACCTCTTGGTCATCAGCTGAAAGTTTATAGAGAAACAAAAACCTAAAAATCCTGAAACTTTGCTGCTCATAGGTTTATACTTTGTTTCAATGACTACTTTTGCTCTCATGATGCAACTGTGGTGAGTGTTAATGGATCAGAAAAGGAGGAGTCAAAAAATGATAAGTATCATGCTTGATTCTCATCTCAAGCAATAAATGCAAACTCCTTTAGGCACTGGAGAATTCCAGTGACTTACTCTATCTGGAAGGCCCTGGAAAGCTTTGAAATGGCTATGCAACAGCCATGGTGATCTGTGTAGGTGAAAGCAAAGTGTGTAACTAGGCTGCTGGAGACACAAAACTTTTGCAGGACTAGATGGATGAAACAAATAGTGAGCAAGTAAATCAAGTTTTCTTGATTGCCTGCTTTCTTCAGTCTGGGCATAACAGACAGTAATTTCAAGCCATTGTCTTTCATATTTTATGTTTCCAGGACCAAAAAACTCTTGAGATAAGTAAACTGTGGGAAATCAAAAGCAGAAAATATGTTTGCATATTTCAAACACCTTCCCCCCATTCTTTCCTGTGATTGATTTGACTTGCTCAGCACTGAGCCATCCCACTGTTCCACTGCTGTTGAAGCACCAGTACATCATATCCCTGGCCTGGCTGACAGGGTGTGATGTTGTCGGATAACAATGCAAAGTGCCTGTGTGCTTAGGGGCTGGCCCAGTGCCGAGGGCAGACCTATGATGTATGCACCAATTCAAGGCACAGGATTCCCAGATGGGAGCACAGCGGTGAAGCGCTCTGTGGATGGGATAAGTGCCCTCATTATTCACACTCTGGACAGCATAAGTGCCTCCATTACTCACATGTGGGTCCACTGTATATTGAGTAAAATATGTATCGTTATTGTTTACTCAGTCACAGTGCAGCATTTATCAAGTTCAATGTTAGTGAATTAAGTATGCAAGCATATGACCTTTTTAACCTTTTTTCATTTGCTCTTATCATGCTGGTAGGTGATCTCAGGACCAAAACCAGAGTGACCTGCTATGTCATCAAAGCAAATACTGTACCAGTGCAGAATTTATGTCCTTTTGTGGGGGATGGATCAGATGGAATTACTCTTGATCATAACAAAATGAAAATGCTAATTAAACTAACATTGTTTGAATGTAAAATATAGTACAAAAGCAGGATATAAATACTTTGAAAGATCATAATACATGAAGAATATTTATTTTCTTAAATAATGTTATGTCATGGATGGTATACAGTCATTTATTTTACTGTTATAGAGTAGTGATGAAAGTTTTTCCAATAGCCCAAGTATATCACTTTTACTTTGATATATGTCAAAAGAAAGTAATCTGTATTCAGACTCTGAAATACATATGTAACTCAAATTTTGAAAGCTTTTGAGGAGGAGAAGGAGAGAGTGAGTGAAAAGTCCCTTTGCAGCTGTTTACATCAGGTTTAATGTCAGTGGGGACACCAAGGACTGGGTGACACCCACAAGCATGGCTTTCTTTGACATGGCCCTCAAAAAGTTACAAATTAACACTCACCAAGCCAGAAAGAATTAAGAAGAAGAAGAGCAGGAGATCAGCAAAGCAATCAAAGGATTGATCTTCTGCAGAACAGTACCACTAATGAAAAAGATGTTCACAGACAACTTACCCAACAGGCAATGAGGAGATGTTAACTGCAAGAGCCGGCAAAAATAAAAAAATACTATCAAATTGTTGGCAGCATGGATATATGTCTTCTTCTCCTTAAATTTAACCCAATAATTTTAAGAGCCTTTTTATGATAGCACTTCGAAATTAACTCAAGTTAAAAGGCCCTTGAGGAGTTACTCAAGGATGTAACCCTATCTATTTTGGCATGGCCAAATCCTGTTCATCACTGTTACCCTGATCATGGGCAAATTTTTTGGGAAGGACTGGCTGTTTTTATTTGAAAACGGAGCAGGAAATCTACATGAAATGACTCATGTATCTGCTAGAATGATAGAGTGGTAGCAGCTTAAACAGCTTCTCTTCTGCTATAAACAACTTCATTTGGACTGGTCATGTGAAGAGATATATGTAATTTTTTTCAGTTCTAGTTTCAGTCAGTGGAAGAATTTGTGTTCAAGTGTGATGTGGAACACCTCCAAATTTAGTGCAGGCAGTTTACAGAGACTGAATACCCAGACTGTCTAGAGGGGAATTAGGATGCTTACAGTTCAGAGGATTTATTTTGGAGCTAACAAACAAGTATTCAAACCAGTTCACTCAAGAGACAAAGTAGAAAAGTTGAGATGTGAGCCTCTGATGTTCTGTACAGACTGTGTCCCCATCTTGATGTGTGGCCTGTCTTGAACTGTTTAGACAGTACCTTGCCTCCACAAGGCAATAATACCAGCTATCCTTCTCTGAAGTCATGTAATCACCTTTAGGTTGGAAAGAGGCTGTAATGAAAATGCTTTCTTATCATATGAATCCCAATTTCTTGCAAATTTAGTATTTTTCCAATATGCCCCTGGATTTTGAAATTTTTAAGTCCCCTAGACCAGGCACAGGTTTATTGGAAAGTCCAACAGACCATGTGAGAACATTCCCATTCACAGCATTTCTATTTAAAAAGTCAACTTCGTTGCTTTTCTTATTATTTATGCACAATATCATGCACAGATGCACAAGTTACTGTTACGTGCAATACTTAAGGCAGGGGCAGAGGAATTGCCAACAGACTTAAAAAATAACAATTCCTGCCCTCCCCTCTGCAGTCTGGGGTACATCTGATACCACTCCTGCCATCTAACCAACCTATGTAATCTTTCTGCTGATTGGTATTGATTATTTCTCTCACCCGAAAATGAAGAGAAGTCTGCATTTCCTTATTGAACTCACAAGGCCTGATGCTGAGAATACAAACATCATCTGCTACCCCCTGCAGTAATAATAAACACTCAAGAGACTTGTTTCGACCCATTTAAAAAGATGACCAGAGAACTGCCCATGACCTATTTAAAGAAGTGTTTGAACTGATGACAAATAGAGAATTACAAATGGAGGATTACTATCTGTAGAGTGCAGGCAGAGCTGATGCTCATCTGGAGAAGTGTCGCAGCTCTACTCAGGAATATAAAGCAAACACACTCAAAGGCAGCTTGACTGTGTCTAGCAATCTGTCATGCAGTTTGTCCCAACAACTAATATAAATTAGTAACTGACTTACCAGTTTATAGGTGGAATTTTGCTTTCTACTCATCCTTAACTCTGTCCTGCATAGGACAGAGTATATATCTTCCACAGAGTTTCATTATCTGGAAGGAAAGAAAATTAAGAATTACTGATGAGTAAAGTACCTGTTAACTGAAAATGCTGGTTATATTTCAACAATTAAACAGTTATACTGAAAGCTATCAAATTTAGATATTGAATTCACCCTCATTTACAGCTGGAGGCTTAGAAATGTCTTCTGCTGGGAAATATTAATCATGGCTGATGTTCCTCAGCAAAGCTGAGAGAGGGTAATAAATGCCAGGGAAGAGAAACATGACGTCTGAAACCTGAGCTGACTCAAGTCACTTGTTTTCTATTGCTTTTAAACAGTCAGGTTATCTTCATTTACAAGCTTGTAGCTTGCATCTTAATTTCACCTTAAAACCAGCAGAAGCTGATGTCTCTGTTAATGCTGTAGGTATTGACAAATTTCCTATCATGATTATCACTTCAGCAGTTAATCAGAGCCATGTCTTCTTCATGTACTTTTCTAAACATGATCCCACAGTGCTCAAAAGTTGGCCTTACTTGTGTTGTCTCTATTGTTAACTTGCTGGCAGGGATCTCACTGTTTCTTTTCACAATTATAGGAGCTACCTCTTCTTTCATCTGCACACACATAAGTTGTTGTCATTTTATACAATTTCCCTAGGCACATTGTCTTCCTCAAATTGTTGTCTTCAGTTGTCCCCACATACAGACATCCAGATTCAAAACTGTAACTGTCTTGTTTTCACAGCTTTTGCCTTCCTAATTACAGAATGAATCTTATGCTTCATTTCTAATGCAGCTTTTATATTTTCTCTTTTTTATGAGCCAATTTTCTTTCTCCATATAGATCATTCCTTTAATTTGTTTCAAGTTGATTTCATGAAAATGTTAAATAGTTGTAAATCCTGAACATATGGGATCTTATTCAGATTGTGAAAGAACATCCCATTTATTGATCATTTTTGAGATCATAAGTAATAAAACTGCTGGAAAAAACTGCTCCAGGTTTTTAATTTTTAGGAGTGAAGATACCAGTTTGCATTGGCACTGAGTTGAGAGGAGAAGTTGGCATAATTTGCTGTTTTCCTTGTAACTAGTGCAGTAAACCCAAATTTTATCATTCTGCATTTCTCTCCACAGCTCAACTTGACTATATTAATCCATCTGTTATTTCTTACCTAACAAATAATGTCTCTATTGTAAAATAACATACTTCAAAATGGAAAACTGCCATTAGAAAGGACTGATTTTCTTCTGAATGTGTATATCGTGCCACAATTCTGCTCAATAAAGAAGATACACTATTTGAACATGAAAGGAGGTTGTAATAAGATGAGGGTCGGTCTCTTCTCCCAGGCAGCTAGAGACAGGATAAGAGGACATGGCCTCAAGCTGTGTCAGCAGAGGTTCAGGTTAGACACTAGGAGGAATTTCTTCATGGCAAGGATTGTGAAATATTGGAATGAACTGCCCAGGGAGGTGGTGGAATCACCATTCCTGGAGGTGTTCAAGAAATGACTGGACATGGCACTTAGTACCGTGGTCTAGTTGACATGGTGGTATTTGGCCAAAGGTTGGACTCAATGATCTCAGAGATCTTTTCCAACCTAAATGATTCTGTGATCAGAGAAGTGTATATAAAAGTCAGAGGGAGATTTTCTGTGTCTTCCAAAGAAAATGAAGGCATCAGTCCTTTTCTCTTTTAACTTGCTAGCAGCGTATATGTGTATGCAGTGTGTATGCAGTAAACAGCACTCTTATTCCCTTCAGGGACTGTCAATCAGAAGAATTCCCCCGTGTACTAAAAACATGAATGTGAATATACAGGGCCATCTATAACGCTGCTGTCTCCTTTGAGAACACACGCAGGATCACTCTCGAGGAGAAGGCAACGCAGAAAGAACCGTGTCTTGCAGAATACACCATCTAAGGAGTCTTTCTGTTGTGCCTTTTGCAATTGGATATGTCTGTCACGTATTGGCCTCATAAACCACCAGCGTGCCTGCAACAAATGTGGATAGAGCCTTCCCAAATCTTCGTTCGCGAAACCTAGCCATGAAGAATATACAGGGTTGTGCAACTATAAATTGATTTGACATGTCAATAGAATAATAATGGCAAACACTAAAATACTTTGGCTGTGAATCAGGTGTGGTGTGAGAGTTTCAAAGAATGACATAGTCCATTTTTCTTGCCTGTTTATTGCATTAACCCTGCAGTTACCAGATGTTACTGATGTCTGACGTACTCAGACACTAACAGATATATGTAAAAAGGTCAGTATTTCTGTCTTTCACTTGTGAACTTTCAATTCAGGATTTATTGCTGTATTAAAAAACGTGTGTGTTTATGATGGCAATTAGTACCATTGAAAGTAAATAAAAGGATAACTATCCCTAAGTTTTGCTAGATTTCACATAGTCCAAACCGACACTTCAAGCAAAATACGTTCAAAAAAGTCTCGCAGTTAAAGCAATAGTCTCTTATTTTACCAATGAAATATTGATTTCAGGCACTTATTGCAAATTTCAGTAATTTTTTTTGGGGGGGAGATGTAATTTGTTTTTTTAATACAGTAATACCTTAAACCTCCCTCAAAGAGCCGTATTCTTTGTGCTAGGGCATCCTTTGTGAAATGGTCTGGGTTGTGGCACTAAACTTTCCATGTGACCTGTCTACACCTAGTTCCTCAACCCCTCTATCTTCTTCTAATTTCTACAAACTAAGAAGGTTTAAGTCTTCTCAACTACCGTTGTATTCTGCATTTTTCAAAGGTGCAAAGCTTCCCGTTAGAGCACTGTCTAACTGACAATTCCTCCCAGTGTAGATCTGCTTGAAGAGGGTGAGAGGTTAAACACCAAGTTAATGTGATGACATGCAAGCAACAAATAACTGGAGTAAGTGTGGGTTATTAAAATCTGTGAGCCACAAGGTGTTTTCAGAGTTGTAGTTCTTCTTGATGACAGGTAGTAATGCTTCCAATGAGCTGGAGGCTGACATGCTGTTAAATTAATAGCTCACACCAATTAAATTTTTTTCTTTAGACCACGTGGATGATAAAAGGTTATTAAAGTTAAGTATGGTTGACAAACAAATCTGCACCAGAAACTGTGAGTGATCAGGTCATCCTGGCAGATGTGCTCACCATCACATCTCTTCTGTCAACAGCGTTATCAATTCCTGTGACTTTGGTTCTCTCTTTTTTTCTCGTGACTCACTGCTCAGAGACTATAATTCAACTGTTATGCCCATATCAGAAGTATTTTAAATTATATGGATCTTAGTACTTAGGGCATTCAATTTGGTATTTTCCACAGATTCTGCATGACCTTAATGGAACTTTAAGGGAATGAACAACACGATTTCAGGCACCTGAATTAAGTGCTTTAGTGCCAGTTCATTTATCAGGGCTTGTGTAACCATCAAAAGTCTTACCCTAGCATTAATTTAGAAAGTATTTAGTTAGGAGGTCTAAATGGTGAATTGGTGTATTGTTTTCTCAATTCACATTGCAATATCTATCAAAAATGTAGTTGGAATAGGGCATGTGTTTCTCCTTCAGACAAGGCTCAGCAGAAATATTGAAGAGGTGCTATGAGATGTAATACCGTGTACTGATCACTCCTCCACAGCTTTATTCAGCCTTGGAGTCCCTTACCATGTTACAGTTTGTCAAATCTTGGTTTTGTTTTACCTCAGCTATGTAAATCCCACTTTTTGAATTCCAAAATAAACCTTTTATTTGCAGGTTATCCTTCAAGGATGTAAGAATACAGATGTGTGATATCCATTAGCGATACAGCTTTCACAGTTTATTATCAATTTTATTGTCAACTTTATTGTCAACTAATACTACTTACTGCTCTTTTTAGGGAGAGACCTCACTTTTCTCACTTTCTAGGATTTGCTTGTGATGGATTATTCACAAAAAGGCAAATGAATGTGTCATATCTTTTTGATAGTCCCGAGTAGTCAAAACATTACATAGCTAAATAACAACACTTCACCAAGCTCTTGTGAAATATTTGAGTAGCCAGCTAGCCCTTTTTAATCCCTATCTTCTCCTTTCACCCCAGTTCCTTCGAGCTGCCTCTGCTGCCATCTCCTGCTCAGAGCACGACCAGGGACAGGCATCTTGGCAGGTTGCAACAGGAACCGCTTCCATCCGTTTGAAAAGCTGGGGGTACTGTGCATTTACCACTTAATTGTGTCAGGACCCTCCTGAAGAGTGCACCTGCTTCCTACCTGGAACAGGGAGAAGTTGCTTAAGCATGTCATCATCTTAGAAAGGCCACTCAAGTGAAAGAGCTATGGAGAAAGGGGAGAGATGGGGAGACAAAAATACTGGGTATAACTTCTTCCTTGTGTTTTCAGATTTTACTCTGACTTTCATGAATGAGAAAACCAGCATGTTTGGCCAAAAATTCCACATGCAAACAAGCAACAAAGGTACATACTCTCTTATTTTAAGAAACCATAAGTTATTTAAGATGGATATCTTTCTGCAATATTGGGATTTTGTCCACTGCAAAACCTCCCATTTTTCTGTATCTTTTGCTATTAAGCGGGGCTTATAATTTCTGTGTGTACTTAGAGTTCAAGTTGAGCTGAAAGGAAATACATGAAAATTGGTTTTATATACCTAGAATCAGATAAAGATTTAAGCTGTTTTTTAGGGTGTGCAACATCTATTATGTAAAAATAAAATACATAAATAAAGCGCAGTTAGTTCAAAGACAAACTGTGCTATAGTCATGAAAAAAAGTTTCATTAAAAGAATTTAGTTCTTGGACCTTGGGGATCCAGCACAGAGGATTCCTTCCTCTCTTCCCCCCACCCTCACCACTCTCTCTCTTTCTCTCTTACTTTTTCTTCTCTCTTTGCCCTTTTATCTTTCTCTCTTTTGAAAAAGGAATCCGCAGATGGACAAATTACTAGCTTGAAAAATGCTTATGAAAAATTGACTGATTATCAGACATGAAAAATATTTGCTTTTCTAAAAAATCTTTTCAAAATAAATTTGAAATTTTTTTAGCAGTTCACTTTTAAAATGAGCTATTTATTTCGTAATTGTGCAGCAGGAAGTTTATTGCAGTTTATATGTTTATAGTGAAATTACATGAACTGGGGCACCTAATGGAATGTTTATATTTCAGAAAAAAATGAGCTGGATTTAAATGCAGCATGAATCATAAGACAAGTTTAGAAGCGCATGAAGATGAACGTGTCCATAGTGACTCAACAGAGAACATCTGGTAGGTGAGATGCTTTATAAATAAATACCTGAAAGGACCTTGGTTTTAACAAATATCAGTAAAGCATGAAAATGTACTCTAAAAAACGGAGAAATATATATTATTAGATTCATGTAGGAAGGATAGAATATATTGTGTATTTGTCTGATCAGGCTGGGAGATTCATGGAGCTGACAGAATAGCTAACTGGGATGAAGTCAGTCCAGAAACTCAAGGTCAGCTCTGTAGGGGAATACTGGTGTAGTGCAGCTGTATGACACACATCAAAACTTTAGGCACATGGCAATCACACTGACAACTTGAATCCTTCTCTGGGAATCTCCTCTGAGGTGACAGTTTTAGGATGGGTATACAAATAGTTGAAGACAAAGAGCTATCCTGAAAGCATGGTGGACATCTTCCTAAAAGTATGGCAAACAACTTCCCTTCTCACCTTGCTCCACCTGGTTTCTGTCCTTGGTTCTTTGGTTCTGCCAACTGTAGTTTCCATCTGGGAGTTGAAAGCACTCAGGGGTATGATGAAGGAAGGTGCTTGCTCACCTCCCAGGATCCTTTTCTAGCATGTCTATTTGAAGAAAGATCAACTATTGGACTAGGAGATTTTAACCAGATTACAGTTTGCAAGACTGTTCACTGTAAACCTGTTACAGACAGATAACTCAAATACAAATACAGATTTCTCTATAAAATAACTTAGTTGGGCATTATTTTCTATATCTATCAGTATACAGAGACAAAGATTCACAGGGCCTGGAAAGAGAGATTGATCTGGCACTTGACTGATGCAAGAAGACTCTAGTTCTGATACCCACTTCAAGAATTTTTTAACGTTTATTTTTTTATAAACAACCATTGAATAAAATGCACAAACATTTCATGAAATGGGAATAAAAGCCAAAGGTAGTGTCTATTCTAGGAAAACAGATGTGCCAGGAACTGTTTGCTGGCACAGAGGCCAAATGGCACAAAAAGGACCCAAATTCATGCTACTAAATATTCTTGCCCTCCAAAACAGGGTACCCACATCCAAACAGTCTTGTGGGACTTTTTCCTGGCATCCATTAACTCCCAGACCATGTCCAGGATCTGTCTGGAGGACAGCAAATTGGCTGGTGTCAAAACCAGCCCAGAGTGTGCTCTGACACTGCAACTCTGTGGATGCTCCAAAACTGGTGCCTGGCAACGCTCCATGGTACAGGATAGCTTACTGGCATAGGAAAAACCAAACCCTTCTTCACAGCTGAGTGTCACTGGGACAAGAATGCTATGATCCATTTTTTTTCTTCTTCTTTCTTTTTTCAACTCAAAAAGGGAAAATGGCTCTCTCTCCACACACCCACTATGGAAGTCTCTAGCCAAATGTATTGTCTTGAATGAACCCTGTCAATCTGAAACCCATTGAAATGAGGAAGCCACTCTTCCACTGGAGTCACTGCCTCCTCCTCTGTCTGTTTTTGCTTTTACAGGGTTTTTTACACACATAATTTTGTCTTGATAATGACACAATGAAAACCTACCTCTCTATTCTTACCTACATTTCCTTAGCCCAAACTGGTTTTATCTGGTGATGCTGAGTTCTCACTTTCCTTTGCATCTCACTTTGAGTCCCACTGGGAGATGCAAGCTGTCCCTTCTTTGATGCCTGATCTGGTCCTCATATGAGTTGGTTCTGGGAACTGATCCAGACAAAACTTAAGTCTCTGTTTAGGTTTTCAGTCAGATCATTTCCGAGAACTGGCTTGCTGCTAATGTTCATATGAAAGAAAAAGTAGGAATAAATGCTTGTAGGCAGCTCTTAATTATACAGA
This sequence comes from Pipra filicauda, assembly GCF_003945595.2. Classification (NCBI taxonomy): domain Eukaryota; kingdom Metazoa; phylum Chordata; class Aves; order Passeriformes; family Pipridae; genus Pipra; species Pipra filicauda. Next base: position 412,679 of record NW_024104284.1, read on the forward strand.
CATAAGCTCAAATTGAACTTTTGCAGTAGGTAAGCAGGAAGACCAACAACAAATCAGGACTTCATGGGAGAAAAACAACCAGTGACTCTGCTCTCTAGGATAAAAATTGCTGAAGCACACACTGAAACAAAAGCTGAGGCACTTTAGAATCTTTATACTAAAACCTCTCCTCCCTGAAGCCTTCAAACACAACAGAGGTTATTGATGGATTTCAATGTGATACTTCAGGAAACAGGCATATAACTATTGTCTACCACCAACTTCAGGTGTCCACCTTCTGTGAATTTGGACCAAAATTCTTCATAAGGGAGCCCAGTCCCCAAAATTCTGAATCCCTTACTTTTTCCAGAGTTCCCTTCAAGAAAGTGAGGTCTTCCCAGACAAGCTGTTGCAAATTGTGTAGGATGTTTTATAGTAAACTATTTAAGCATTGCTTTTCAGTATAAACAAAACTTTCAGTATTTTTAGTTGACATGAGGTCCTAATTTCTTTTTCTTTTCTTTTTTTTTTTTTTCATAAGTACCTGATGTTGTGCAGTTGGATTTAAGCTGTGTGTTCAGTCATTAGGAAAAAAACACACGGTCTATTTTGTGATTTACTTAGCTGAGTATGTAAGCAGCAGTTTTTTTATGTGAGGAGCTAAAAGAGAAATGAAGCATATAATGCTGTCATATTTAAGGACTTACAGCCTATATTTGGGGTGTCTTAGGCTTTCCAGCCCCCTAGTTTATCTCTATAGCATATTCAGCTCTAGTAATCTGAAGACATGTACTAAATCTTTTTCTCTACAAAGTCTGAAAGACTTCTGTTTATTGACCAAAATGGAATGAAAACTACCCTATTTTTTGATCCTTATCAAAATAAACTCTATCCATGTTAATTCACAATGTTAGTCCATAAACATTTTTTTAAGCTGTAAAAGAGGGAACATACACACAAATATTCAGCATGAAAATACTGTGGGTGCACATTTCTGTAAACATTAATCCCCTAATCATATGAAATTCTCCTTCATGTGAATCCAAAAGAACTATGTCTGGGCAGATACTATCATTTTCTTTTCCATGAATAGCTGAGTTTTTTCAACAAATTCATTCTGGCTGTATTAATGACCGTTCTGTATTTTCTTTGTGTCAAAATTCAGACAAATGCTCTTATTGTCCAGAAAGTTGGCAGAAACACTGAATATTGGAGAAAAAGTGCCATGTGACCTATAATTCCAATCAAAACGAATACTGCCACTCAACATGGCCAATCCAAAGCCTATTTTAAGTCAGTGGGAGATTTTCCATCAACTTCGATAGGATTTGGATGAAGTCCATGCTGCATACTGGCAACAAACAGCTCATTCACAAACTACAGACCACAGCTTGTTTGCTGAAATTTTGGAATGAATAATTTTGAATAATGAAGAAAAAATCCTCAAAATTGTAAGCAGCTCATGGGCAATTTTTGTACTCTGAAAACAGTTGCTGTGCATTAATAAGCTTACTTTGACAAAACAAAAGTATAGCAGTGAACAGCTTGCTGGTTAGGTCTAAACTCTGTAAGCATCTGTCAGGTGATAGGAAACACTGAGTTTTATGCTTTGGTTCACTTATTATTCAGTGTTACCTTATATATATATATTTTTATATATGTATTTCAAATGAAGCTTCAGAACAAGTTTGCAAAATAATTTGTGCCTTCTGCAGCGGGAAACTATCTAGTGCTAGTCTTTCCTAGTACCAGCATCACCACCATAGCTCACTGAAGTGGGTACTGTAGAGTGTCATAGGGTCCTAGCATATATAAGGCTGGAAGGTCTTCTGACCAAACCCTCAGCTCAAAACAGGGCCAGATTATTTCAGCTTTCTGACAGTAATGCCTGATTCAGTCTTGAGTATCTCTAAAGCTGGAGATTCCATAATATCTCTAGGAATCTCGGAAACCCTGTTCTAATCATGGGGTTTCTCATGGTTTAAGTTTCCCTTCTCTGATACTGAATCATAATTTTCATTACAGAATCACAGAATATTCTGAGTCGGAAGGGACCCACAAGGATCATTGAGTCCAGCTCTTAAGTGAATGGCTCTACAGGGACTGAACCCACAATCCTGGTGTTATTAGCACTAGGCTCTAACTAACTAAGCTAATTACTGAATCTTCTGTCTGCAGCCTTTTGTCCTATCATTGTGCATGTAGAAAGAGAGTTTGGTTCTGTTTTTTTTCCACGGCTTCCCATTAGGTCACTGATGAACCTTAGCCTCCTCTCTTTAAAACTCTCCCTATATGCCATATTCTGCAGGTGCCTAACTATCTGATGGCCTTCCACTGTATCAGGAGCTCATAACTATATTCCAAAAGTAGTCTCTCAAGATCTTAACAGAGGGGGAAAATAATCTGCTGGCAATGCTTATACTGTTCTTGAAACTCACGAAGTTACTGTCAGACTGTCAAGATCCCTCATATCTCCCCACTTAAAATAGGGCGTCAAAGTGCAGCCAAGTAAAGCAAATGGCATATTTTGTGCTGATGAAGACCATATGGGATCCTGATGTGTCTACTGATACAATGTGCCAAGAGTAATTGTATCTCCAAATAACTTGCTTGTTACCTGTAAGACCAGCTAAGAAATCTTCGACTGACTCTGGCCTCTTGGGTATTTTTTGTGCATTTCCCATTTAAAGATTATGTAGCTTGGTTGGCCAAACCCCAGTCACTATAGCAACAAGAACTTATCAACTTTGTCCATATATGCATGCAAGAAATATTGCAGTTTAAGTTTTCTTATGAATAGGTATTATAAGAATAACACTGAAAAGGTTTAAAATTCTGCACTGCCTTGCCTCCTTAGTACTCTTTCCTGGGCTGATCTCTTTTAGGATAGAGAGGAATGTGTATATTGAGTAAAATAATAAATTCAAAAGGCTCCCTTAAACTAGGGTAGGGGGAGATCTTGCAACTCATCTGTTTTGAGTTAATCAGATTTACAGATGTGACCACTATACCTTCATTTTAGACTGATTTCAGAAGATGACTGAATTTTATGTGATTACTTTTCCTGTCATTGAATTAGGGGAAAACTTATGAAATTCTTTAAAAAGCCTAGAAATTCCATTAACTGCTTACAAAGCAAAACTTTGTCAGTCAAAGCTGAAAATGGGATTGGTTGATAACAAAACCAAAAGGTGACATTTTCTTCTGAGTTGACTATTTCTCCACAATATCCGAAGTGCTGTGTTTTGAAAGGTTTCAGCCTGTCATAAATCTAGACTTTTGCCTAATACATACACCATATAGCAAGTAAGAAGTTGGTTGTAGAGAAAAGTATAATTTGAGGTACTCTTGAGGTGGAAAGTCTGGGTTCACACTTGTATCAACATTGTTTACTTCAGAACTGTTTAAAATACAATAAATTTACTTGCTTTAGGTAGACATAACCGTTTCTTGGTTATGATTGTTTACTTTGCTCACACCCATGAAAACTGTAAAGAAACCAGGGGCTATGATTCATAGAGAATACAAAATACACAAACTTTGTATTTTGTCTAAGTACTGTCTCAACTTATGTGCTTTCTACCTATTTTTTGGACTACTGGCTTTCTTAAAACTGTGGTGCTTCTCCTCTTCATTCAAAAGCAGAAAAGATTAAACAGTGTAATTCTGGGAGGTAGATTTCTTTTTTCCTTTACTTTGAAAGCAATATTTTACTTTTAAAGATGTGTGTTGGCTGGTAATTTAACTTTCTTTTTTGTGGAATGCCATCATCACAATTTAGGAGGTTTCTGCTTTATTTCAGTTTTTCCTCACTGTCCTGAAAAGCTCCATTTGTCTCATACTGATTTTCTTACAAGCTCTTCACTTGTGTTAACCATGCTCTAAGGACACCTTTGTGTATAAGTATCATCACTGGTATTTTCAGCAGGATCTATGTTATTAGTGTTGATGAGATGCCCATATATATTTTGGCCAATTTCAAATGTAGTAGATTGATTGTCTATGGTTTAAGTGTTTTAGAGAGAAACGTAGTACTACCTTTAGGAATGTGCATACCATAATTAGAGTTTCTCCCTACACAAAGATATTTATCTGAAACCTGATTGTTCGTCCCATAATTCTACCAAGTTCCTATGATCTCTTCTGTACCAGAGCCAATTAAATAGTGCACAAGAGTTTTTATTGTGGGCAGTTATATTGTCTGATTTCATAATTGACCTCAAACCGGTATTGCCTACTTTACTTGGGATGGGCTAGATGTCTCAAACACACAAATAGTAACCCCAAAAGAAGTGCAACAGGTCCCAGTGAGGTGCTTCAGAGAGCTTGATTTAGGTGCCTAGGCAGCATGTATCCTCTCAAAGCAAAATGAATTACCTTCAAAGAACAATTCAGAGTACTGAAGAGGATTTGATTCCTCATTGCGATGCTACATAGAAGTAGCTTGCATGCAGCTCATCTGGGAAAGAGGCATGATCTCGCTCAAGATGGAAAAAAACACCAACAACCCCCACACTGCTTTTGTTGGAGCCTAAATTCAAAGAGTTAAAACATAAGAACTTTCATGATAAAAGCAAAGTTTTTACTGACATTTTTTCCTATTGGGATTATTTTTTCCAGATTATTTTTGTGAAAGTTAAGCCTACATCCTTCCTATGTGATCATGGAGCTTCTGAGGCTAGCACTTTGACCTTGTATGCATCTGTAAGGTATGATTTATATAATGGAAAGATTACTGATTTTCTCTAATGTTTTGTTGGGGTTTTTTTATATAGTCAAGTGTTAAAAAATATGATCCTAACTTCTTCACTGTGATTTAGCTCTCCACCTTAGTGTCTGTCATTGTATAATCGGGGATTATGTGGCAATAAAATGGCATTTGATCCTAGGTCTTCAAAATAGATCTTCATGCCAAATCCTCAGTCCTTACCCCATCTTTCAAAGAGCTTTGCTGCTCCTTTGCCAACTTGTCTTTTACCATAATGAGATGTGATTGAAGGGAGTTATTATTCCCTTCCCCTTCTTTTCTGCCACACTGTCAAGTACTACCAGTGAAGGAGTGAACGTCATGAGATGCTGACTACCTAAGTTAAATTCAGACCTTTTAGCAATAATAAGTCTATTAAATGCAATATTAGATCACTTCCTGTTACACTAGGCAACAGCCTTTTCCAGGAAAAAAAACTTTTATATTTCCAGCATAAAAAGTGCTCACAACATTTTCATTTATTCTCATGGTATTGCAAATACAGCATTAGATTGACAGATGAGCCTACAAAATAGCACCTGGCCACCTACCTTAACTCATAAACCAACAAACTCTGAGCATTAAAAATGCCATCACCTTGGTCTCCTGGCTTGAGCTGTGAAAACTGTAATTCTTTTGGAGCCAGATCAGTCAGATTGCATGATGTCAGTTTGTAGAAAATGAGACTGTAGCAGGATAGTTGTGCTGATTCTATTTGCAGCCATTCTAGTGCAGAATTTGCATGCAATTTGCTCCATAATAATTAGAGTAGTATATGTTGGGATATCTAGGACCATAACAGAATGTAGTACATTAGGAATGTAGATATACCAAAACTGTATTTCAGTCCTCTTACAGAAGAAACAACAAAAATCTTAAGAATTATGAGGCCAACTGAATAGAGGATTGAAGTAATTTGTTTATGTTATAATTATGTTTCTTATAGAATAAAAGGTCTGCTTTTACTGAGGCACAAGAGTTGCTTCAGTGAAAGCACCAGGAATGAATGCACTATGTTCAGTGTAACTGTGCTGCTGTTTTATCTCCTTTGCACTTTTACATATTGTGACATCTGCCTTTAAAATATGTCCCCCACAGTACATACTGCAGCCTCCTACAGCAGTAACTTCTCAGAGATTTTGCTGAGGTAATTTAGACATCTTTTGAAAATTATGCAAAATTCTGAGATATATTAGTATCCATATATTTTGTTTTAATTCATCAAGAACTTGTACAATTTTCCTTACTGGAAAACAATTCCTATTCTTGTTGTCCAAAGTGAATACCAGCTTTGAGATACTACTCTGACTTCTTCTACTGTTATGTGGTCTTTTTTGGAACTGTTGAAAAGCACTGCTGAAGATCTGGGGAGATACAGAGTAAGAAAAATCACTGGCAAAATAATCATGGCCAAATTATCTCTTGTGTAAATAGAATCTGACCAAAGGCAGTGTTAACTGAAAGAATATTTGTTTTGTTGTACCACCAATCTTTCATTTTACCTGAGATGAGGGAACTATAGAGTAGTAAGAATTCTAATATTTTTTTTTTAATTATGTGTAGATGCAGAACCCTGATAGATGGCATCATTCTATTATTCTTTTTCCTAGATATGTCCTTTTAATACAAAAGAACTTCACACCTCATGTTAGCTATAAACAATTTTTTAACTCAGAGCTCATGGCAGTCCATGAAATGAGTAAGATCTGTCCATGGTCCTCACATGGTCCTGTAAAACAAGAAGTATGCTCTTGCAAAAAGTCCCAGATTTTAGCTTTGACAAGCTTCCATCCTCACCATAGCTCTATAGTTGACTAAGAACTGTTATTGAAGGAAAGAAAAGAATATTTATTTTTGGGACAGATGTCAGAATGTAAGAGATAGATATACAAAACATAGGGGAATAAGAAGAGAAAACTACATTTGTTTCATTGACAATCAGAAACAAAGACTTATTGAAAAACAGAATATCTGAATTACAAGATACTAAATATATGGAAAATATGAATTCTAAGCAGTAATACATTACGTATCCATCCCAATTCAAGTCATTCTACCTTTCTATCTAGAAGAGGTGAACACGACAGCAGTGGTAGATCAGCTTAGGTGCTGAGTAGAAGGTTTTGACAGCGACATTCTAGCCTCCAAATTTTTGGTTTAGTATTAAATGAGAGCATCCTTAGGGATGGAACTTTAATGCTCATTATTCATTCTAATGAATAGCAATATGTTTAACACTCAGCTCCATTGGTACCAAGAATCTCCTTTTATTTTGTTTCACTTTAAAATTAAAAAAGATGAAAGATATTTATATTCTAAGACAATGATTTTGCACTACTGAATATGTATCCTACCTTTGGACTCTGACTAAGGCTATCTAACTGAAAAATGAGGGAACATAACAAAGTCATATAAAATAATAAAGGCTTGAAAAGACCTTCTGTGAACACTGTGAAAATTAAAAAAAAATACTATGAATATAGCAGAGTTAAAGAACTAATTAACTAATTAAATAATTGGGGTTTATATAGTTAAATATTTATATAGTTAAATTACACAAGTTTTTTTAGTGCTAAGATTTCTGAAAGGGACATGAAACCTTATGTATCAGGGTATAACTCAACTTCCAGTTAGCAGCACTGAGGGGGAAAAAAAATCCTATATGCAAGTTGCTTCATAACTTGCAGAAATTAGATTAGATATACATATAGAACTACACTTACCACCACAGGCCTGTTCATGCAGTCTAATCACCACCAGTGGTAAGTTCTTTCCTCAATTTTTCTTCAGGAAAAACTCAATTAGAGGATTATCATCATAATATAGTTCTTAAATATTTGAAAATGGATATTTCAGATTCTTCCTGCTAGTTGAAATATACATCAGATTTACGCTTTTTCTGACATAGCTGCATATGTTTCCAGTTGATTTTATCTCCAATGACATCCATGTGAAAGTTTCCTGAAAAAAATATTGTGTGCTTCTGTTTTGTACTTAGCATATATGAAGTGTATATAGGAAATATAAGTACATATAAGACATACAACTATGTGTATTATAGAATAGTACAGACCTGCCATAATTCTTTCCCCTAATTCCTTGTTGTTTTCTGTCCATTTCTGACAAATCTTTCTAAAGTTGAGGTGAATTTCCTGTGTACAACTGTCAATAATCTGAATAGTTCTGTTCCTTGAATTCCTGTCTGTACTTCTCCACAAAGTTATGAAGTGTCATAACTTTGTTTATAATGTACTGTTTTACATTCAAGGGTCTTCTGGAAAATTTACTCATGTAATTACCACTTTGAACTAAATTATATTTTGTCTGGTCATGTTTGGATGACGACTGGCTTAACCAAAAAAAACCCAATTAACTATACATTTTTTTCAGATTCCCAAAGGGACAGGTAAGAAAAGAATCAGAAAGTATGAGGAAAGGAAAAATGAGGCTCTACTTACAAGCATTTTTCTTTTTAGTTGTTTGGTGCTACTCCACCAAAGCTACCAGTTCTAGCAGTGAAAATCCATCTTGTGACTGTTTATGTTCTTCTGAAGTGTTTTTGAAAGCTGCCTCTGAAGTATGTCATTTACTAACTCTACCAATTTGCCTTTTATGGTACAGCTGCTTGCTGAGTTCACTCCTGCACCAATAAGCGAGAACAAAGCTGCAGTTTGAGTCATTCTTTGCAAAAAAAGGAAGAAATTATATTGAGAATCTTGTTCAATTGAATTTGAACAAAAAACTATTTATTGACATTCCTAAGCGATCTGAAGGATTAATTAGTGAGAAAATGGAGCATAGAAATTATAAATAAGAGAAAGGCTTCATTTCAGCTTATAGGCTATAATACTTTTATTTCCACTTCTGAAAGACGGTTCTGTGAGGAATTAACCTTTGTATTGACATTTTCAATCCACAAATAGGTTTTAGGTTACACTTAAATGAGGCTTCCATTGCTGACTCTGGAATTTAACTAGTGAATGAGCAATTCAGCAGAAATTCGTAAACATGAATGTTACAAGTTCCCTGTATCATATTCTTGCAAGAAAAACCTCAGTACTTACAATTTCTCCAGAACATTTTTTCCATAATTGACCTTTAAAATCATGACAGGAGAACAAAGCATTGGCTGACATTTAAGGTGAAATAGGAGGATTTCCTCATATTTTATTACTAAGTTTGTTTTTCTTTTATTTCAGACTATGGGATGAATAATTTGTGTCTGTTTTTAATCAACTGGTATTGACATGGAAAATTACTAAGGGTGTCACTTCAATGGAAGTGGAAACCATTTGTTTCCTTTGGAAAAAAAACATAATAATTTACAATTTTTGGACAGGCATTCAGAGAATGATATGATATCAGTGATCTACTCTTTTTTTCATAGCCTTAGAATGGCTCCATCCATGTGTGTGCCCATACAGGATGAAAGGAGAATTTGTGGCTCAGTTTTGTGCCTTTCAGTTGTATTTGCTCATTTTTTGGAGGGGAAATGGTGTGTTCTAGAGGATTCCCAGATTCAGCACTCTTGTCCAAAGACAGTGTGAAAAAAAACTGCAAGTAAAAATTGTTGTGACAAGTTTGGTAGAAAGTATGAATGTTTAGTTCGAGGTCTCAGATCACAGGTAAAACTACTACTTTGTGCAACAGCATTAATTATATGTGCTATCAAAATCTCATTTATAGGACTCTCAGTCATAAAACCAACTCATGAGTTACTTCCTATTAATCCAGTTCTCAATGTCTGGGCTGTCAGTGCACATGGGCAGGAAACAAATCACCTAAACAGTGTGTGTGGAGTGAACTGAAGAGTAAAAGCATGTAACAATAAAAATGTTAGTCTAAACATCTCAGCAAAACAACAAGATTTAAGAGTACAGTTAGTTGATGGTTGCTTAGACAAAAAGCAGTAAATTAGAGACTATAAATAACAGAACAGTTACTGGCTTTGTAATAATGTCCTGTTACACAACTTCGGAGGCAATCGTTTACTATTATTACCTCTAATGACCAGACTCTCTGTAAAGAAAAAAATCTGAAAAACACACTATACCTATAAATTTAATGAAGCACATTTAGTCTACAAACACACACCACAAATGCAAATGGCCATTTCATGTGCAGTAAAACAAAGAAAACAGAGGAGACTCAAGACAGAAGAGTGAATCCAAAGCTAAAGTCCAAGAGGCTCAAGTTTATTACAGGTCACATTTGTGCCTGTCTCACAGATAGCATATGTTACCACCTGAGCCTGGAGCTAATGCTAATTAGCAGAGAGAAGATAGATTATTCTTAGAGGTCTTTTCCAACCTAAACCTGATTTTATGATTCTATGATTCTTTCTTTCTGGAGCTTACCAGTTAGATTTCATTCCTGAAGGTGGACCTGTGTGTGCGCATGTGTATGTGGGGGGTAAGTTTTAATCTTTTTCCAGTCCCCAGAGGATTTTAGGTATTTCAGGTCCTAGCTGCAGATTCTTCACCCTTTATCTCAAGCTGTGCCAGCTAATATTTTTTCTGCTAGAATTTTCTGCTTTGTGGTACCCACAAATGGCTATGTCTTTGACAGCAGGTTTGACACCCTTCCAAAGTCAAGATTTTCTCTTCCCAAAGAATTTAGTATCTGCCTGGATCTGCAGCTAGGAAAATGGGTTATATTACACCTTGCAGTTGCTTTCAGTTCAGAAGTTCACTTGATGGATTATAAAACATCTCAGTTTCCTTTTTTTTTTTTTACTGAATGTATGAAGTTCCCTGCATTGGTTTATGTGATAAAGTGATACTGTCTATTGATGGTTCTGTGACTGAAATGCTCCTGTGTGTGGGTCAAAGCTGAAGTGAGTCAAAGCACATGGAGCTGTGTTCTAAGAAGCAGCTGGGCCATGACGGTTGGTGGGAAATGCACTATATCCTGTGGATGTTGAGCCGTACTCTCAATTCTGCTCTGGGACCTGACCATGTCAGGTGTGTAGAGTGAGGGGTTCTCTGCCTGGGAGATGAAAAGAGGTTGCAGCCTCCCAGGAGTGGTTCACAGCTGAAAGAGAGGTCTGAAAGCGGAGACAGGGAAAAAAAAGATCTGGTCACATGGAGAAAATCTTGTTCTCCAAGAAAAGCTTACAGAAAGTTACAACTCGGAGCAAACATAGGACAGTTTCCTCAGAGAAGCTACAGACACAGCAGCACTTTGCAAGATCTCACCTGACAGACTGATGCACTTACCAGGATTGATTTTCTAGGCAAAGCTTCTCCCTTAGTATGTTTTAGTCAATGTTTCAAAACATGGCTACCATCCTCTAGGTATATGCAATGATGGTGATGTCTAACTGAAATGGGTTGATGATCTCACTTAGCGACCATAGGTCACACAGCAGGACAGCTGCCCAAGTTGGGCTTCCTTAGCGGTAAGTGGAATCCCATGGGATAAGGTAATGGTTGGTGGAAAATATAGCTATGTGCCTTGCCCTCTGCATTTAAGACATTACACAAACAGATGGTTTAAATACAGATAATGTGGTAGTTCTGGATATATTCACCAGTGTCCTTTACTGAGAGAGAGTGCATGTTTATCCTGTGTGCATGTGAGCCCCAAAATGGCAAAGTTGTATCTTCTTTATAAAAATCATGAGATCTCTGTCTAAAGCTTCTCCTTCCTGTTTATTTTAGAGCCTGTGACAGCACAGGATCTAAATTGTTTTCCTTCTGAAATGAATAAAAACCCCAACTTTCAGCTCTATAGTAAATTGTTTCTTAGACACCAAGAAGTTCACAATATATGCCTGAATCTTTACGACAAAATGCTGCATTATAATTGTATATATTCCTGAGTGAGAGCAGACTAACATAAATGCCAGTAGCTTATCATTGTGTTATTCTACTGTATAAGACTTTTTTTTTTTTTTTACTGACAGACAGTATAGGGAGCATGAAAGACAGATGGCAACTTTTCAGTTTAGTCAAGAGAAGATTTCCCATAACCATTTATTTAAATGTTTTGTTTGATGCAAGGAAATTATTAATTGTTCTTCAAGTAATGAGCTTTGACATTAATAGCTCCTTAAAATCTGTCTTTGATTTTCCAAGAAACTATGTTCATACTTTGGGTTAACAGAAAACAACAAAATAATTATGCAGAATCATGACTCAAACATTTCTGATCGCTTTATTTTTAATTTGATTTTAAAGTTGTCAAACTATATACCTTGTACAAAGAAACAGCTAACTTTACAGAACTTTACAGAAAGCTGACATAGTTGGTTATAATATAATCATTTCAATAAGACAGTTGTTCCACTAACTTTGAAGGCAGCTTGTAATGGTGCTTGCCTAATACCTGCTCCTGAAGTTGGTTTTGAATGACAGGGATTCAGCGTGTGTTTCCTTACCAGGCTGAAAGTGTTTTTCTCCTTCCCTGCCTTCAGCAACCTCCACTGTTCTCTGTGAACAGGCTGTGTAAAGTGGGAATAGAAGAGGAAAGAGGGAGGAGAAGGGAAGGTTTTGCCTGCTCTCAAATATTTCCTTCTGCCTTGACTGCATGAAACCTCGGCACATGAAGCAGCTCTTTCCCAGACTATGACTCAACTATATTTTCATTTAAAAATGAATATAGATGGGAAATTGCATCATTAAACCCAGGGGGCAACCTCAGGCTCTTGAGAGCAGCAAGAAGTTTATGTCTTGGAACAAGACTAGCTAGTTTTCTCAGTTTCTGCTTTCCTGGAGGCCCAGGTCTTGACAAGAACCAACCTATAAACGTTTTAAGCAATAGAGAGAAATCTGTAGATTTAGATGCAAATGTAACTTCATTCCAATTTGACACCAGTATTTGAGGGAACTGGGGACTCCTGAGAGGTCAGTTTGCAGAGAGATCGTGAGAATAAAATGGGCAACCTTGCTGGCTTAATCCCCTCCCCCTCCCAAGGGAATTCTTACAGACTGTGAGATCATAACCATATATTCTTAACCCTGTGGGAGAGCATGTTCAGAAGATGAGTCGAAAGGACTCATTATTGGTTATTTGGTTTGGAAACACTTGCATTATACAAGACAAAAAAAATTACATCTGCTGCTATTTTGTTGCTTTTTGTTGTTGTTTTTGGGATATGTGTATGTGAAGTACCTCTTGTGCATTTTCACTTAAGCACAGTGCTTGGAGAGCGTTCTCCATCTTAAAATTCATCCTGGCATTTGTGGATTTTTTTTTAAAACGAAACCACTCTGTGACAATGTGGGTGGTTGGGTATGTCATAATCCTGTCATGCACTTGGGTGCCCAGACTGCAAAGAATCTCTTAATTTTCAAGCAGGAGAATTTCTTTACCTGAATGAAAAGAAGGCTCCCTCCTTGGTGGAAGATGCCACCCAAGTAGGCTGAGAGTAAACCTCTCCTTTTAACTCAAACTCGCCTCTTGATTTTGAGTTGTATCTTATTGTTGTGGTATTTCTGTCCCAGAATGTGGAATACTGTGCTGTTGTTAAAAACGTGTTAGTAGAACCCAGCATTCGATGGAACAGGGGAAGCAGTAAGCAGAGCAGGCTATCGAAGTGCACTCTGAAAGACAGAGTAGATGGGTTTGAACATGTGATCCTAGGGAGTCTGCTGGGATGCTAGTTTGGGAAGTAAGAAATTCTGGGTAAGTTGATGGGAGACAGGCTCTGACTGCTACTGAGTGAGTTGATCCAGATGAGCAAAAATATTTTGCTGTTAAGATTTAGCATGTGTGACAAGAGTATGGCAAACTCTCTGGAAAAAAAAAGCCTGAAAGGACAGTTTATAGTATCAGCCTACAAACTCTTTTCTGTTCAAAGCCAAGAAAAATGTTGCCTGTATATTCCAGAAGGATTGTATCTTCTCTGGGGCTTGATTATGAGAAATCCAAGCTATTGAAGTTGAAAAAGTGTCTTTTAGTATTTCTTCTTCAGTAGTAAAAAAAGGCTGAAATCTGTGTGATGGCTTTGTCGGTGGATAGTTCTCTGCCACGTGGATGGGGTAGTGCGTTTTGAAGGAAGTGTTGTTGAGTGTCAATTATAATTTAAATATTATTTTTTCTACTCCATTAGTTCCAAGAAGCGGAAATAGTTCTCAAAAGCTATAGGCCAGGTATTTTTTAATAGGTTCTGGTACCTTTCAGCGGTCAGGTAAAGTTTCACTAAGTCAGACAAAGTGGCTTTCTTAGTCATCTAGCTGATAATTGTCTCAAAGGTTTACTGTTTGTATTTATTTTAAAAAGATGAGAGCTGTTTACACTGACTGGTACTTCAGTGAGAAATGGAAACAACTATGAATTAACTGACATGGTTATACATATTTATCCAAACCAAAGGACTTTCAATGATATACTTGAATTCTGCAGCGTAACAATGTTATGCATTCATTGTGTAGTTCCTTGCAGCTTCATCACTGTGCTTCTTTGTGTTAGTTTTGTGTTGTTATTTTTCTTGACTGCAGTCAGACAGACCCTGCAATAAAATATCTCTCATGGGTGATTCTTTTCTATACCTTGCTTTATTATGCCCTCAAAATAATTTTATAAAGACTGGTGCTGATTTCACAGCGCTGGGGAGTTGGACGCACAGTTTGTACATCTCTACAAAGTATGATCATGTTGCTTAAGTTAAACTAGCTCTGTAATAGATATTCCTCATTAACAAACTATTATTCTAAACAAAAGTCAGATAGTCTTTCTTGTATTTTGCTGTTTGTTTGCTGAAGTGATGTTTCATGTGCCATTTTAACATGCATCTGTAAGTCTCAGATGTTCTCAAACAAAGCCACGATGGAGCACGATGGAATGCCATTAAAAAGTGAGTTTTCATTTCACTGCTGAGTCAAACGTATTCACTTCTGAATACTCCTCACAGACACAGAGCACCATGGAATGTGACAGGAAACCTGAAGCAGCAACAAAACACAACCTTCATGATAAATGTAGAATTGCAAACCACTGGAATACAGTGCCAAATTGTGGTTTAAGTCACATTGTGATAGAACACTGTGAGGTAGGATAATATTGCCAAGCATTAGCAACAGTCAATTCCTATGTGAGGAATGAAAAGTTATGTTGAGAAATTATTTGCATCTGTGCAACATTCTCTCTATTAATATGGCATTTTGTCTTTTCAATGTCGTATGGCAGTATATTAAAAGTTCAACTAATTTTTCAACATATGAACTGTGTATTGTCATCTGTGTTATGAGGCATAAACAGACAAAACCAAATTTAAAAATGGTTATTCACTTTGACCAATCTTACAACCTCTTTTTTTGACCGCTAATGACATAATTTAATGGCCTAGAAATTAGCAGATATTATATATCTGTTTTAAACAGTGGACACAAGTTTTGGAACCAGAGATAATTCTTCACTAACATGACTATAATGGGCAGAAGAAATAGCCTTACAATCTTATAGTGGATCACAACTTGGCCATTCATTTTGAATTGAAGGTATTTGAATCTCTAATCAGTTCAGAGATTAATCTTCATCAATGACATAGATGAAGAGATTGTGTGCACCCTCAGCAAATCTGCAGATGACACCAAACTGGGTGGTGTGTCAACCACTGGAGGACAGGATACCATCCAGAGGGATCTGAACAAGCTTTAGAAGTGGACCAATGGGAATCTCACAAGCTTTAACAAGACCAAGTTCTGCACTTGGGTTGGGGCAACCCTTGGTGTCAATACAGGCTGAGAGATGAACAGATCGAGAGCAGCCCTGCTCAGAAGGACTCGGGAGTGGTGGTGGAGAGGCTGGACATGAGCTGGCAATGTGAACTTGCAACCCAGAGAACCAGCCAGTATCAAAGGAGGTGATCCTGCACCTCTATTCTGCTCTTGTGAGACCCCACCTGGAGCACTGCATCCAACTCTGGGGTTCCCAGCACAGGAAGGACATTGACCTGTTGGAGCAAGTCCAGAGGAGAGACATCAAGATGATTAGAGGGATGGAGCACCTCTCCTATAAGGAAAGGCTGAGAGAATAGGATTTGTTCAGCCTGGAGAAGAGAAGGCTTCAGGTGACCTAACTGCAACCTTTCAGTACTTGAAGGGAGCCTACAAGAAAAATGGAGAGGGACGTTTTACAAGATCATGTAGTGACAGGACAAGGGGGAATGGATTCAAACTAAAAGGGAGTAGGCTTAGATTAGATATTCGGAGAAAGTTCTTTGCTCTGAGGGTGGTTGCTGTGAGGTTGCCCAGAGAAGTTGTGGATGCCCCATCCCTGGAGTGTTCAAGGCCAGGTTGGATGAAGTTCTGAGCAACTTGATCTAGTGAAAGGTGTCCCTGCACATGGCAGAGGGGTTGAAGCTAGATGATCTTTAAGGTCCCTTCCAACCCAAGTCATTCTATGATTATATAATTCTATGAATAAAGTATTAGAATATACTAACTGTATAATTGAAATAGATAGAGATAAGGTAATTGTCAGAGAGGAAGAAAAATTCCTGATAAAAGTAACTTTGGACAAGATTAAGTACTACTGTGAGAGCAGCAAATTATATGGTGCAGTAGTAATGGAAATTTGAGTGGATTCTGGAAGATAAAATTGGTAAAGATCCCTTTCCATTTAGGAACGCCTAATGAGTAAAGGGGAGGAGGAAAAAGACAGACAAAGAGACATGCCTCAAAAGCTATAAAAGATCAAGGGAGATAGATAAGAAAAAGGAAAGCAGATAATTAATCTTTGACAACCATTTAAAAAAATGCATTAGGGAACAGATGAGTAGGGCACAGCGGTTAGCATTTGGAAAAATGTTGTGCTGGGAGAGCTGTAAAGCGTTGAGTGCATGAGGAAGAAAAGTGAGAAAGTATTAAACTGATAAAGAGGGAATGAATTGAAAACAAGATGGATAACAACTTCAGTGTTTGGTGCAAAATTGGGAAGTGGTAGACAGAAAATAGGAGTAACCCAAGCAGCTTTCTGAGGTGACAGTGGTACCTTTGTAAGTATGGGATTAAGCACAGAGCAGAGAATGACTTGTAAAGTAGCAGCAAATGTGGTAGCTGAAACTCAAATAAAGTAACAAAATGGTATTGAGGAAGAACTGACAAGAGAAGGCAGCATAATCTGTGATTCTCCTCTTCAAGCATTCTATTGCAGTAAGGCACATAAAGAGTCTCAAGGGTCATGAAATGAGAAAATCAGCCTTAAGCACCCATAGAGAGTAGGAGATAAAACAAAGTAGACTACAGCAGATCATTTGTGACATTTACTTTGCTTGTAAAAAGGAGAGGTTGCCTGCACTAAACAGTAATATTAGTCTCCTGCGACTTGTGGCTATTTTGACAAGGTAAAAAGGTTATTTTAAAATTACTACTATTTACTTTAAATTACAGTGTGTTCTGGCTTTGTCTTTAGATTACTTAACACTTTCCGACTCTGGTAAGTACAATCTTTATCATAAAATGTATTTTTTTTACTGCTTTTGTATATGAATCCTTTTTGAGTTGTTTCGTGACTCCCTACAGCAATGATTGTAATGAAAATTGTATCTACACGACAATTACCTTTATGCAGGAAAAAAAAGGTTTAAAACTTAAAATTTTCCATTCTAAGAAACATTACGTAGTGGGATGTATTTCTAAGTGGTGAAATATTTTCAGTTGCAGATTATATATCCCAAATTTCATTCACATAATTTTTAATTCCTGTAATTAATGCTACTAAGAAGGTTTAAAAGACAAAGGTTGTGGCACTCCTATTTATTACCATAATATTGCTTTAACTGTAGAGTAAATACTTTAGAAAATATTTAGCCTTGGTGAATATGGGTCCTAATCCACTGTTCTGTTGATCCCACGATGAATTTAGATTTGCTTAGACCAGAGCTTAATTTGGTCTATTGATATAAATTTTATTTTTAAGTGAAATGCACAGGAACCAGAAAAACTAAGCAAGGATGCCAGAAGTACAGCAACCTGCACAGAGTGCAGTGGTATCCAGCATGATATCATGACAGTGAGTATATAACAAACTCATCTACACTGACACTGCAAGAGACCAGCATATTATATAGCATGAAGCCAATGGAAAGATGCAATAAAGGATCAAGTCTTGATAAAAATACTAACTTTATTATTGAGATATTTGTAACATTACCAAATTCCAATGCTCAGAATGACTGTTTTGAATTTGACTTCAATTGCACACTGTATTTCTAAATATACTTCTACTGTTAGGATTCAGTGGGGTTTGGGGTTTTTTTTTAGTTGTTGTGATTAGGAAGAATGGGATACATTTGAATTTTTTCTGTACAACCATTACAGACTTAAAACTCCATTAAAAAAGACAAGATTCTTCTAGAAACCCAAGAATCTCAGAGCATAGACTTAAGTTAAATAGTGAAATGTTGAAACTTTCAAAAAAATTTTAAAGCTTGCAGCATCACTTGTGAGAGACATTGTTTTCCATACATGCATTCCACTTTTTAAAGTATGATGACACCAACTTCAAGACTGGTAGTAAAAGCCCTGCAAGCAGGAACATGCTGTATCAAAAAATCAAATAACCTCTGAACACATCTGAGGTTAAAATTAGTCTGGGCAATGGTAGTCAGTGGAATCTTATTCATGCTTGATGACTTGATTGAACGGTCAAGGCAATATGTAATAAGATATGTTATATGCCTGGGATTAGCTCTATTTTCCTTTTATTTTACTGTCTCTTCAAATTAAACCTCTGCAACTTCACTTTTTCATGTCACTTGTTCTTCTCTAGACCAAAGAAAAGAGACTTAATCTAATTGACACATATACTAAGAGCACATAGTGAAAGAAAAACTAGACAGTCGGCATTAATATTACTGATTTACAAACTTTTCTTCTCTGACCCTTGCTAGATCCCATGGAAATCTCTGTAAATTATTTTGGTCAGTGAAATATTTAGAAATCACGTTGCAGAAGTTGCCAAGCGGGTGGGATGTACTCAACATTTAGTTGTCATTTTCAGTAAATTTCCATTTTATCATAGCGCCTGCAATTCTACTAGAGCTCTGTGTAATATAACCACAAGGAATTCCAAAGAGGCATGTGGTGAGTTTTCAGTGGTTTTTTTTTTTAATTGAGCTTTTTTGTTACTTGAATATTTTAAAATGTTGAGTTCATTATATGCTTTAGTAAACACGTTTCAGTCCAAGAAGAAAAACTCAAAAAATACCTGTTCATGCAGTGGGTGGAGGCAGGGGGGTGGTGAGGTGCAGGGTGGGTATGGACAAGAATTTTTGACAATGAAGCAGAACAAGGAAGCCCAAGAATATTGCATGTTTTTGCCTCCAGATGTGTTACTGTAGCATCACTAGCCACAAGATCCCAAAGGATAAGACTGCACACTTAATCACCTCCCTCTCACCTCGGTAAGGCTTACAACCAGACAGAATCTATCTCACCCACTTAAAAACCATAGGCATGTAAATGTGCACAATTTCTCTGGGATTCCTTCACTGTAAGGTGTTGCAAGCAGCACTTAAGGTTGCTAGTACTGCATCATAGGCTTTACAACTGTGAGGAAAAAGATAACTTAATTGGTGTTACAATTGTAAGTTCTTCCATGAAATGGCTTCTAGAGAGATGAAGGAAGAAGGGATAATGTATGTACTACACATTTATATTATTCATAAGTAAGTAAGGGGAAAAATAAGGAGTTCGTTCAGAGATTCTTTTTTCAGGAGGGACACAAAAAGAACTGTTCCTTTCTCTCCTCTAGATGACAAGTGCTACTTAGGGGAGGATCCCTGAACAAACACTTCTGGAGGGTATGCTCTTGAGGAAAGACATTGAAGTTGTGATCAACAGAAAGGACTCTGAGGTAGCAGCATTTTAATATTATGTCAGTGATTTTTAAAAAAAAAATCTTTAGTGCAGGCCATTCACTTCAGAAAGTATCAGAAAGTTCAGCCCTGTAACAGCTTAATAGACAGGTATCAGCTTCAGAAAATATTTTTTATGTCTTTCCTATTCTTGGTGGTCGTGAGGATAGATGCACACCAATGCTGCTGCAACAGTTTAATGGAGAAATAACACATTTTATTTTCCATGATAACCAGTGTACCTCACAAGAGTACATTAATATTTCAAACAAAGCCTTTGCCAGACAGGGAATGCTGCTCCCATTGGTACGAATGATGATAGCCAAAGTAAAAAACAGAATGCAACTTGGATTTGGATTTTTAATGTAGTTTTTAATGGAAAACAAGAATTATTCCTACATCCTCATCTGCATAGTCAAAATCTGGGATTTATTAAGGCATTAAATATGAATTGGGATTTTTTGGTTCAGCATTTTTTTCCTACTATTTTCATTACTCTTCAGAGTTAAAGGCATCCTAAGATTGTACAAAATTTAAAAATTATATAATAAACACTGACTTTCCTTTATGGAATAAGGAGATTAATATTTTGCATAGGAGGAAAAAAAGCAACTAATATAGGTGCTCTTATTTTCATGTGCATTTATAAAAAACAGTAAAAGTACCCTAAATGAACTACAAAAACATTCCCCTTGGCCTGTTTATTAAAGATAAGGTCCTACATTTAAGAACCACACATTAAGAGCCAGGTAATCAGTTTTACTTGTGCAAGAGCTGGTCCAGTTATTTCTGATTAGTTGCTGAGACATTTTTGAAACTATCAAATATTTATCCACATTCACTTGGCTGACTCTCAAGGAGAGAATCAGGAAAGGAAATGGAGAACACCCGTGATAAAGTATTCCCAGGAAAATTTTGAAGCTGGCAAACTCTCAAAATCATGTTTTACTGAGATTCAGATGAACTGCATATTATGTACAGTCTTTGGAAAATGAGCTAAATGAATGCATTCTGTGCTGTGGTCCCTGAGTTTAAGGTGAAATGTGTACTAAATCTTCTGTCCTTTCTATAGCTATTTGCTGGTAAGCAGTCGTAGTGTAAGATGACTCAAAAAAAAAATCTGTCAAACTAAAACCATACTTCTGGAAATATGAAAATCACCTGAGCACACTAAGCTTGTTGAAGTACACTGGTTCAGTGATGTCTATTTGCAAAATTCTGGTTTTTCTTATCTTTTCTTTCTTGTAACTAAGTATTTCAAAATTTGTCTTTCTCTGTATACCCAAATACTAGTCTCCTATTTCAAATTACCCCTTTACCTTGCCTCTACAGAAATGCTCTTATGGCATACTTAATTCATGTTATGTCACTAGATGCCCACCAAATGAGTAGAAATATGATACGAGGGAGAAATTCCTATGGCAATTACTGCATGGCAGATAAAATATTTTCAACTGGAACGATGATTAGTGACAACAGAATTTCATCCGCAGAAAAATATTAGGAAAAATTTTTATTAAGTAGAAGAGCACCTATTTTATCTACATCACAGAAGAATTATTTTAATCACAGTAATATCTGTAACATAATCTCTAATATAGTCAAAGCGACATGAGAGATATACAGAAAACTATGTTATGGGAACTATGGACAACATTCTGTTGTTGATCTGGCCAAGACTTTCTTCAAGTGTGGCTCTCTCATTGTCAAACGCTAAAGTAAAAGGGAGGATCATGAAGTTGGAAACTAGCCTCATCCGAACGTTCTGTGTCATTTATAAGACCAGATCCACTTAAAGCAGCTGGTATGTTAGATGATATGTTGCAATCAACTTTCAATTAGCAATAGTTCATATATAAATGATCTTTGTCGCTACAGCAAGTTATTTATCTGAGTTAAAATTATAAAACTGAAAAGTCAGAAATGACCATGAACTAGTAAGTCAAACTTTCTATGCTGCTATTCAACAAAGAGAAAGCTTTAAAACACTTTTATAATACGGGCATGTTTCATTACTGAGCTGTCTGTATGAAAATGATTGCATTCAACAAAACAATCGTCCTAATTGGTTTTACTTTCCCACAAGTTTTACTTTTATTTTTCTGCAAATTTTATGCTGCTCTTGAGAAGTACCCAGAACCTAAAGCACTGGCATTTCAACAGGTCATTACTGTGTTGTTATGTTGTTTAGGATGTTGCAGGTAGGCACATACAAGAGGACAACTGCAGAATAAATGAGTATGATATAAACAGACATAGAGAAAGCAGAGATGTCTGGTAAAATGCAGCTCATGACATAAGGAAAGACCAAAAGACTGGTTACTCATGAGGGAGATAAAGTGCATTAGCTTTGTGAGAATTGACTGTTGACTTTTCTTTGTGTTTAAAAAAAAATCAATACTGCAAATAATATCTGTGGAAACTGTTGAATTTTGGGGTGGATTAGAATCATAAAACAAACATAAAATGCCTCTTTTTTGATGCGTGGAAATTGACTTTCCATATTTTTTTCCTCTGTGATTTTCATGAAGAATCAAAAAAGTCTGCACATGTCTGGCAAACACAAAAACGTCTGTGCATGTTTTGCCAACATGCACTGTATCTCCAGTCCCCTCTTAAAACCTATCAGAAGCTTGAATGCATATCCTGATCTGCGCCCTCTGAAGTCAAACTGTGTCTCTGTTTCCATCTGGGATTTCACCAGGAAGTGCTTCAAGTACCAAGCTGTAGGCTGATACCATGAGATTTGCAGACCTGAGAAATTCAGATAAGCCTATACAAGCTTTGAACCTCCAAACCTTTTGAAGATTGCCTGTCATGAATTGTAACTTCACTGCTGTCTGCAGACAACACTGAAGCATGAATGGAAACAGATCTCTGTTTTGAAAAGCTCCTGTGAGTGGCTTAAGGACAAAAGGATAAATACAACTATATATGGAAATATAACGCCTTTCAGATAAGCATTCTGTCTTTCGGTATTTCCCTGCATCCATGACGATAACAAAAAGCTCATAAAATGACTTTATGTCCTGCTCATCCCCACATTTTCATTGTGTTGATCTGATACAGTGATGTGTTCTTTTTAAACATTCATTTCTCTATTTACACAGTCAAGCTGTTGTTGTTTACCATACTCCCATTAAGCTGGTCAAGGGTGTATGTTAGAGGGAAAATCCAGAAGTTGTTACAGTAGAAAGAAGAGTAAATAGCTCACAGGCATTGACAGGGACTCAGTGGGGAGCAGAGCATGCACCCAGCCCACCCTCTGCCAAGTTTTCTAAAGTCTGTGAGTAAAGTAATAGAGTATCATTACTGCTGTCCAGCGTTAGATCACCACCCTGGTTTTAACAATGACAAACAGCAGATAATGCAGGAAAGTATACACAGATTGGGAACTTTTAGGGTGGAATTTCTTCTTGCAAACCTTCCCAGATTTTAATAGTCTTTGAAAAAGGCTTTTCCTAAATTGAATGCTGCATAGACATTACAGAGGCATGTTTAAACCTCCTATAGACTTTCTTCACAAATTGTGGGTTCAAAAACCTATTTCTATGAGACAAAATCATGTGGCAATTAATTCTGCAAAGTTTGACCTTGTCCACAGTTATACGTCATCTACAACTGTATATTTTCTGGAGAAAAAAGAGTTGGGGGTTTTTTATGAGCTTTTTGTTTAAAGTTTTTGTTTGCTACCTTTCGTATTACTAGAAACAGTGAATGATCATTTTCTGTCTTTCCCATGAATGCCACCATTTTACTGACCCAGCACAGAAGAAAAGATTTCGTGTAGATCTAAACAGCAACCTTCCAATACCTAAGATGAGCCAGACTCTTCACTGTGGGAGGACAAGAGATGATGGACATATGTTGAAACAAGAAATTGTTAGATGAATCACAAAGAAAAGCTTTTACACCATGAGGACAGTGTAGCAGTGTAAGAGGCTGCCCAAGAAGGTTGTGAAGTTTCCATCTTTGGAGGTTTTTCCAGGTCCAACTGGGTAAACTCCAGAGGTCACGCTGTTTTAATAGCTGGTGGGACTAGAGGCTTCCTGAGGTCTCCTGCAAATTGAGTTTTTCTATGATCTTTTATTGTACCCTCTGCTAGTTTTCTCTTTTCCAAACAAAAAAGTCCTTCCTCACACAGACCATTGGCTACCTTTGAACATTTTTGTTGCTACTCTACCCTTTATTGCATCCTTTTTTATACAGGGCAACCAGAACAGCATATGAGAGTGTGCACTGAAGATGTTCAGTGCTTTATTCCTTGGTTTCTCAGTAGTATTATTGTCCTCGTCTATTTGCCTTTTTTACTGAACCTCACTATGGAGTTGAGATTTTTCAGAGGATTATATACAATAATACAATGGCTGTGGGTAGATGAAGACCTGTCAAATGGTCACAGCAAATTTAAACCCTATCTTTTTTTATACACAGTTAAATCTGGTTTTGCTCATTGCCTTGGATTTTCATTTGTTGTTTAATGCCTAATATTGTTAACTTCTCTTGCCTTTCTTCTTTTATTACTTTTTTCATTGTTGTGGTTTTAGACCTAACTAATGTCTTTTAATTCTAGTTGAACATGGCTTCTATTTCTGTGGGATGACTGTTGTATTAGCCTCCTTTACTCTGATGTTTAACCTTGATGTTGTTGTATTGTTCCTTTTAAGGTTATTTAGCTTGACAGAATATTTATTCAAAGACTGTTGCCATGTGTCTCTATAACTTTTTTAATCAATTTCCATTAGTAAAGCCTCTAGTAGTTCAATAATTGTGTATTAGATCAAGTCACACATATCTCAGGATGAACTCATGAATTGTTTCTCCTCTTGTGTATTTTCTAATATGCTGTTCATAGAAGAAATCATTTATGGCATGTAAAACCACAGCCTTTGTGTGTGGTTTTACATGACATCTACTTTACCCACCCAACAGACTGAATTCTCCCCTCAGCTTTCACAGTCTCCCACTGCTGTGGCTATGTGGCTAGTTGTATACACTTATTATGGGGCCTGTGATGGGTTGTGAAGGGAACAGTTGCAAGATTTAAGCTACTGGGGAAAACTGGTTTTCTAAAGGAAGATTTGACCATGTCAGTTCTTGCATCATTTTGATCCCTCTGTGGTTCCTGATGCCCTATTAATGTGGCATTCCTTCATTAAAGGCTTATGTTTAAGGCTAGTAATGTAATACAGCAAGCAATCTGTAAACACTTTATTTCTGCATTATCGTTACTTTTATTGTTTTAATAAGTGTGGGGTTGACATTTGGGTTTGTTTTTTTCCTGACTGAAGCTCTGAAACCATTCAGCTCTTTCAGAGCCCAGAATGTTGACACCAAAATGTAAGCCCCAAAGCCAGAAGGCTTCAAGAGAAAAATACTAATCCATAGGGAAATGGAAAACTACTTCTTAAGTTTCATTTACATAAATTACAGTTTTCCTCAGAAAAGTTTTTTCCAGTGTTTTCGGTTATGTTTTTTTGGAATGTCTTTGTATTCTGTCTATGGAAACACAGCGTCATTACTGCTTATGCAGGTACAAATGATGTTCATGGAATGGGAAAAAATTGCAAGAGAGATCCTCAGGCACTTATGCATTCATAGCACTGAAGTATAGAAAATTAACTAACACACTGTCCTGAAGAGTAAAAACTATCCAGATGAGAAGATGAAAAGAATTACCATAGCTGGGTGGGGTTGAATGTCTTTCAATCCAAACCCCAAGAAAAAAAATATCCACCTTTTAAGGAAAGTTTCTTCAAGCTGAGGCCTTGAGTGAATATTGCAAAATGATGAGAATTTTGTTAGATCAGAACCTGCAAAGCCGTGTAGTGCTGCAGTAGCTTGCATCTATGGACTTGGTATCACATATTAGATAGATTTTATAAATAAGTCTTTTCTGCCACTTTACTGAAAAAGTGTAATGCAATAAGAGACCCATGAAAGGGGAAGGTCATCTGCTTCCTGTTAGTGACTGAGGCTGCTTTTGTGGTGAAGTCCAAAGGAGTTAAGGCAAGAAAAGAAACTCAGTACTTTCAGACTTTGATACAGTTAGCAAAGGAGAGAAGTCAGTGAAATGTGCCCTTAGGTTCAGGCCTGTCCAATAGTTGGCAGCACTGAATTTCGAGTAAGGACCTGCGAGGCATTTACATACTGTGTGGAAAGAGGGTTAAGGGACACTGGTGCCTGTGTGCAAAAAAGGGACTCTGCCTAAGAATTATTTTTGCTTCCACATATGGCCCTAGTCTGCGATAGAAGTGGTTTAGGGTACTGACTGAAAGGGTTAGAGAGGGAAAAATACCATTGTAGAAGGCAGTGGAGGAATAACATGAAGAGATTTCTATACTAGGAATGAATAAGGTATCTTTTTTGTGAAAGGGAGAAGGCACTTGGCAGAGACATCTGCATGTGGTTAGCTGATGCTGAAAGAGAAACCTGTTTCCTATATTGTCAGCTACCTTTTCAAAATAAAGTTATCTTAATTACAGTTTGAAAATCAGAGAGGGAAGGTCATCATGAGATGACTACTGCACATCTGGTAACCACAGGTCATGAGGGAACACTGGTCAGCCAAGTGTGTTGGCACTCATGCTATAAAGACTGTCAGCAGTACTCTATACATTTACATCTCTGCACTTGTGGTAGGGCCAACCTTCTCCATACCATACCCTTCTGAACTATTTACTTGCTATCTGTGTTGTGTCAGGACATGTGTGTGTCAGCAACATAAAATAGGTTTAGCATTCGTTCTAATTATTGGAAACCATCCTGGAAGTGTGCTATTGATTTATTTGATTTCAATTGGGTCTTGTCTACAACTGAACTTTCAGTTCAGGCTTTTTAGTTTTGGTTTGTTGGTGGGATTTTTAGCTTGACTTTTTGATTCGTCAAGAAAGGCGATCAAAATAGGATAGCTTTTATTTCTCCTTTCACGTCATTTTCCTCTCCAGATTTAGTGAGTTTGCACAGGTGATCCTGTGCATCTGTCAATGACCCTGTCAATAGAAATATTTTGATTAAGTTTAGTGTGTTTTAACCAAGTCTGTCTATTAGACACTTCTGTCTTCTGTGGTCTACTGGGAAGCAAAAAAATTGATCCAGTTCCTACTGAACATCTGAGCCCAGATCACACTTTGAAGTGAATGGCATGACACCCATTGTTTGGTATGAGCAGACTCAAGCAAAATTACTTTATGCAGAAGAGTACAGGCAATTTAATATTTTTAGTTTTGAAGTGTCAGACGTCTTGATTGCTAACATTTCCATGTTCTTTGTACTAGATAATCCTCTAATTACAGGACAGTTAAAAAACATCTGAGTGAATTTCAATAATGTTTTGCTATGGAGGACAGTGATTTAGGCAGCTAACTTGTCAGTAATAATGTATTCAGCAGTTTATAACAGTTTATAACCCTGCTTATGAACACTCGACCTCATGCTCACAGTAAACATCAGACCAGATTTTATGTAGGAGGTAGGTCTGGCAAAAAGATGAGAAATCCAGCATGCTAGAAGTATATAACATTGCCATCTAAGGTTAGCCATATTTGTCTGGAACCTTGCCCTCTTATGTGCCTCCATGACGTAAAGAAGTACTTGTAGGCACCTAATATCTGATTGACATATATCCTTCTGAAAGATCCTTATTCAAAAGGTGAGTATTAATCACTGCTTTACAAAAGGATCAAGCTCTGTCAAAAGGTACCTGGAATTTCTTTTTCTTTTTGGCACATGAAGCTCTAACCTGGTATATAGAGTTCTCTTCACAAAGTGTGAGACCCTGCCACCCTCTCTCT